>NW_012123931.1:1449695-1456534 GCF_000951035.1 Colobus angolensis palliatus | reverse complement strand
TTAGTAGAGACGGGGTTTCACTGTTTAGCCAGGATGGTCTTGATCTCATGACCTTGTGATCTGCCCGCCTCGGTCTCCCAAAGTGCTGGTATTACAGGCGTGGGCCGCTGTGCCTGGTGGAAATCGGTAGTATTCTTATCACCACTCCCATTTTGAAGAAAATACAGCAGTCTTCTCTTATCCGCAGTTGCACTTTCTATGGCTTCAGAAACCCACGGTAAACGACGGGTTGAAAATGTTAAAATGGAAAATTCCAAAAGTAAACAATACGTTTTAAATTTTGCACCATTCAGAGTAGCATGATTAAATCTCTCACCCTCCTGCCCAGGATGTGAATCCTCCCTTTGTCCAGTGTACCCTCGCTGTATACACCACCCACCCATTGGTCACTCAGTAGCCCTCTTGGTAATTAGATGAAAAACACAATAGACATAGGGCTCCATACTGTCCTTGGCTTCAGGCACCCACTGGGGGGCTTGCAACTTACCCCTGAGGATAAGAGGGATCGCTATACTAGCAAATATATATGTGTACGTATATATGTGCATATGTGTGTATATATGTATATATGTGTAAATGTGTGTATATAGGTATATGTGTGTATGTGTATATACATCTGTGTATATGTATATATGTGTGTGTATATACACATGTTTTCATATATATGTGTGTGTGTGTATATACGTGTGTGTGTATATATACATATATATACACACATATATATATTTTTTTGAGACAGAGTTTCACTTTTGTCACCCAGGCTGGGGTACAGTGGCACCCTCTTGGCTCACTGCAACCTCCGCCTCCCAGGATCAAGTGATTCTCCTGCCTCAGCCTCCCGAGTAGCTGGGATTATAGGCATGCACCACCATGCCTGGCTAATTTTTTGGTATTTTTAGTAGAGATGGGGTTTCACTATATTAGTCAGGCTGGTCTTGAACTCCTGACTTCAGGTGATCCACCCGCCTTGGCATCCCAAAGTGCTAGGATTATACGGGTGAGCCACTGTGCTCATTCTATACTAGCAAATGTTATTCCTCATTTTATAGATGAGGAAACTGAGGCCCGGAGAGTCTAAAGTAACTTTGCTAAGATTACCTGAGGAGCAAGAACCAACAGTGAACCCATGCTCTTTGCCACCCCACTGACTCAGCCTGTCAGCTGTGTGTCTGTTCCACTCCTTTCCCAGTTCCTGGAAAAGTGTTTCCCAAGCTACCTAATTCATCCCACAATTCATGCGACATCTTTGCCATGTTTGATGACACGAAAAACAATAATGACTCCTATTGTGTTCCAGCACTTGCCAATAAGAGACAGACTTTTAAAGAGCTTGCGACACGGTGCCAGGAAAATAGCTGAACAAAAGGTCTTCTGTATTTTGTCAGTAGAAGTGGAGTTGTGAGGGGCAGCACGATATACATTTTCACTGCCAAGAAACTTGCATAATGATTTTCTGCCTCTTTAAAGGCCAGAATCTATTAAGGCTTTTTAATTGGTAAAGAGTAATACATGATGCAAATGGAAGGTATTACACATCCCCATCACCTCTTTGTGTCATCTTTTATCTAGGAACTGTTAAAATGTCTCAGTTAACTACGCATAAAAATTCAGAGTAATCAGTGTATTCTCTAAAAACACACAGAAAAGTTTTAAGGAAATACACCAGATTATTAATAATAGTTATCTCTGGGTTGTTCTCGTTGTAGACTCAAATTTTCTGTAATGGATATATGTAAACTTTGAAAGCAGACAACACTTTTTCAATCAGGTTAGAGTATATAAAGTTTTATAAAATCATATAACTACAATTATATTGAAATGTGTACATAGTAAAAGACTGGGAGAAATTGTTCATAGTTTTTTTTTTCTGGATGTAGAGAAATGAACATTTTTCTTTCTTCTACTTTTTGGAATTTTCCGATTTTTCTTTAACAATCATTGTATTCGTCAGGATTCTTTTTTTTTATTATTATACTTTAAGTTCTAGGGTACATGTGCATAACATGCAGGTTTGTTACATATTATACTTTAAGTTCTAGGGTACATGTGCATAACATGCAGGTTTGTTACATATGTATACTTGTGCCATGTTGACGATAAATTACAGAAATAGACTCCAGCTACCTTGAGCAGGAAAGGATTTATTGTAAGAACATTAGGTAGTTCCAGCATCCTTTGGAATGCTGAAAGCTGAGGAAGGTTTAGCAGGAGGGATCTCAGCCAAAGTCAAACCACAGGGATGGTGTGGTTAGGAGGCTGCTGCCGGCACTGCCACCCCGGCATACACAGTCGGCGCTGCTGCCAGACTCAGTGCCTGCACTGCCACTGTAAACACTCTCTTTTACTGTCCCTGTGTCTTTGCATCACTATCTGAAGGTCCAGATTTCTGGGCAGGATCATCTGACTTGCCAACATCCATCACGTGGCCATGTTCTAGCTGCCTGAGTGCAGGGAGAAAGACTGTCGGGCTCCAGTCTGGGTGCCCCCACAATTCATACAGTGGGGATCTTCCCAAACAGGCAGGGCAATCCAATGCAGGATAATGCAAAAGAAGACAAATGGCCACAAGCAGGCATTGTTATTATGATTATTATTTGCAACGGCCCAAATCATACTGCGGAGCTGATCTAAGAAAGGCACAAACCAGGCTGGGCGTGGTGGCTCATGCCTGTAATCCCAGCACTTTGGGAGGCCGAGGTGGGCAGATCACGAGGTCAGGAGATCAAGACCATTTTGGCTAACATGGTGAAACCCTGTCTCTACTAAAAATGCAAAAACTAGCTGGGCGTGGTGGCGGGCGCCTGTAGTCCCAGCTAATCGGGAGGCTGAGGCAGGAGAATGGTGTGAACCTGGGAAGTGGAGCTTGCAGTTAGCCGAGATCGTGCCACTGCACTCCAGCCTGGGTGACAGAGCGAGACTCTGTCTCAAAAAAAAAAAAAGACAGGCACAAACCACCACAAGCAGACATTACTTTTACAATGGAAAGAAAATGAATAAACCTTATCTTTTTTGGTAAAAGATAGACTCTTTGTGTCATACAACATGAATCAGACTGAATTTTACTTCACACAGTATGGGCTGAAGAACAGAGTTTATTAGGGCAAGTTATAGGCCAGGGGTCAGTAAGTGAAGTCACAAGTGCTCCATCCTCCCATCATCCCCAGACAGGTGTGCCACTGTCAGATGCAGTGAGACAGAATGGGTCTGTTTCCCTAGGAGGGACTTCATGCCTTCAGTTGCTCTCTTTCTTAGCAACTTTGTCAGTGGAGGTAAAATCAGACTTTCTGAGCACTGGTCAGTAGGAACTTGGAGTTCCAAGAGTTACCCAGAAAGGCTAATTTTCCGGTAAGAAGGATCCTCTTGGTGGGTAGAAGGGGCCAGTGAGGGAGACTGTGGGTCATAATATCCAAGTCTTGGCCCAGGTAAAAGGATGGGTGGACTATTCATGAAGCTAAGGAACACAGGTAGAGGAGAGGCAGGTTGAGGGAAAATGATGAGTTCAGTTTGGGACCTGCTGGGTCTGGCACACATATAAGTTAACCCCATACGAGGTTATGGTATGGTCCCTGTTATAAACTCTCACAGCAGCCTGAGGGTCTCCTTTGTATTGTTTATCCCAGTTGCAATTAGATCAATAATTTCATAATTAGTGTTGAATCTCTGCTCTGGATTGCAAGCTCCCTGGGGCCATCGCACACCCAAGTCTAACCACTATGTTGCTAGAACCACCCCCCAGCACCTTGCATAGGGTCAGGCACAGAGTAGGTAATCAATAAATGTGTTGAATCAATCAATGAATCCACCTGGAGCAACGCAGCAGGCAGTCGGATACACGGGTAGGAAATTGAGAGAAAGTCCTGGGCTGAAGTTGTAGGTTCAGGAAAGTCCTGCACGTGGATAGCAACGGAATCCAGTGCTCTGGGTAAGCTGGCCCAGGTTGGTTAAGAAAATCAAAAGACCTGAGCCAGAACTCTGGGAGACACCAACATCCAACGGGTGCAAGGAACAGGTGCTGCTGCAAAGGCAGACAGTGAACTAAGAGACGATGGTGTTATGGAAGCTAAGGAAAGGGGGAGTTCTGAGTACGAAGAAGTCAATGGAGCCAAATACTGCTAGGTCTCAGAAATAGTAAACTCCAGTGATTACGAAGCACTTTGTGTGCCAGGTACTTTTCTGACAGCTCTATGTGTATGAATGCACTTAATTCTCACAGCAACCACATGATAATTAGGGAAGAATGTCATCATCACTTTCTCCCTATGATGGGGACACTGAGGCACAGAGCGAGGACCCAGCTAGGCTACCTGGTCCCTAAACCTGTGCTCTTAACCATGATATATGCCACCTCAGAGAAGGGGTAGCAGATAAGTCACTGGTAACATTGACAAGAGCAATATCGGTGGCACTGTGGGGGTGCCACATGGCAGTGAGTCAAAAAGTGAGGCCGGGCACTATGGCTCACGCCTGTAATCCCAGCACTTTGGGAGGCCGAGGCGGGTGGATCACGAGGTCAGGAGTTCAAGACCAGCCTGACCAACAAGGTGAAACCCCGTCTCTCCTAAAAATACAAAAATTAGCCAGGCATGGTGGTGGACACCTGTAATTCCAGCTACTCAGGAGGCTGAGGCAGGAGAATTGCTTGAACTTGGGAGGTGGAGATTGCAGAGAGTGGAGATTGCACCTCTGCACTCCAGCCTGGGCAACAGAGTGAGACTCCATCTCAACAACAACAAAAAGTGAGTGGGAAGCAAGAGTCAAGGGCAGAAGTCCAGCCCCTTGCTCCAAAGAGGGGCCCAGCTGCACCTCCACCACCTGGACTCTGCATCCTTGGGTAATCTGTGTGCAAGTCTGAGAAGCACTGGATGAGATGATTCCTTTAGGAACTTTTTAAGTGAGAGGTTTTTCTTTTTAGGATAAGAGAGGCATGACCATGCTTGTAAACTCAGAACTGTGGTTTTCAGTCCCAACAGCATATTCGAATCACCTGGGGTGTTTTTGAAAAACAACTGATTCCCTGAGGCTCACCCCCAGAGAATCTGATGGAGTTTGTCTGTGTGGCCCAGATGATTCTAATGTGGAGGGGGTGGTTTGAGACCCACTCAAGGAGAAGGTACAAGGACAGGATGAGACCTCCGCAGGGAAATGAGAAGGGACACGATGAAGGGACAGGATGAAGAAATGCAAAGGAGATGTTTTGGGAAAGGGGGAAAAGCAGTCAGCAAAGCAGAGAGTGAAATTTACAGAGGGTAGGGGCGTCAAGAAGACAGACATTCAAAGGAAATCATATTTGAGAGCCCATCATTTTTCTTTCTTTTTAACAATTTTAATTAGGACCTACATGGTATTGCAAGAATGGCACTTGAAACACTTAGATGGTGTTGCTGGTCTGCTCAAAGGCTTGCGCCTGGCGTAGTAGGCTGGTGGTGATCTGGCCTTGCTGACCTCCAGCACACTAGGCTCTCTGTGTTCCCCTTCCTACAGCACAGTGGTCATGTTCTTGCCTCAGGACCTTTGTCCTTGCTGTTCTCATCTCTGGGCTGTTCCCCTCACCTCCCTTGGGTCCCCTCCAATGTTCTCTCCTCAGGGAGGACTCCTCTCATCACTCTATTCCTCTCCTCTGAATTGTTTCCTAACACTACCTCAAGTCATATACCCACTTGCTGTTTGTTTATGGTCTGCCTCCTCTGCTCGAACGAACGTAAGCCATGGAAGGAAGGATGTGTCTTGCTCACAGTGGAATATCCACCACCGACAACAGTGAGGCACAGAGGTGACACTTGCAGCAAGTTTGATGAGTGAATAAATGGCTGTTGCTGCTGCTTGGTGTAAATGCACAGGATGCTGAGATGAACAGGTACTTCTGAGAGTGCCTGGGAAAAGTGATGAGTGGGGGGATTGCATGAGAGTGAGCTGATTAAAGACAAGTAAATGGATATCCTTAAGGGCGCAGTCAAGGAGGGAGTGCAGGATTATAATGGCAGGAAAGACAGCAAACAGAGGCAGTTTATTGTGTGACTGATGATGTGGTTTTTGCACAAGACCACTTACTATGTGTGGCTCTGGGCGAGCTTCTTAACCTTTCTAAGCCTCAATTACCCGATCAGTAAAATGAGGCTGATAACCATAGTGCCTTCCATCCAGGGTTGTGGTGGGGGTTAAATGAACTAATGGAGCCTGGTACCTGGTAAGCACGCAATAATTAACTGCTATGACGGATTCGAGATTGGGGGAAGAGTGTGAAATGTTGCAATGCAAAGAGATGTTTCTGTAATCGTTGCGAATTTTGATCCAAAACTTACTACCCTGGAATAGACCTTGTTCCCAACCACTCACCCACACAAACATGTCTCTGCCTTGCCAACGCCATCACCAGCCTTTTCTCCTCTCTGACTCTTCTGAGAGCTAGCCCAGCGCCTAGCACAATAAGTTTCTCCATAAGTATTTGTTGTTATTCTTTGCACTTCTCACCAACAGTGCTGCCAAGATTTTAACCCCATCAGGAGAATCTCTGGTCAGGGAGAGATTAGTGTCTCCAACCTTCCTAGGGGAGAATGGGCTAGGTAGAAAGATAGCACTCAGAGGGCTCTGAATCACTCAGAATCATCTGTAAGCGTGGCATAGTAAACGTAAGTCATAGGAGGAGAGTGGGTCTGGTCCACCAGAACCTCCCCACGGAGCATCTGCATCCAAGGGCGGCCAGAGGCCAAGAAAAGGGGCTGAGGCCTTGGGTCCTTTAAGAGGCGTGGCCTCACTGCAGCCTCCGCAGAGGTGATTGGCTGAAGCGGCCGGCCGTGGGGGGCGGGACTCGGTTGCCAGGGAGCGGCGCGGGCGCTGTGAGG
>NW_012123931.1:1311182-1449260 GCF_000951035.1 Colobus angolensis palliatus | reverse complement strand
TTCGCGAGGTCCCTGCCGGACCAAGCCGGGAGCCCGGGCGCGGAGGACGGCGAGGGGAGGCCCTCGGGGACTCCACGGTCTCCAGCCGGCGCCTTCGCGCTCGGCCCACACGGGCTGGCTCCGTGCCAGGAGCCCAGGTCTCGCCCTGGAGTCGCCGGCTGGACTGAGAGCGCTCATTGCAGACTTTAACAGGACGTCAGGCTCGAAATAGGATCTTCCCCAGAGGCTCAGGTTCCGCGCTCTTTGTCGGGGCCCCGCAGACGAGTGGCCGTCCCGAGGCGGGCAGATCCGCGGGGACGCCGCGGAGTCGGGGCGAGGGTTCCACTTAACGCCCTTTGTGTGTGGGCAACCGGCTGGCTGTCACCAGCCCAGAAAATGAAGGGTTTCAACTCGAGGAGCTAAATAATCCATTGACCAAGAACGTCGGTCTATTTGTTTTGGTCATGGGGGTGACCAAACCGTGAGATTATAAGCCTTGGTTAAATATATGATGGAGATGACACAAGATTTTAAAAGTTCACTTTCAATAAAAGGTGGCTTATGAATTTTTAGGGGATACACCCTCGGAGAAAGGAATGTTTATAACGATGTCATCTCAGTTTGGGTCCTTATCTCACCAGGGACTTTTATAGTAACCTATGTTGTTCCTATCCGTCTCTCCAACCTCCAGCCCATCTGGACTTTGCACCCGGATAAATCTTTTAAAACGTTTCTTCTATCACATCACTTGATCTAAAAATAAGGAAAACAGAAGCTTCAGCGGTAGAATAAGGTTCAGCTCCTTCCCCCGGTCTTGCAGCTGAAGTCCTCAGTCTGATCCCAAATCACCTTGCCCCTCTGAACTCGTCATTTCCTTAAACACTTGAGTGCCCTGGACAGATTGCTCTGTCCACAGTCGCCAAAGCACTCCTTGAACATTCCTGTTAACCATACTCTGTGCCTCTTCCTCCTCCCCGTTATCACTGGTCCCCATTCAGCTCCTCCCTCCCACGCATACGCACACCTGTTCTGGAAAGAATCTTTCCTCCTCCCCCGACCCCCCAACAAGGGATAAAACAGCTGTTTCATAAAAGGATGGTTATATATTTAAAAGCACTTACTACACACTTGTATTGCCAGAGTCCATCAGGGCATTTGTGTGTGAAGAGTCCTAACTGGGAGGTAGTACCTGTTCGCAACCACCCAGGCGACACTGGGATTTCCGTGGTTTTTTCTTTTCCAATTAGAGCAGTGTTTCTTATACTTTAATTTGAGTTACAGGCTTATTTATTTATTTATTTATTTTATTTTTTCAGTTTCTTGAGTTTATTGTGCAGAATGAAATGCACGTGTAGAACCAGTTCCATTAGCAAAAGTTGTATCAGTCTCTTCCTTGAAGATGTGGCATGATTTGTGAATCTGACCATTATAAGGGCATCTTTTGCTAATTTAATACGTATCTATAGACCTACTGCTACTTATGCATCCAAAACATTTTTTATTCCATAAAGAGAAATATCTTCTACAATGATTAAGTCATTAACTCTCATAGCATCTCGTTGTAAACCAGGAGTCAGCAGTCTCTGGCCCAAGAGCACAAAACGGTTAGCTACCTGTTTTTCTACAACCTGAGAGCCAAGAATAGTATTTACATTTCTAAATGACTGGAAAACAAAAGAAGAATACTATTTCTTGGCATGTAGAAATTATATGACGTTCTCCTACCATTTGACCCAGCAATCCCACTACTGGGTACATACCCAAGGGAATGTAAATCATTCTATTATAAAGACACATGCAGGCATATATTCACTGCAGCACCATTCACAACAGCAAAAACATGGAGCCAACCCAAATGGCCATCAATGGTAGACTGGACAAAGAAAATGTGGCACATATACACCATGGGACACCACGCAGCCACAAAAAAAGAATGAGATCATGTCCTTTGCAGGGACATGGATGGAGCAGGAAGCCATCGTCCTCAGCAAACTAATGCAGGAACAGAAAACCAAGCACCGTGTGTTCTTATTTATTTATTTATTTAGTAGAGTTACAGGCTTTTTTAAAAGGAAAAATAATTTTCAGGGGTCTCCAAATGAGAAACACTTTGTTAGCTAGTAAGCTACCTAAGAGGCAAAGATGTGGCTCTGTACTCTTTACTATTCCTTGTGAATTTATGGTCATAACTATTTGATTTTGAAGAATATTAGGTGAATTTTAGGTTATTCAAGCTCAGGGACTGGAATTGTTCGTGTAACAAAATAATTGAAACTATAGTAACCATTTTCTTTAAATTAGATTTTTATTTACTCAAATATCAGTTCTAAGTGATTCCTCTGAATCTCTGGATATTGTGTAAGTATATATACTATTATTCCAGTGAAGAAAGTTATTTTGAACTTCTGTGGTGCTTTTTATGGTGGGTTATTGCCAAGACTGAAGTGGTAATGTTTAGTAAAAATACTCTTTGTCTTGGTTAGTAGGGTAGTAAAGTTTTTGTGAGTTGTGTTAAGGAAGTTAAGCAGATACGCTGGGGGCACGTGTAGCACAGTGCTGCGTAACTAATGAGGAAACAACATTAGGTATGTCTCCCAAGAAAGTATTAGTTTATGGACTAACTGTGGGAATCTGATGATGGTGGGTGATGGCAACTAACATTTGAGTTACTACACCCCAGGCACTGTGCTAAACACTTTACATGGTGTATCCTCACAGCTTTCCCATCTAGCAGGGAATATTATGTATATTTTAGAGAAGAACATTAAGGTTGACTGAGCTAAGCACACCCAAGGTGTGGTATAGCCTGCGTTCAAACCCAGGTCGTCCCATACTCTAGAGACTGTGGTGTTAGGACAAAGTGTGATTTCAAAAGATTTGTAAAGAGAAGAAACTTGTTAGAATCACTTCTCTAAAGCATGTCGATTTTAACATTGCTAAAATTAGAAACTGTACCAGAATTTACGTGACACTTTGTTTTCTTTTGAATTAAGTCATTATGAGGAAGTACATTAAAAAATGTTAAAAGGTTCTTCCTGGGAGTTTGTAATGCATTCTTCAGTTTTAATAAATGTATTCTTATATAGTGGCCCCTCCCTCCTTTTAATGCCTTGAGATATATAAGGGGAAGAATAAACATACTCTCCATAGAGCTTATCAAATGTTTACCTAGGTTCTCTTGGGCAACTGTAGGCAATAAAAACTATGTTGCACTGGCTCTTAACTGTCAGATGGTAATGGCTGATTGTTAACAAGGGTCAAAGTTTAATTGCTTTGGCAAGACCTTTAAACTACACTTTCTTATGTCTTGATATCCTGATTCAGCTGTCAGTTTGTTCATTGAGCTGTGACATGGAGATAGATATATACCTGAAATACTCAGGCTATAAATTATCTGACAGCTAAAATCGTTACTGTTGATTCGGTGTAGATAGTTTGGAACAATGCTGTAATAATGTTACTGTGGAAAGGCACAAACCGAAAGCGGAAACAATCATTTCTAAAATCCTGAAATTTGTCTTAATGGAAATAGGGAACTTCTGCTATGGTTAGAATGTTTGTCCTTTCTAAAATTCATGTTGAAGCTGAATTCCCAGAACGTGGCCGTATTGAGAGGTGGGGCCTTTAAGGGGTGATTGGGTCATGAGGGCTCTACCCTCATGAATGGATTAATCCATTCATGGATTAATGGATTATTGGGTTTTCATGGGAATGGGACTGGTGGCTTTATAAGAAGAGGCAGAGAGACCTGAGCCAGCATGCTCAGCCCCCTCACCATGTGTGATGTCCTGGGCCACCTCAGGACTCTGCAGAAGGCCCTGACCAGATACGGCCCCTTGATCTTGAACTTCTCAGCCTCCATTTATGTAAAAAAATTCTTAAATTACCCAGTTTCAGGTATTCTGTTCTAAGTAACAGAAAACAGTCCAAGACAGTTTCTCACCAAATTCTAGAATATTAGGATTTGTAGCTTGAAAGATAATCTTGGACAAGTGAAAGGATGTACAACTTGTATCAACTTGGACCTCTGTTTTTATGGAGTGATAAGGCTTTAAATGTAAGTGTATTCATGCTGGACCCATGAGGATTTATTGAAGAAGGTTAGAAATGTTTGAGGTAAATGACTAAATTTTAAAGGCTTTTTTTTTTTTTTTTGAGATGAAGTCTCACTCTGTTGCCCAGGCTGGAGTGCAGTGGCATGATCTCGGCTGACTGCAACCTCCATCTCCCAGGTTCGAGCGATCTACCTGCCTCAGACTCCCGAGTAGCTGGGACTACAGGCATGCACCACCATGCCTGGCTAATTTTTGTATTTTTTTAATAGAGAGAATTTCACCATATTGGCCAGGCTGGTCTCAAACTCACCTCGTGGTCTGCCTGCCTTGGCCTCCCAAAATGCTAGAATTACAGGCATGAGCCACTGCGCCCAGCCAAGGCTATTGTATTAAATAGTCATTAGCCTATTCTGTAAACTGTACCTTTGTATACCTTTGTACCAAGGTCAGACAGGATTTTTAATTTGGTAAGTCATTTAA
Organism: Colobus angolensis palliatus; assembly: GCF_000951035.1. NCBI lineage: Eukaryota > Metazoa > Chordata > Mammalia > Primates > Cercopithecidae > Colobus > Colobus angolensis. The sequence goes on along the minus strand of NW_012123931.1, from coordinate 1,444,746 downwards.
TTTGACCAAAGAGGGCTCGTCTAAAACAAGTTTAAATCAGTACTTCCTACCATTAAGTTTTTATTCTGGTAAATTAATTGATTATTTAATCGAGTCCTATGTTATACAAATTACTTTTTTATTAAACCCTATTAGAAAAACTAATTGGCTAATACCTATTTTGCTCATATTTATTTTAGGCATTACAGGGACTGGAACAGAAAACTTTGTCCATGCTGATAGAACTTACAATCTTAAATATCTATTTAGGTTGCTACTTTTCGTCTGAGAGGTGATAGTATAACACTGTAGAGACACCTGTAGAATGGGGGAAGTACCACAAAAAAGTCACATACCTTTTAAATAAATGCCTTTAGAAATAGCTTTGGAACATGGCACCTTCACTAACCATCATTCATTCATATGAAGTACTTTGTACATATAAATTGTATTTGAAAGCCATATGTAACCTTTAAAACTTATCCTGCCTTTAAAAATAAAACTTGTCGGCCGGACACGGTGGCTCACGCTTGTGATCCCAGCACTTTGGGAGGCCGAGGCGGGCGGATCACAAGGTCAGGAGATGGAGACCATCCTGGCTAACATGGTGAAACCTCTTCTCTACTAAAAATACAAAAAATTAGCCGGGCATGGTGGCACACACCTGTAGTCCCAGCTACTCGGGAGACTGAGGCAGGAGAATGGCATGAACCCGGGAGGCGGAGCTTGCAGTGAGCCAAGATCGAGCCACTACACTCCAGCATGGGCAACAGAGCCTCCATCTCAAAAAATAAATAAATAAATAAAACTTATCACAACTTATGTCTGTGAATGTATATAATTAAGGAAAATTTGCTTTGCTAAACAAATATAACACTAATGTTTGAGCACCTACCTTGTGCTTATATTGTTGATAAATGATTAAAAGACAGTGAAAAATCCGTATTCTTATAGAACTTACTTTCCGGTGAAACAAGACACACAAAAATAAAGAAGAAAAATGATCAGAGAGATGTGTTATGCAGAAAATTAAAGGGTGATGTGATAAAGTGATTGGGTGGTGCTTTATGTTGGCAAAAAAATCTGGAGTATAAGAATTTACTGACTTGGATAATTTGGAAGAGATTGGGAGATTGGGGGGATTCAGAACTGAAGGAACAGGCTATAGACTAAGGCAAAAGTATACTTGGTATATTCAAATTACTAAGAGGTTTATACCATCATGCTTTTGTTTAAAAAATACAACATTATAATGAGGTATTTCAAGTGTGGTTCTCCCTTGTCACAAATCTTGTACATACTTTGTGTTTTCCAGCACATCCTGCACTTTCGAGGTGGTAATATGATACTTTTAAACTGGAACCTGCATCTGATATCCTGGAATTTGTTTCTCTACTTCCTGTATTTCTCCTATTATGAATGACTGCTCTGACAAAGAATATGTCATGGGACACACCTTCAGCTAACTTTGCTTTTTCATAGTTGTTTTCAATTCACTAGAAGAAAATCTAACTTGTCAGGAAGCAAGTACATAATAGGAAGTGTATGTGTCTTAGTTTGTCTTCAACAGTTAAGAAAATGAATGTCTCCACTCTTGCTACATTCTTACTCACCTGTCCACTGACCAAAAGCCTTGTCAAGGTCCTGAGTAATCATTTAGAACTTGGAATCAGCAGGGGCGCTCTCTCTAGTTGCAGTTTAAGGAATGGGTTATTAGCTTTCTAGGATATTTATCATGCTTTGAAATAGTTTAATGAATTTTATTCCATAAGATCTAATTCAGGTTAGGCTTGTTTGATTTTTTTTCAGAAAATGTATTCCATAAAGTTTGTGCTTAGACCAAACAGGTGTACTAAGAATCATTCATGAGTAAATGCATATTGAGTATCTACCCTTGACCTGTTTTTAGAGTAAACACAGTCCCTGTAGTCTTACAGCTAATGGGAAGAGAGGGTAGACTTTTCATCGAATTAAATTTCTATATGCACCTTTCCCCCAGAAATCTTACTCATGGCTGGTCTCAAGTAAGTCTTTATTGAAAAATGTTAACGTATCTTCTTCCTCTTCCTTCTCCTCACTGTCTTCCTTTTAGTAGTTAGGCAGAGTTAATAGATAAGAAAAATTATCTGCATTTATGTGTTGTTTTTAATCTACTGAAGGGGTTCTAGAATAAATGTTGACATTTTGTAACTTACATTGTTGTTGCTACTGGTTAAACACACAATCCAAGCATGGATGAACTCCAGCATTACAAAGCGTAAGCACCTCAGGCTCCTGTGATGTTGTAGTGGACTCTTTTTACAGTTAGAGTAGGGTGGGGTAACAGAGGGTCTCAGAGAAAATACATATTTAAATTTCATGCTTCTCAGATAACCTCTGGAGCCCTACCATCTGGAAACAGCCAATTTCCATGCTGTTAACAATAATTTGGCAACGGCAATTGGTTAATCTCCAGTTTCTTTGCCACCCGAACTTTTGAGTTGTTCAGCCAGTAGATACTGGATTAAATAGAACAACTTTGTTAAGCTGGGTTAATAATGATTATGAAAAACCAAATAGAGAAAAGGTGAAAATAAGGCAGAATTGAGGAGCATGACCACTGGCATATCATCAGAGTAATAGCAGTAAAAATAATTAAAATATTTCTTATTTAAGAATAATGGCAATAATAATAGTGATGTTGATGGTAACGGTGGCTTGTCAGAACTTTAAACTCTTAGCCAGGCATGGTGGCACATGCCTGTAATCCTAGCTACAAGTAAGACTGAGATGAGAGGATCCCCTGAGCGAAGGAGTCTGAGGCCAGCCTGGGCAACATAGCGACACCCTGTCTCAAAAAAAATAAATAAATAAAATAATTTTCTCATTACTACAGTGGTGAGTTAAAAAAACACAAAACTTTACACCCCAATTTAAGTAGGACTTAAAAAAAAAAAAAAACTTGTCTCCTTGAAAAGTAATATGAGAAAAGGAACATAATGTACATTGAAAGAATTGTGTTAGATAATCAGAAAACATGTACAGGATGAGTCAAAGCCACACAGACCTGAGAAAAGTGATAAGTGGGAGAGATTGGCGGAGGTGCCTAAAATATTTAGGATGTAAGAGGTGTCTGTGTTTGATTGGTTAAGGACACATCCAGGAATTAATTCACTGGTGAGAGAACAGCAAAGCCTCAATTTCAGACATAATTTTAACTATTATTCTAATTATGCAACTAATATATTTTAAAGAAGACACTAAAAAGTATTTTAAAAAGCAAACTGATATCACCCATAGTTCTACCACCCAGAGACAACCAATATTAGCATTTTGGTTTGTTTCTAATATGTGGTATATGTGTTTTTTCCTGATCACACCACAATTATATTATTAAACGATGCTTTAAGAAAATTTCAGGACTGAATGCAAACACACCTCTGAATACCTGGGCTTTTTAATTTTCATTTTTGCAGCCACAATTTCGTTATAACATTTCGATTAATTACCTTTTATACAAATCTGTGTTTCTGACTAACTTTGTTAAGGATAGGTTCCTGGAAGTGGAATAAGTAGGTATATAGGTATCAATGCTGAGGCAGATATGTATTGACAGATTGCTTTCCAAAGAGATGATTCTCTATTAGTTTGTGTTCCCGCCTGTCTGAGGGCCCTTCTCTCTGCACCCTCACATATCTTTGAATACTCCTTAACTTTACTGTTGATCAATTTGTTAGGTAGAAAATGATGTTATTTAATAGCTGCAGAAATTCTTGGTAAGAGTAGCTTTAATTTCTGAAAGAGGATTTGGAGTCTTTGGAATGGCCTTTTTTTTTTCCCTTGAGAATTGGTAGGAGAGTAAATGATATATACTGGTAGTGGACTTACATAAGAAGTAGTTGTGTTTAGTGCCGTAAACTGTTCTGTCAGATTAAGTTGGAGGTGAAAGAAAGCCTGGTTGAATTAGAGAATATACATTACGGCAAGTAGAATGCTAAAGGATTTAAGATGATTTTAAGATACTTGTAATAGCATAAGGGTGGAGTCTGGGGAAGCTTTCAGAAATCCACTGTATGGAATTACCAATGATTCTTCCCAGGAGAGAAAAGAGGTATATGGAAAATAATAGGACAGTATAGGAAATTCTGGATTAAATGTTAAAAAGACATATGCATAAGATGGATTCCTGCCTGTTTTTCCCCTTTGCTTTTAAGACCTGCTTTCTTACGAAGTCTAGAGTACAACAATTTTTGCTCAGTCTTTTACTTCTTGATTTTTTTCCTTTCTCTCAACACTCCAGTCACTTCTACTTTACTAATTGATTCTTTGGCAAAAATCGCTCCAAAGGAGCAATTCACACAGGCAAGCAAGAATTTGTCAGACACTGTGCTTTTAGGTGAATAAAGTCCAGATGGTGCCTTGTCTTTACATTGTCTTGATTCTTGCCAGTTCTAGACGTGAACCATCATCAAAGTCTACTACATACCACTGCAAGAAACTCACTTCTATTCCTTGCTTCAGCTTCGCCCAAAATGTCCTGTGGGATGGTTTCACCTTCACATTTCTAAATCTCCATATAGGTATACTTTTGGCAACAGAGCTACTTCATCTCGCCACTTGTAGCAAATCTGTTTCATTTTTATTATTGCCACATTCCAATGGCAAGTTACACTGTGGTTGATGAAAATGAAGGAATTTAAGAGTTTTACAGATTGTAATTTTTTTTTTTTTTTTTTGGAGACCGAGTTTTGCTCTTGTTGCCCAGGCTGGAGTGCAGTGGTGCGATCTCGGCTCACTGCAACCTCCACCTCCCGGATTCAAGTGATTCTCCTGCCTCAGCCTTCCTGAGTAGCTGGGATTACAGGCATGTGCCACCATGCCCAGCTAATTTTGTATTTTTAGTAGAGACGGGGTTTTTCCTTGTTGATCAGGCTGGTCTCGAACTCCCTACCTCAAATGATTTGCCAGCTTGGCCTCCCAAAGTGCTGGGATTACAGGCGTGAGCCACTGCGCCCGGCCCAGATTTTAACATTTTACCTACTTTTCTCTTTCATAGAATATTTGAAAATTACCTCCCCCCCAAAAGAAATAGTTTCTTAGCTATGGAAAAAGCAATCTCGTATAAGAATGAAATCTCTTTAAGAGATTTCACATTTGCGCATATGTAGAGGAAGGGTAAAAGCATAAAATGAGGTATCATACTTTTGGAACTCATACACTTGCAAAATTTTATAATGATGGCTTTATTTTTTAGAGAAACAGCTCAGTGGAAAAGCATTGGCTCTCCTAAAGTTTTAAAATTTTGTGACTTAATTTAGAGGATAGGCTTATTAAAAGATAAAGAATGGTTTTTAAAAAATTACTCTTTCTGTAATTTCAGACCTCAGCCTGTTGCCTAAATTTCCTTTCACTTCTTTGTAAAAAGGATGAATATTTTTAGTATACTGTCCTGGCACAAATCCTCCTTATAGGCTCAGATTTTCTCAGTGGTGACTAAAGCAGTTCAGCTGCTTCCAAGTTCTACATTTCATCTCCTTTTCTGTTGCGCGTCCCTCCTCCCCACACCCCTCCTTTGCAGCTGCTTTATTGGCAAAGCTCAGATCCTTTGATAGATCTCAATCCCATCATGGCCCTTCAAAAGAAGAATTTAAGCTCACCTTTTATATAGCTTTTCTGATAGCCATAATTTCTGCATTAAAAATCTGAGGGACTACAAAGTCCCTATGCATGCTAGTTAGGAATTTCTTAGAACCTCTCTTCCATTTACCATACTGTTTCCCATGTTCTTTTGAGTGTTTTTCATATTGATGGTTGGATATCATTACAGCAGTTACTTTTGGCTGTTTTTAGGTCTTCAGCCCCTACTGGGATACCTCTTCTATATTTTTCAGAGTAACCAGTGTCATTTCATAATTGTTTATTATACGGCTTAAGATATAAGCACCATATACATATTTCAGTAAAAGCAAAGTTTGAAGCTGTTTTCAATTTAGGAAACACATCCTCTATTTATAAGCAATTTGATGTGTATAGTTTCATATCAGCAATCAGTGCAGTTTCCTTTTTGGAGTATGCAACTAGTAAGTTCCTTTCACTGTATGTTGCCAAATTGAGCTTTGTTATGTTCTCATCTCGTTGTGTGACTTGGATGTTGACTGGTTGCAGCCTGGAAGCAAAAAAAACTGTTCTAGAGCCTATCAGAAAAGGAGAGGCAGCTTTACAAATGGCATCTCCCCACAGCCCTCCATTGCATTTGTTGTACGTCTGGTTGTCTCTGTTGGTTTTTCTGCTTTCTTGTAGTCTCAGTTTCAGATGAGTGCCTCTTTTAGTGGGGAGTGGCAGTGGCAGCAGAGGAAACGTTTCCCTTGGCCCATCTTCAAGCAGCACTAAATGTGCGTCTCATAGGAACCTCTTTAGATTGAAAACTCATCATTTTATGTCTAAAATGCAAGTAGTTCATCAGTGAACTATGCTTCAGGTTAATCGTTAAGTACATATGTCCTCCAGTTTTCTCTTATTTTCATTCAAATTTACATAGGCCAAAACTAGCGAAGTTTTGGTGAGTGTACCGAAGGCTCAGGAATGGAATTCATTTTGACTCAAGCCTTGTGAGAAATAAATACTGCCTTTTAAAGTAAAAAAAGCTATAACATTAAGGGATAGAGAAATGCCTAATGAAAACAAATAACAAAATTTGATTAATTTACACTTTGGATTGCTTCTAATTTAGCTTGAGGACTGATACTATTTAGCAAAATGTGTGTGTGTACATGTGTGTGAATATATATCACACACGTAGTCAATAAAAAGGGGTATTTGGTAAGAGTGTTAAGTAGTTGACATACTTCTGTAATAAATGCACCCAAATTAAAATAAGCTATTTCTCTTCTTCCCCCCGCCAACTTTTGTGCTCACCTTCATTCTCTAGTACTATGCCCCAAAAGCAAATACGTCAGTAAACTCTGAGAACCTTTGAACAGGCAGTTTGCTGTAATACAGCATTTATATTTATGACAGACATTTATGATATATTAATATATTCCAGATGTAATGGCCATCAGAATTCAGCAAGCTGAATTAAGTTGCCAAATGTTTGAATAGTGAATTAAAAACTATAAGCATTGAACTGAAGAGAAACCAGATACAAACAAATACAAATATAAACCAAGGCAAATACAAACCAAAGCTTATGATAGAGTTGGGAGGGTGATTTCAAGGGAAAGGGGTAAGATGAGGTGTACTCAATACATTTTAACTGATACCTGCTGTCTGTCAAGCACCGTTCTAGATGATACAAGGGTGAAGGACAGATGGGTACAATTTGTGCTCTCAAGGTGTGTTGAGACAGGTATAGCTATAATTGCAACCGTTTTGATAAATATTCTGTTAGAACCATGCACTGGGAGATGTGTGTGTCCACCAGGGGCAGCTGATCTAGCCTGAAATGGTCAAGAATGGCTTCTAAAAGGAAGAGGTAGCATTTAAGCTTCATCTTAATGAGCAACAAGGAGTTCCCAGGCATTTGAAGAGAGCATTCTAAAGAGAACAGCAGAGGCAAAGAAATGAAAGAATATGTGGTCCATTTCGGTATAACAGTTCTATATTGTTCATGGTTCACAAGGGGTAATGAGATCTGAGGCTGAAAAGGAGGAACAGCTTGGTTCATCGGGGTCTCACTTGCCTCATCCTGATTTTAAGTAAGGCTATACCTTAGTCTGGTCTTTTGTTTTGTTTTGTTTTTTAAGACGGAGTCTTGCTCTGTCACCCAGGCTGGAGTGCAGTGGCATGATCTCGGCTCACGGCAAGCTCCGCCTCCTGGGTTCACACCATTCTCCTGCCTCAGCCTCCCGAGTAGCTGGGACTACAGGCACCCGCCACCACGCCCGGCTAATTTTTTGTATTTTTAGTAGAAATGGGGTTTCACTGTGTTAGCCAGGATGATCTCGATCTCCTGACCCCGTGATCCGCCCATCTCAGCCTCCCAAAGTGCTGGGATTACATGGTTTGTGTTTTTAATAAAAATAACCCTGGTAGTATAAAGAATGTATTAAGATGCAGGGAGAGTCAATAAATAAAATTTAGGGGGATAAGGCCCAAATTAAGACAGAAGCACTGCAGTGGGGTTGAAGAGGAGTTGAAGTATTCAAATAATGTTTTGGAAGTAAACTTGAAGTTTTGTGATTGATGGACTATAGAGGTGGGGCAAGGAAAGTTAATCCTCAGATGTTTGACCGGAAAAATTAGATGTCTGGTACCTTTTGCTATGATAGGAATGTAAGGGAAGATTAGATGGGCTGGGCAGGAAGGCAGAAAAGGTTTGAGACAGGTTGAGGATGGCGTGTCTCTGGAACTTGCAGATGGAAATGTGTAGGTCTGAGATGATAGCTCAGGTAGTGAGCTACAATGACTAATGAAGCCATAGCTGCTGTAGCCCACAGAGAGCCCAGCGAATGACTAAAGAATAAGGCTGAAGACAGAACCCTGGAGATCACTAACATCTCAGAGTCCGTGAAGAGAATGAAAAAGTGAACAGCTGGGGAAGTAGGAAGAAAACCAGCAGTGGGGCCTCTTGGAAGCCAGAGGAAGAGAGTTTTAAAATGATGTTTTTTAAAATTGCCTTCATTATTCTAGTTGTCTTCTTACTTTAAAAAGTTCATGTTACATTTTAAAAAATTAAGTTACTTTCCCAAATTTACATAAATGGAGTCTTTTTCTTCCTCATCTGACAGTGATCCTAATGGTCTAGTGTAAGAAAATATACTGATGATCCCCAAGCTTACTGAATTTCATAAACTTAAATGAGCTGGGTTTTCAGGTTCAGAGAAGTTAATGATATTTCCAATATCATTGTGGCAGCTGTTTCTAGTTTGAAGATGATTTATATATTAAATTTAAAAGGATGATGAAATACTTCTTGTGAAAGTTTCAAAGTACTCTATAAATGATAACTCATTTTTATACAAATGATAATCAAATGTTTTAACACTTACTCTGACACTGCATTTGCTTGTTTGCATATAAGCCAGTGGCATTGGGCTGTCAGCACAGAGCTGGTACCCAAAGACAGCAAAATTGACGATAGCGGAGAAAGTAAGACTCTGCAGCTGGAGAATGAAGCCTGGAGAAGCAGCTGAAATAAGGCACACCTATCGCATGCCTTTGTGTGTTCACTTTCCCTTTAGGTCTTTAATACCTTGTTACTCAAAGTGTGCTCCAAGAAGAAGCTGCACCAGCATCACCTGGGAACTTGTTAGAAATGCAGATTCTCAGGGTCCTCCCCAGATCTCCTGAATCAATCTGCATGTTATTCAGATCCTCAGGCAGTTCCTATATACTTGAAAGTTTGAGAACCACCATTCTAAAGAATTAATAGAGGGCTTGTAATGTTCTTTAATGACTGAGCCCTCTAGCTTTGCCATTTCACTGTCTCTAGGACAGCAAGATGTTTGGAAGCGGGGTGCGTATCATGCTCACTAGTTGGTTTATTTTCTTTTCCCTGAGGTGGGGTAGATAGAGATTAGAAGTGCAGATTCTGGAGTCAGATTGCCTGAATTCAAATCCAAGCTCTGTCATGTCTACCACATTTCCCCACTTATTGAGGGTAACTGCAGTGAGCAAGGATCCCCCTGCCACCATACTGATCCGTATTGGATGTGGAATTGAGCTACAGTAAGCCTTTAGGGATGTGTAGGTGTGTGTCATCATCATTATTTTTTGGTTATGGTTTCTTGGTCCTAGCTGAACCATCAATTATTGAAAAGTAGGTGAAGTGTGGATAACTTTTTAACTTTATCTAGTATAGAAATGCCCTGAATAAGGAATCATAGAAGACTTTTCAGCTTCACTGAAAAAAGTCTGTAACAGTTACGGTAACTCTCATTAAATTATACCATACTAAGCAATAATAGGAAATTTTTACCAGCAGTGCTTAGAGACCAGTACTGACTTTGTTTTCTACAGGGGGCAGCTGGCATTTTATGCTATGTGGGAGCCTATGTCTTCATCACTTACGATGACTATGATCACTTCTTCGAAGATGTGTACACGCTCATCCCTGCTGTAGTGATCATAGCTGTAGGAGCCCTGCTTTTCATCATTGGGCTAATTGGCTGCTGTGCCACAATCCGGGAAAGTCGCTGTGGACTTGCCACGGTAAGAAGTGTTGTCAGAACACGCGGGAGTATTTAGTCCACACTACTCTATTCTTGAACCTGAGACTCTTTGGCTCTTACAGTTGGAACAGAGTTAGCATTTAAACTTCTAGCAATTATCTCTGATAAGTTTTTTTAATCAAGAGTGTATTTAAAGTTATTTTTTCATTTGTATATAATTTTAAACAATGTTTTCTTACAGTTTGTCATCATCCTGCTCTTGGTTTTTGTCACAGAAGTTGTTGTAGTGGTTTTGGGATATGTTTACAGAGCAAAGGTATGTTGTCTACTGTAATTCACATAATGCCTTAAAAGGTGGTTTAAGTGTTTCAAGTAAAATAGAACACATTCATTTTATCAGAGTAAACATTTTCTTTTGCCTTACTTGTTTAATCTGTATTTTAAATATCTAAAGTTAATTGCCAAATATTTACATATCAAGATTCCTCACCACATTTAATATAGCAGAGTATTATATATGTATTGTTCTTGATTATAGGTATTTATAGCTGCAAATGAATAATTAGCTGAGAAGTTTGTTCAGATTTCCTCAGCACATAGATTGCCTATATGAGGGGAGGCATAATTTTCTGATTTCTGCTTTAGAAGAACCAAACTCAGGATTTCGTTTTCCATTGTCTCTTTAAAAAATGCCTTGGTCCTGAACATAGAAAAAGATGTTGTGAGTTGTGATCCCACCTTCCACCCCTGTCCTGAGGAATAAGGGGTCCTGCCAACTTAGAACACCAAGGCAGCTGGTGCCAGCACTCCTTTCTTGCCCTTCATTTTTTTTTTAGTCATTTCACCATTCCTTCCTTTCTATTTTGCCTGATTTTGCTGTCTACCTCTAGTACCACTTAAGGCTAAATAGGCTGCTTTAAATTAATTAATATGGGCATAATTTTAGAGGCATGGTAAAGACATAATAGACTCATTCTCATTATAACTTAATGGTTTTAAGTCAAGGACATAATATATGCCAAGTTAATTTTCAGATCATTGATACGTAAGGTACTGTAAAGCTGTGCTAAAAAAAAAATGCAGTGGATTATGTCCCTACCTATGATCTGGTTATCAATTTTATCGACTTACTTTATTACTGTTGTAATTACCAGATAAGTCCAGTCCTCAGAGGGGCAAGGAGGATCTGGTACAAGCAAACTTTACTAAATGATACTTGCTTGCCATTTTAGTAATTGGCAGCAATGAGCTATGCAGCTTGTTTCCTGTCTCCTTTTTGCAATACATTGAACAGCAGCTTTTTCATTAAGTGCCACTTCTAAGGACTGATGTTTTTAAACCTGATTACTTTTGCACATTTAGCCAACTCTAAACATAGAATAAATAAAATGGAAATAATGTTGGCATTTGTCCTAAAAGTATCTTACAGGAGCTTCAGAGTTGTTTTGTTTTACCTCCTTTAGGACAAGAAAATGAGTAGTCTTCTGAGAAACTTATTTGTAAAAGGAAGGCATCCATTTATAATTTAGGACATCTATCCCAAGCCTCAACTTTTCTCCCTTTTGAATACATTGTTAGCCTGCCATTTTGCACACAGTCTTCTCTTTGAATGCTTTAATCTATGTGGTATATGTCTGAATTTTTACCTGTCACTTTTCTCCCTCCTGCCTTCATCTGTATGTATATGAAGATGAAGGCAGGAAGGGAGAAAACGTTACAAGAAATTCATAGAGATCTGGCAACTTGCAAACATTTCATGTAAGTATTTTAGTAGGAGCCTTGACTAATGTTACTTTTGCTGGTATTTTTGAGGGACTGAATTCTTTGTTCTGATTCAGGTGGAAAATGAGGTTGATCGCAGCATTCAGAAAGTGTATAAGACCTACAATGGAACCAACCCTGATGCTGCTAGCCGGGCTATTGATTATGTACAGAGACAGGTGAGCTTTCTTGAGGCAGATTTGTTTTTGAGGACCAATCACTATTGGGTCAACATTAATTGTGATTTCTGTGTAAATTAGCCATGTCCCTTCACATCCATGGCTATCCTGATGTGACCAATATTTTTCCCCAGCCTTCACCCTTGAAAAGTTTATTTCATCACCTAGCCAGATAAGAAACACCTTGAACTTTTTTTTATCATCTGACTTCCCCTTCCCTGACCCCAGTCTGTACTCTCCCAAAGTACTTAGCCAAAGGGGTGATGATGCAGGAGAGAGGTATGTGTCACAGGAAAGGTGGGAGGAAAGGTGGGAGTCCAGATAGACTCCAGGGGAGGTGGGAGGTCTATATATACTTTTAGAAAACAAGATCAGAGAAGACAACAGACAAACCTGTCAAAAAAAAAAGTTGTTATGGACAGTTTCATGTACACGAAAGTAGAAAGAATAGCATAATAGATGTTTGCACCCTGACCCTGTCTCAATAATATCAACTTTTTGTCAGTCTTAATTGCCCCCACTTATTTTTTGCTTCATTATCTTAAAGCAAATCTCAAATTTTTTAAGACAGAATATTTTAAACACTTTGTCATTGGAAATATTTAACTTGGAACCAGATATTTAACATGTAAGACATAAAGTTTTTCCTTAGTTAGAAACTACCCCTTACAGGCAGTGAACTTTTCTCTCTTTTTTTTTTTTTTTTGAGACGGCAGAATTTCACCCTTGTTGCCTAGGCTAGAGTGCAATGGCATGATCTTGGCTCGCTGCAATCTCCACCTCCTGGGTTCAAATGATTCTCCTGCCTCAGCCTCCTGAGTAACGGGGATTACAGGCATGCGCCACCACACCCAGCTAATTTTGTATTTTTAGTAGAGAGAGGATTTCTCCATGTTGGTCTGGCTGGTCTTGAACTGCTGACCTCAGGTGATCTGCCTGTCTCGGCCTCCCAAAGTGCTGGGATTACTTGCGTGAGCCACTGCGCCTGGCCTGGCAATGTACTTTTCGTATGGGGGTTCTGGAGCCACTAGCCATGCCTGGCTGTTTACATTGAAATTTAAAAGGCAGTTTTCTAGTCACACTAGCCACAATTTAAGTGCTCAGTAGAGCTTCATGTGGTTAGTGGCTACTATATTGGATCATGCAGACTTTCCATTATTATAGAAAGTTATATCAGACATCGCTGGTCTAGAGTGGCTTATTTTAAAGCTCTGTAGTACATGGAACTTCAGGTGTTTGGGTTTTGTGAGGAATAATACCTGTTCTCTTCTAGCTGCATTGTTGTGGAATTCACAACTACTCAGACTGGGAAAATACAGATTGGTTCAAAGAAACGAAAAACCAGAGTGTTCCTCTTAGCTGCTGCAGAGAGACTGCCAGCAATTGTAATGGGAGCCTGGCCCACCCTTCTGACCTCTATGCTGAGGTGAGTCTCTTGGCCAAGACTTGAGTCTAGCCTGATTAACCTGTTTTTCACCATGTCCTATCACCATCTGGGACTTCTTTTCTGCCACCTTTTGCTTGTCTTTAATGTCATTTGTTTTATTGTAAATTATAAAATGCATTTTCTTTTGCTTTAATTACATGTCTGTAAATTATACCAATCATGGAATCTTTTTTCCCCTCTTTCAGTTTCTGTCATTTTCCTTTCTGTCAGTGGGTAGTAACCTGTGAATCTGCAGCTTTAACTTTTAAAGAAGACTTCTAATGAGGATGACTGTGTTTGTTACAGGGGTGTGAGGCTCTAGTTGTGAAGAAGCTACAAGAAATCATGATGCATGTGATCTGGGCTGCACTGGCATTTGCAGCTATTCAGGTAAGCACAGCTTGCCAAGGAGTTCTATCAGAGTGAGTTGGTTCTCTGATGTCAGCCCTGCATGGTTTTAATCCCCATCACAGTGAATCTTTGTGTATGTAGGTAATGTGGAAGTGACTGAGGTACTGGCCTCCGGTTTCCCATTTCTTCTTGTCTATACACCTAGACCCGGAATGGTCTAAAGAAACCAGAAATCTGGATGGGGAGGGACTATGTGTTGAGGGAACTCCTTGTCTTACTGTCTTTCTTGATTAGTGAGTGACTTGTTCAAAACGTAAATGAACTGTTGTCATAGTGTATTCTTGGAAGATATTTTAATAGAATGTCACAAAATTTTTAAAAATTATACTTCTTTCTTTCAGTTTGGGAATACAAAGCTTTATTCGGTGTTTTTGTATGCTAGTTCTCCCTCTAGTTCTTGTTTTTCTGTCCTCACGGGTTTTATGTATTCATATATCTAAATCAAGAACTGGTACTACAGCACTGGTCTCTTGCACTAAATGCAACAACTTTTAAAAATAGAGACAGGGTCTCACTCTGTCACTCAGGCTTGAGTGCAGTGACATGATAATAGCTCGCTGTGACTTTGAACTCCTGAGCTCAGGTGATCCTCCTACTTCAACCTTTCAAGTAGCTGGGACTACAAGCACAGCCCACCACACCCGACTAATTTTTTATTTTTATTTTTATTTTGTTTATTTATTTATTTATTTATTTTTGCAGAAATGTGGTCTCATTTTGTTGTCCAGGCTGGTCTCAAACTCCTGGCCTCAAGCAGTCCTCCTGTCTTGGCCTCCTAAAGTGCTGGGATTTACAGGTGTGATCCACTGCACCCAGCTTATGCTTTCTTGGCTTTGCTTTTCTTTTTTTTTTTTTTGAGACAGAGTTTTGCTCTTGTTGCCTAGGCTATAGTGCAGTGGTATGATGTCGGCTCACTGCAACCTCTGACTCCTGGGTTCCAGTGATTTTCCTGCCTCAGCTTCCCAAGTAGCTGGGATTACAGGTGCCCGCTACCATGCCCAGCTAATTTTTGTATTTTTAGTGGAGATAGATTTTTACTGTGTTAGCCAGGTTGGTCTTGAACTCCTGACCTCAGGTGATCCACCTGCTTCGGCCTCCCAAAGTGCTGGGATTACATGCGTGAGCCAACGTGCCTAGCCTCAGCTTATGCTTTCTTAAGCCTGAAACTTATTTCAAGAGCTAAAAGAGCTGGGTGTGATGGGTTACATCTATAATCCCAGCACTTTGGGAGACAGAGGCAGTAGGATCCCATGAGGTCAAAAGTTTGAGACCAGCCTGGGCAATGAGACTCCATTTCTACCAAAAAAAACTTTTGTTTTAAAAAAGAAAAATGTAGATATCTTTTAATTGTTAGATAAAACCAGTGTAATTGCTAGTTTAAATGTAAGTTGCTTGAATTGCTTGCTCTTTGTATATTTGATTAGAAGCTAGTGTATTTAATGGGAAAGGCGAAAGGATGATTGTTTACTTTGCTGATATTCAGACAGCCCTGAAATGATTCATTAAAAAGTCTACCTCTTTATTTGCCATGGTCTTTGCCCTTCTAAGTATTTACTTTGCAGCTCTGCATAGCAATAATCTGATGATCAGCAGGGATTTATTTCATATTTTGATTATTTGTGCAAACACATTCATTTAGCTAAAAATAATGAAATATGAGGAAGGTCTCTTTTCCCAAATAGAATTCTGATCTGTGTATTCTTAATGATTTTATGTTCAGTAATAAAGCCACATGTATTACCATGCAGCGAAAAAGCTTTGGAACTGTATGGTACTTGTGGTCATGAAATATGCAACATGTATGTAGAAGACTGATAAAAATAATCACTTTAGTTATGTCCCTCATCTAGTTAAGCAGCTTAGCCTGCCAGATATTTCTTTATTAAATGTTTTTCAATAGGGGCTAATAAATATTTTAACTAGTCTCTTAATTTAAATATGACTGCCATACGTGTTTTATACTTAAGTCACCCTGACTTAAGTAAAAGCTGATAAAGCTTGATTTTTTTCAGTTCAGCAAGGCTGCTTAAGTTTAGGGATACAGAACTTTCACAGACTCAAAACCTAGTGGTTTTGAAAATTTTAAAAACTTGGGTTTTAAGGGGAGAAAATTTATCTGAAATAATAAAAGAATTTTCCCTAATTGTTTTTAAGAGTACCTGTAAACATTCTAAGCTTTTGGTATTCAAAATCTGATAGATTGGTGCCCTGGGTGTGGAAAATCTGAACAAAGGCAGAAATAACTGAAAGATCAGTGAGCTTTTGTACTTGTACACTAATCCTAATATAGAAATTTAGAACGGGAGAGGATGGTTGGAGATTCTCCAGTCTTGGCCCTCTTTGTTTAGGCACAAAATTTAGGGCGAGCAAGGATAGCGTGACATGACCATCACACACACAGTGGCAACACTGAAGACCCCTGCCTCTGTTGTACTCTGCCTCCAATTACAAGATTAAATTCCTAAATTTTGTCAGGAAACCTGACAGTGAATTGACACTTTAGCTGGATAAAATAGAGAGGTAAGATGGCCGAGTTGAGTAGTTACAATAGAGATTGATTTTTGTCTTATTTTGGAAAGCCTAAAATATTTATGATATGGCCCTTTAAGAAAATGTTTGGTGACTCTTGCTCTAGTCCATTAAATAATCAAGATTTGGGTAGGACCAAAGTGACCAAGAAAGAAAAACCTGAAAAATACCAATTAATTATTATAACAGGACTTTTGAATATAAAAGAATGAGATTTTAAAAGTTTTGATATACCCCTTATTAATTAGCAGGATATTTCACTTCTTTGACGTAGCCACTCTCTTAACTCATGATCAATTATGAATTTTATATTTAAAGAGTCTAGTTGTAATAATTGACAAAAATCTAGGTTTTGATTTGTCAAGCTCCTGAGTAACTGCTGTGAGTAAGGCTCTCTCTCTGCAAAGGCAGTATGGGGAAAATGTTCTAAGTCTTTACTTTGGAGTCTCATGAAGTTGGCATGTCCTCAAGATAGAACAATCAAGAGCAGACTTCATAGAGAACTGTTTCCCAAGGCCATGTTGCTTTTTTCCTGGTCTATATGCCACATGTGAAGCCAGTGGAGAGGGCCCTTTCCTCCTCCTCCTCCTTAATTACCAGTTATTCATTAAAATGAATAACTTCCTCCTCCTTCCCCTCACACCCTGGCCAACATTGCAAAATGTTATATAAATGAACTCATATAGTTTGCAACCTTTTGTACCTTCTTAAAAACAAATTAGTGTATTTTGGATATAGATCTGTCTTCTTAATTTCATGTCTGCATAGTATTCCATTTTATAGGCATACTTTAATCAACATTAATGGGCTGTTTATAGCAAAAATTTATAACCATGAAATTACAGTATCAATATATGAATGAATTTTGATAGGTATTTCCAGTTTTTTCTCAGAAAAGAGTGTTTCTAATGTGCAAAAGTTCTTATTTTTGTATAAGAATGCCTATTTCCCCTTACCACCACCTGCATGGTATATCATAGAACATTTTACTTTGCCAGTCAGTTTTTTAAATCACCACTTGTCATTTTTTTTGCAGTTTTTGCAGTTGCTAGGTGTTATATTTGGGCTAAGTGAAGTTTAATTCTCATGCCTTGAATATTGCAAGAGAGTATTTCATTGCAAGAAATAATGTTGGAGATAAAATATTTGTGTAATGTTTCTAAGTCTGTTGTTGGAGTATTTCAAAAATCAATGGAATTTCAGTATAACAGGCCTTTGGAAATGAGCCTGTAATACTTAATGGTGAGGATAAGAAATTATTGTGTAGAGCTTAATGTTCTTAAGCAGACTGATTCCCAAGCATGAGTAGAATTTTATCAAGTTTATTTGTTTCAAAATCAATACAAGTTGATTTCATTGAAATAAACAAATTGGGAAAGAAATACTTTTTTCAGATCTCATTTTGAGAATGCTGACTCCTGTAATAGAAGTTAACCAATTGAAAGGAATGTGGGGAGGTGGGGGTGGGAAGAGAGATTTTTTTTTCCCTAGCAAATCAGTCATTTCTGAGCTTAGCATTTTTATTGCTCAATTTAACATTGCCTGGGAACATAATTGCATTTAAGGTTATAGCTGTTCTAACAATGTTTTGATGTACAGAGAACAGAAATGTATTTCTCTAGGAATTAGGTACTTCATCGGTCTAGAATTGACTTAAATTGTTTAGTAAACTTTAAATAATATTCACCTCTTAAGTGTGTTTAAAGTACTTTGCACTAGTAAGCACTCAGCAAATTGTGAAATAGTGAAACTGATGGGTTTGAGCAGGAAATGTGTATCCCGAATGGGCAGAATATAGCTTAATGTGAGGGTAGAAATTGGAGTGGGTGACTTTATACCGTGGAGAGTTCAGACTGGGGACATCCTTATGTGTATGTTTGTCTTAGTAGTAGTTAATCTTCCACTTCAAACTTCGAGAGTCTGTTTATGGATTGGGTACATTTTGCAGAAACTAGATTGACCCACATATGTACAGAGGACCCTGTCTTTTAAAATCAGATAACTGAGGCTTGTCCCCATCAATGAGAAGTTAGAACAGCAAATTATCTCACAAAAAAATTTATTTTGTGAGAAGGTAGGTCAAAAATTCTAGAATCATTTTCTCTTTAATCCAGCTTAATCCTTTTGCTTATCCAAAATAACATGGCTTGACTTTATTACTACTCCAATATGCTACCACAGAAGGATTAGGACTTATTAAAATAAAATGATGAAGGAAGAGTGACCCTTCAAAAATAATATGTATACAATACCACAGAACCATGGATTTCAAAAATGGTAAATGTGAAGGAAACAAAAACCTTCCAACTGCATTTTTTTGGCATCAGAATTGGTTTTCCACCATAGGGCTATTCACATACTGAATTTTGTGGACTGTTGTAAAGCCTATTGCTCCAAAAACTGAAAGGCCTGAAGAGACCACCATTAAGCACACACATTCTTGCTCATTCTACTCCCCAGGCCTTTGCTGTTGAGAATGGTAGCCACTAGTCACATGTGTCTACATTTAAATTAAGTTAAATAAGATAAAAAGTGCAACTCCTTAGTTGCAGTAACTGTATTTCAGGTGCTCAGTGCCATATGTGGTATGTCTCCATCGCTGCAGAAAGTTCTTTTGGAGAGCACTCGCTAGACTAGTAGTGGGGATGCCAAATAAGAGAGACTTGATTCCCTGCTGGCTTTACAAAGAGTTCCTGGGAGGGAAGCTGAAGCTTAGGAGTTAGGTCTTTAAAAAATAATGTACTCATAAGAAATTCCTTCTGTCACTGTTGTTACTGCCTTTTTGATGATTTGAAGTCATTGAACTTCGAAACAGCTCTGTTACCAACAAAGAAATACACACCTGCCGTGAGAGGGTTTTCAGCCTTTCTTCCCCATTGTTTTCTTTCAACAGCTGCTGGGCATGCTGTGTGCCTGCATTGTGTTGTGCAGAAGGAGTAGAGATCCTGCTTATGAGCTCCTCATCACTGGTGGAACCTATGCATAGTTGACAACTCAAGCCTGAGCTTTTTGGTCTTGTTCTGATTTGGAAGGTGAATTGAGCAGGTCTGCTGCTATTG
The DNA here is from genome assembly GCF_000951035.1 of Colobus angolensis palliatus. Taxonomy (NCBI): domain Eukaryota; kingdom Metazoa; phylum Chordata; class Mammalia; order Primates; family Cercopithecidae; genus Colobus; species Colobus angolensis. The sequence goes on along the minus strand of NW_012123931.1, from coordinate 1,425,311 downwards.
GCCTCCTGAGTTCATTTAGTTAAAGCACATGTACACTGGTGTTGGACAGAGCAGCTTGGCTTTTCATGTGCCCACCTACTTACCTACCTACCTGCAACTTCCTTTTTCCTTGTTCTAGCTGACTCTTCATGCCCCTAAAATTTTAAGTACGATGGTGAACGTTCTAATTTCAGAACCAATCACAAGTCATGTAGTGTGGTAGAATTAAAGGAGGACACGAGCCTGCTTCTGTTACCTCCAAGTGGTAACAGGACTGATGCCGAAACGTCACCAGGTCCTTTCAGTCTTCACAGTGGAGAACTCTTGGCCAAAGGTTTTTTGGGGAAGGAGGAGGAAACCAGCTATCTGGTTAAGGTTAACACCAGATGGTGCCCCTCATCAGTGTCCTTTTAAAAAATATTTACTGTAGTCCAATAAGATAGCAGCTGTACAAAATGACTAAAAAAGATTTTAGAATCATACGATGTATATCTTGGTTCATCTTCAAAATCAGAGACTGATCTTTGAAACTAGTGGTTTTTAATCAAAGCTGGCTTTATAGGAGGAGTATAGTGTATGCACTGCTGTTTTAAAAGAATTAGTGTGAGTGTGTTTTTGTATGAATGAGCCCATTCATGGTAAGTCTTCAGCTTGTTGGAAATAATGTACCCACGTAGACTAGCAAAATAGTATGTAGATGTGAACTCAGTTGTAAATAGAAAAATCTAATTCAATAAACTCTGTATCAGCCCCCAACATGTCATTTTTCATTATTTTGGGGATATTTCAGTTCCAGAGCAGCAGTGTCGTGTTTTCTTTGTTGGTGCTGTCTATAGTTCATCATGATTTGCATGTGTTTTCCTTACAGCTGTTGCCAGATTCTAAAGGCCTTGATATTCAAAAAAACCATAAATGCTTTCAGTCCAGTATATCCTAGAAATATAGAACTCTACTTTGTGCAAGGCACTGGGGATACAGTGGCGATACTGTCCTTGTCTTCAAGGAGTTTGGAGTCCTAGTATAGGAGACTTACATAGGAGCAGATAATTTTCAAACGGTGCAGTGGTTGTAGTAATAGAATAGGAGTCCAAAGGGAAGTCCCGGAGAGGTCAGGGGTGACTTCCTGGAGATACGCAAGCTTGGAGGCTGGATAGGCTTTGTTGAAAGTTGGTACACAAGAGTGTGAAACAAAATTGTGTGTGCAGGGAGCTTAAAATCCAAGGCTGGGGAAAGAAGTTGGAGAAGCAGGAAAACCCAGGTCCTCTAGTGTCTTATGGAACATCCTGTGGAGGTGAGACCTGACTTGTAGGTGGAAGCAGCTCTTCAGAGGTTTGATTTGGAAGGTGAACTGAGAAGAAGGTGGTGATGCAAGCTGGCCGTGCTGGAGCCAGGATGAATTGGCGTGACTGGGCTTCAGTTAGGCTGGTGTAGCAGTTGATAGAGCTTAGCAGTGGGCAGCAGGGCACTGTTGGGGGTGGTAGTGAGCGGTGGATTCTGGCTGTTTGGAGGCAGGATGGTAGTGGAATTCGATCACTGATTGGACGTGGGACAGAGAAGGGAGAAGACTCATCTAGGATGAGTCTCAGGTTTCTGGCTCAGTCAACTGGGGAAACAGTCACAGAGATAGGGAATAGTTAGAGAACACATCTGGGGGTGTGAGCTCATGGTCAGTTTTGGGCTCATGAGTTTTGAGATGCCCAAATATGCAAATCTGTCCCACCTGAAAATGGAGAAGACACAGGAAAGGAGAGGAGTAAAAATTAACTCCTCTTCACAAAGTGGAAGTTACCAGAACGTTTGTGATTTCAGAGGCCCCAAGGGATTTATCATGTGGCTACTGACCCATCCCACCTCTTGCCCCTGCCTGTTGCACAGTGGGCAAGAATGTTTGTGACCTTTCACTACTACCACCTCTCCCCAGCATGGTCCCCCCAGTTTTCAATATGAACCGTCCTGTGGCAACTTGTCACAGACTGGCCCTGAGGTGAGCAATATTTGGACGGTGATGTTGGTTGCCCTCCACTCTTTCTACAGAACAGAATGGGGCCTCTAGAGTGGGAAATGGCTTTGAGAAATGTGCCAAGCAGTAGCCTTGTCCTTGAACTTGCCCAAGAGGATAATTCTCCACACCCTTCCGGTACTCAGTCCTCAGTTTGCCTGGTGAGAGAGCAGCCTCCTCCCGTGTGCTCTGCCAGCTGGACCCAGACTGGCTGTATTAGCAGTGAGACCAAAAAGATGGGGGTGGGGAGGTAGCTCTGAGGTCTGGGAAACCTGGCACAGTTGTCCTGGAAATGCCTTTTTCTCTTGCCTGGGAACCACTAGAAGAGGAATGTTGTCTGTGTTGGCCAGAGCCATGCAAATTCAACATCTCGTCTCTGCCTTTCCCCGTGCAACTGAGGCTCGGAGTTTGCATTACCCAGTGCTTATTCTTCAGAGAGCAAAAGCGCTGCTCGTCATGTCTGAAATTTAGTGAGCGAGCTCACCCACTAGACTGGTGTTTCCCACCCATGGCTGCACATTGGAAGCACCGGGGCACTTTGAGAACTACAGATGCCTGGGTCCCAGAGCTTCTGAGGTGGTCTAGGGTGTGTCCAGGACACAGCCCCGGCTGAGGACCACTGCTATATCATATTGCCTCTTTTAAAAAAGTTAATTTTACTTGGAAATGATTTCAAACCTACAGAAAAGTTGCAAGAATAAGAACTGTACACGTGAGGCTCAAATATCCTTTGCCCAGATACACCTATTAACATTTTGTCTCATTCTGTCTGTCATGTGTGTTCTCAAATGTGTGTGCGTTCTCTCTCCCTCACCCCAAACCCCTGTCTCTTCCTCTCCCTCCCTCCTGCTGCCTCCACACCCGTCATGGCCTTTTGCAAAACCCTAATACCTCAGTGAGTACTTACCAAGAAGAAGCATCTCTGACGACTGCAGTACAGTTGTCAAATTCCATCCATCTAACACTGATAGAATACCTCACCACTCATATTCCTATTGGCCACGTTGTATCCTCTATAGCACCTTTCCCTCTGCGGTGCTGGATCTGGTCTGGATCAGGTAATCAACTGAGTTGTCATGTCTCCTTGGTCTTCTTTAATCTGGATCATTTCCATAGCTTTGTCTCTGATGATAGGAACAGTTTGTAAGGATACAGTTCGTTTTAGGTGGTGCTGCTTTTCTGCGTTGGTCTGTGATTTCCTCGTGATTAGATTTGGTTTTGCATTCCAGGTGGCTGAACCACTACCTGCGCCATGTGGGATGCCTCTCAGGGCATCCCATCTTAAGGCACACAGTGCCCATCTGCCCCTCAGTGGGGATGTTTGTTTTGGTCATCTAGTCCAAGAAGGAGGAAATGTGAACAGGAAGATTTTAATATAAATAATTAACCGTGTAGAAGGTAGTTAACTACTAAAAGCGATAAAAAAGCTCTAAAGCAGCTTAGTAGAGAACAGCTGTCACCCCTAGGGCTAAGGGAAGAAAACACAGAGAAGGAACTTGGAAACTCAGAGGAGATTCCCCAAGAGGGAGAGACCTCCAAGGAGTGGCTGTGGTTGCCCGGGATATGCTGCCTGTCCCGTGCTGGAGAATCAGCTCACTGGAGGTGCCCCCCGCCAAGCCACGGGAGCAGAGAGCTGCCACGGTGGGAAATGCTGCTGGGACCCATGCCAGACCAAAGGAGACAGAAGAAAAAGGTCATCTTCCTCCTCTAGCCTTGTGGGCCCCTTCAGAGCCCACTGTGGGTCAGGCTGGCAAAGGATAAAGGAGTGTGCAACGTCCCCTCTTCAGTGTGACAAGGAAGGGCAAGGTCAGGGGAGTTCGGAGCTAAGAGGCAATAAATGAATACCTGGCACACCTGGCCGAGGTGTGGCCACTTTCTCCATAGCATAGTTACTGTTTTTTTCTTTTCAACTAATAAGAAATCTCTGGAGACAGTGTCTCCATTTACATACCCTGTTCCTCATCAGAATCCCCGCCTCCCCACTCAAGTTCAGCAAATGTTGCTGATTCTGGCCTGATTCAATCTTTATCATGATTGCCAAGCGACGTTTCTGCAGTCCAGCACTCCTTCATTTGCCTGTCATCCCTCCCTTCTCCTTCACTTGTTTTCATACATCCACTATGGATTCCCATTTTTTCAACAGTCTACTTCATCATTGACCTTTAGGGGTGGGGGAAGAGTTCCTCAGATAGTTACAGACTTGGCCAGTGAGAGCCCCTTTTAGTTCCTCCTATATCCCAGCATTTTTGGAAGCACTCCCCTAATTTCTGATCTAATAAGATGTTCTGGGCCCCTGGGCACCAGCCCTGGATCAGTGTTTCTCCCGGGAGCCCTGGTCCTTGGCACTAGGTGCGCTTATTGCAACTGGGGTGTCTTTGCTTTTTGTCCTGTAGATTGACAGGGCTTGTCTTACTGCCTTTTTTAATTGTATTTTTTTTAAACAAAAGTAATTGGTGCTTTAAAAATGTAAACAATGCAGACATCTATAAAGAACAAAGTACCCACAGGGAAGTAAGTTCAACAGTGGCATGTGTGTTTGCAGACTCTACGTACACAAAAACAGACTTGGTGGTTGGTTTTGGTTTTTGCTTTTTGCTAATAGGAATTTTATCCTACAAGGTCCTCTTTCTGTCTTCCCAACATAGTCTGGTGCTTTTTCCATGTCGGACTGTAGAATTTGTCATTCGGTTGTGTTAGCTGTGTGAGTACATTAGTACCATGATTAACCAAGGTGTATAAAGGGCAGGCCTGCGCTGCCTCCAGTGCCTCCACTACTCGCCACAGTGACCATCTCTATACGCACACTGCAGTCATTTACAGTTTTTAAAATTAAAACAGTTTTTATTGAGATGAAATTCACATGGCATAAAATTAACGATTTTAGAGTAAACGGGTGGCCTTGAGTACATTCCCCATGCTGTGGAACCACTGCCTGTATCTAGTTTCAAAGCACATTCATCACCCTGTGTCATGTATTTTTACATGAACTCCAAGGGTAGATGCTTGATAGTTGGATTTACTCTGGATCGAAAGTCACATTTGGCTGGGCGCGGTGGCTCATGCCTGTAATCCTAGCACTTTGGGAGGTCAAGGCAGGTGGATCACTTGAGGTCAGAAGTTCAAAACCAGCCTGGCCAACATGGTGAAACCCATCTCTATTAGCAGGGCATGGTGGTGTGCACCTGTAGTCCCAGCTACTTGGGAGACTGAGGCGGGAGAATGGCGTGAACCCAGGAGGCAGAGGTTGCAGTGAACCGTGATCATACCACTGCACTCCAGCCTGTGCGACAGAGCAAGACTCTTGTCTCGGAAAAAAAAAAAAAAGTCATGTTGAAACATTTTCATGGATACATCTGGTTGCTCTCCAGAAAGATTATATCAGTTTCTGCTGCCACCAGCAGTGTATGAAATGTGCATTTCTTTACACCCTTGTCAACACTTTTTGTATGATCAGTTTTCATCTTTTCTTCCAGTCTGAGAAATGAAAATATGTGTTTATTTGACTGTTAGCTAGGGCCAGGATGCTTTTAAAAGTGTTTCAGCCATTTGTATCTTCTGAATTTTGTTACTGTCCTCTGCCCAGTTTGATTGGTTAATGGGTTTTTTTATTTCGGATCTTAACAGAGTTCACTTAGGAAACTTTTCTCTGAAGCTTAATGTCTGTAGCTATTGTGAATGCAGTGGTTTTCCTGAGTTATTTCCTAGTTGGTTGGTGTTGGTGTGTAACAGCACCTGCTTTTTGGGTGCATCCTTGCAGTTCTTGAAAATAACTTGTGTGTTGCACTTGGCTTTCTATTGCAGTGCCTGTGAGGTCTGTGAGGTCTCCTGAGGGTGTAACACAGTGACCTGGCAGAAACCTCCTATCTACTGAATACCTTTTTGAATGGTGCTGCTGCATTGCTGGTTGTGGGGGAGTCATACATAAATCCTGCTCTCCTGAATTTATCCAATGAAGAAAGTAAGACAGATGTAGAAATTACAGGGTAGAAAAGAGACTTGCTGATCTTTTTTGTTTTTTTCCTGAGACAGTCTTGCCCTGTCATCCAGGCTGGAGTGCAGTGGCACGATCTTGGCTCACTGCAACCTCCACCTCCTGGGTTCAAGCAGTTCTCCTATCTCAGCCTCCCACGTAGCTGGGATTATAGGCGTGCACCACCATGCCTGGCTAATTTTTGTATTTTTAGTAACCCTGTTGGCCAGGCTGGTCTCAAACTCCTGACCTCGTGATCCACGCACCTCGGCCTCCCCAAGTGCTGGAATTACAGGCGTGAGCCACCGCGCCCGGCCTGCTTGCTGATGTTTGTCATCCCCACCATCTGATAGGTAGTGGGCACTACCATCTGAGATAAGTCACTATGGTGCCATCAATGTTTTTTCAAACTTTTTAAAATGTTTAGCTGAATATCCTGTTAGCCAGGGGTTTCTCAGCTCTGGCTGCATATCAGAATCACCAGGAGAATGTTTCAAATATTTATGCGCAAGCTCAGTTTGCAGGGATTTGGTTTCAGTTTGTCTGAGGTGGGACTGAAACATCAGCATCTGAAAAGCTGCTCAGGTGACTCCGTTGAGCAGCTAGCTGGATTGAGAACCACTGCTCTGCAATATGTAAATTCTCCAAGTAGAGCTGGAAGTGGAGTGGGTGCCCCCTTTCTCCTCCCGTTGGCCCCTAAGAGGGCTCTACTAAGCACAGTTTGATAACCCCGGCAGCGAGCCCACTTGCTGGTGTTACCTTGTCCTGGGCTTGTGATGGCTCAAATGCCAGGATGGAGAAATAGGCAGACACTCGGGTACAGCCAGACCAAGGCAAGCAGGTGACCCTTATGCTGAGGTTCCTTGGCCTAGGAAAGGCTGTGAGAGAGCAGTTGGAATTAGGTGTTGCACACCAGTGGCGCGTGCTTCCAGTTTGGCCAAATGTGAGTTGCTGCTTTTCGTCACGACGGTGAAGGACTCACATAACCGCAGCTGTCCCAGAGGGCATGCTGAGTGAGGGTGTCTATGCCAAGCTCAAAGCTGCTGTTGAGTGTAGCCGAGATTCAGAGGTTGTGGGCCTTTTCCTTCAAAGTGGTATCCCTTGCTGGTAAGTCACACCTAACCATTGTCTAATTTGAACCTTAGGGGATAGCAATTTGCATAGGGGCATATTGCACCCATCTTACTGGTGCTGAAACAGGCCCAGAGAAATTGTGACTTGCCTAAGACCACCCAGTGAAGTGTGAGCCTGGATTCAGTCCCTGATGTTCTAATTCAGAGACCATGATTGTCCTCCTGCTTCGTGCTGTCTTTGAGTGGCCCTCTGTCAGGAAGAGGCTGCAGTTATTTATACACCCAATTACACGCTAACTCCCTCTTTATCTGGCACCATCTCTGCTGGGAAGGCCATCCATCCATGCAGTTGGTTCCCAGCAGCTGAACCAACTGGGATGAAGGGAGAATGGAGAAAGCTGCAGAGGCAGTGAATCTGACTTGGATTCATTTGTGGGCATTCTCCCCCTGGCATAAATTGTGACCCAAGAGTTGCTTTCAGTTCTATTCTCTAGCCACCTGAATGACTGGAGAACAGGCTCTGTTATCTAACACTTGTTACCCATCATCCTCCGGGGCCCACAGACACTGCGGCACCTGTCAGAGATGATGATAAATATCTAGGCCAAAGGTTTGTAAAAAAGTCTTTGCAGTGGAATGGAATGTTCAATCAAGATGACAAGGCATCTTCAAGGAATAAATAAAGTATTGATACCTAACTTTCTACTCTTTCCTTTCCCTTTCCTGCCCGACCCAGTGGTAAGCCTACGCGGCTGTCCTGCCTCTCCCAGTCCTTGCCCAGGCTTTGTTCCCGCACCGCTCCCCTCCACCTCCTCCACATGGGGAGAAGCCCATCTTCAAGTCTCGGCTCTGAAGTCACTCCTCACCTCCTCGCTTTCCTCTCTTCTCACCTGTCTCTCATCCCATAAGTTACCAAGCCCAGTTCATCTGCTCCCTGTGTTCTTCCAGATTTGTTCCCCAGCCCAGTCACCGCTTCCCAGACAAGCCACCCTCCCCTCTGCTGGATGGCCTGCACCAGCCCCCGGGGCCCACTCACCCCGCTCACTGCCTCACATCTTAGGACCTACTGGGTGCCTGTCTGTCCTCCTGGGCTCAGTGAGCTCTTTGAGGGCCCCCTTTATCTTAGCACCACGCCCCCATCATTAGGTACAGTGCAGGTCACAGAGAAGTCATCAGAATCTCCTGGTTGAATTACTTGGACCACCTGACAGGTCTGGGACCCAGCTGGACCTGGTGGGGCTTCAGACATGTGTCCTGGGCAATGTTTTTGGCCCAGGCAAGCATTTTCACATCCAAGGCTTTATTCACGGACTTCTCTCTCCTTCAGGAGAGTATGAAACCAAGCACCAGATGACATTTTTCTCTTCAAACATCTCTATTGGGAAACCTTGGATGTATGAGAGCAGGAGTGGGCATTTGGTCGGCTTTCGCAGGATGGCTTTAGGAGGGAAAATGACATTTCAGGAAGGATTTAAGCATCACTGAATTTTTTCAGAGAACCAAATCCTTTTCCCACCCTGTCTGCCACATACCCTCTGGTGGGAAGCAGTGATAGGTGACACTCAGCAGACAGCTAGCCTGTCCCCAGCTCCGGAGCCCAGCTTCCAGGGTCCCACACCTGCAGCCTGGGGGCTGCCTGTACCTTTGCATGTCTGCTTGGCCCCAGCACGAATAACACTTTGGTGGGAGAACAGTCCTCTCACTACACTGCAGATTTGAGAGGTGCCCACGCACCTGAGGTGGCAACCCAAGGGCGCTTTCCCTCCCCCGCCTTCACCATGTCTCATGCTTGCTTAACTGAACCCAATTTTTTGCTCAAGTAAAGATCAGGGTATAAAGATGGGCATTCGTGTGAAACACCAGAGCAGTCCCCTTCTGCGAGCCCCCCCTTGACCTCTTCTTAGAGCAGAGCTTGGTGAAAAGCCTCATTTCTGCCATGGTGGCATCTGACAGTGGCCTGGGCACATGGGAGAGCCTCTGTATGCCAGCTGGCTGCCAGCCTGGCAGAGCCAGGACTGGTGGGGAAGCCGCAGGTCCACCCTGGGCTTCTGCGGGGCGTGATGAGCTCCCTGTCACTAGAGATGTTGAAGCCCACTGGGATGCCCATTCCCCAGAGGTGGCAGGGCAGGCATCGTACAGGAGGTGCCAAGAGAGTCTCATCTAGTCCTCAGTCCTGGGGAATTCCAGGGGTGACCTCACTGCCTTCTCTGTCTCTCACACTCTCTCTCTCTCTCTCTCCCCCTCTCTCTCTCTCTCCCCCCCCCTCCCTCTCCCTCCCTCTCCCTGTCATGGTGGAGCTACCAGAGGCAGGAAGGAGCAGAAAGGAGTCCCACCATCTCCTTTGCATGTTCAGGGCCACCTCTTCCCAGAACCCTTGGTGACATCTCTGCGCACTGGGACATTTCCTGTAGAGTTCTTAAACTTTCTGGGCCGTGTGGTCCCCGTACTGGGTCAAGAGTTCCTTGCATAGAGCAGACTGAGGCTTTGCTCTTCTGATTTGAGGGCAAACCCGGCTCTCCCTAGGCCTGGCACAGAGCTGTGTCCGTGGAGAGCAGTCCCCAAAGGGTATGGCTGAGGAGAGGCCGAGCAGTTCGCAATCCAAAGACAGTTCGCGGGTAACAGCAGTACCCTGCAGCAGCTCTTCAGCGTGGTCCCAGCAGAGGAGGACCACTGTGTCCCCCCTCCCACCCCTTACAGTCCTGCACCTGCCTGGCTCCGAGGCGGGGTGGGGATCCCAGGTGGGTGTGGGGTGGGCCGACTTGGCCACCCCCAAGACTGAGGGCCAGGGGCCCTCTCCCCTACTCCCCATCCCAAATGCCTTTGGCATGGATGAAGCCTATCATGGTTGGAGCAGGGCTTGGCTAGTGGTGGAAGTTATGTTCCTGGGACCAAAAAGAGAAAAGGACGGAAGGCCGTCAAGAACAGCCCCCTCTGTGCCCCTCTTTGCCTGGGCTCTGGAGCCCTGCTCGGCCGGGTTTGCCATGTTGACGGGAGTGTCACGGACAGCAGTGGCTTCCCCAGGCCCCACTTGGCACCCACAAGCCACAAGCCTGTCCAACAGATCCATCACTAGCTTCCTGTTTCCAGACTGAGTCCTCAGAATATTCCTGGATGTACCTCCAACCTCACCTTTGCCCACGCACTTGCCCTGCTCTAGCTGCTGCTGCCCGGCTGTGGACCTGCTCAACCCTCCGTCCCCAAGACGCCTGCTCTCCCCATTGCAGCCCTGCTGAACCCATTCTTGCCCCTGCCACATCCTCCTGCAACCCTGTATCCTCTGTCCAGGTGTGAATGTGTCTCCCTGGTGGTCTGGGAGCTCCTAGTAACTGGGGCCAAGCCTCTTCTCCAACTATAGCTAAAGCCTTAGCTGAGTTGGGGAGCTCCGCCGTTCAGGCTCCTTCCCTTGTTCCTTTGCCTCCTCTGAACTGAGCACTCGGACACTGGAGCAGGAGAAGGAGAGAAAGACCCCAGCACACCAAGGCACCAAGGAGAACAGAACGCACTCCTTTATTCTCTGGGAGACAGGCTCCCTCTCAGGGCTGGGGACGCTTGGTTCTGGGCCCCAGCAAGGCATGGGCAGTGCTGGGAGCACTGCTGGCTCCACTGGCAGGGCAGGTCCGAGGGGGCTTCTGGCCCTTCCTCAAAGCTTCTCCAAGTAGGAACCAGGGACGAAGCCACGCTGCCCATTCCTCTCCACGGTCCACCAGCCATCCTCCCCTTCCAGGATCACCTCCAGGATATCTCCCGCGGAGAGGTCCAGCTCATCCGGGTTCTGGCCAAGAGATTGAAAGCGCATGACGCTGGAAGGGCCTGCGGGGAGGGGCGTGGCCTGGTGTTCCCCCACCCAGCAGTAAATGCGGCAGTCTGAGCTGTGTCCGTGCCTGCTGGGGCAGCCCCTTGGAGACACAGGATGGGGGTAACCCAAGGGACCTGGCTTCCCATTCACCCCAGTTTGTCATCATAGGCCTCCCCCAACCTGGGTTTCTTCCCCACCCGTACCTCCCCTCTCCCACTCTGGATCCAGACGCGGTGACTGGAGCATGTCAGGGGCCGGGGTATGTATCACACCCCAAGCCCAGGACACATGCCCAAGCTTACCTAACACAGCCTCCCCTTTGTGGTCCCCAGCCCCAGGTAGCAACTGCCATCCAAGTACCCCGTCAGTCTCCTGCCCTGGCTTCCCTACCTCCCCGAGCCCTGGCCTCGTCAGTGGAGCCCACACCCAGCCTGCCTGGCCGTGGGGGGTGCTTGGCCTCAGTCCAGTGGATGTGAGGTCTGGGTATGCACCCCTCCCCTCAAGCAGGGAGCAAAGTGCACCCTCTCTTATAGCTGCCCTGTGGCTGCCTTGGTACATCCTCACCCTATGCACATCAGAAAATCAATCCTGGCACGATTGCAAGACTCATTCTGGCCACAGTTTTCCATACCCATGGCCACGGAGGACAGGGCCCTGACCCAAAGGCGCAGAGCCTGGCCCTCAAGCTATGACCTGCAGGCAACCCCAGGCTCTGCCAGCTCCCCGCACGTGTGTACCACTCAGTGCCCAGCCTGTGTGGACGGCACAGGCCCATGTGCCCCACATGTGTGCTGTGTACGGCCCCAGCAGACACAGGCCTGCTGCACACCAGCTTCCAGTCAGTACATGTGCGCTGAGGCCCCCTAAGTCCTGGGGCGCTGTTCTCAGAGCTCATGCCCAAGCACACTCCCAGGTGCCCTTGCTAGTGTGGACATACTCTTGGGCACACGTGCCCTCCTGAGTAGGAGAGGATGCTCGAAGATGAGTGAAACCACCAGGAGAGATGAGGGTGCGAGGCACTGAATGGGGGAGGGAGCTCTCAGGTGCAGGAGAGGTGGCACAGGTGGGTTTAGGGTGTGGAGGCCTCACCTGCGCTGTATAGTCGTAGAGCGCCCGGTACTCCTGGGCTGGCGAGGCTGGGTTTCCCTGCATCTCCTGCACTGCGATGGCTGCGTAGACACCCTCATTCCGCTCGGGGGTGGGGGTCAGGGTCTCTGTGGAGGCTGAGAGCAGGGTGAAGCATGGACCCCTCCCCTTTCTGGGGACACTGGCCCCTGGAGGTTCTGCTAGAACGGGGTTTCTCCATGCTGGGCCTTGCCTCTTCCTTCCGCTCTCCATACTTGCTGTTGGGGGACACACCCTTCCCCTCAGTGGCCCCATCTGTGCCATGTGGGAGACCTCTCCTTCCCCCCGGGATCAGTGTGTTTGGGGGTCCCCTCCTGACCCCCTTTACCAGCAGAAGCTGCCGACGAAGTGGTCTTGGGACTTCCGTGCAGCAGTCCAGAGAACCTGGGGATGGGGAGGAAAGAGGGTGAGTGCCCCTGCTCCACACTCAGGGTCCCGCCGGGAGGAGGATTTAGACAGGGAGAAGTCTCAGAGCTGCACACGCTCTGCCAGGGCTGGGCCTGCCCCTAGCCTCCTGGCATGGATGTGATTTATGAGGTGCCCCTCAGGCAGGAGGGCCCCCAGAAGGTGGTCCTGGTGGCTCCTCCTTCCCCAGCTAGGCCCTCCACTGGCGCCCTCTGCAGGCCATCTCAGCACCTGCTCCCTGCAGGGCCCTTTGGGGGGATCCTAGAACCCCCAAAGCTGCAGCTTCATGGGAAGACTCCCATGGCCCTTTCGGGGGTTCTAGGACCTCCATGTTGAGGCCTCGTGGGAAGACACCCAGCCCTCACCCTCCAGACCCCTGCTTTAGCTTGCCCTAGCAGCTTCCCCGGCCAGTGGGGGTGGGGGTGCACTGCCACACAAAGCCTGGCTTACGGGCCCTGCTGAGGCCTGCACTGCCTGGGCTGAGCCAGCCCTCCTCCCTGCGGGCCCGCAGTGATCAGGCCAGCTCAGCCACCCTGTGAACAGGAGTTCTGGGACAGCGCTGGGCTACTTTACCCCTGCCCCTGTGCCAGGCTTAGGCCTGGACTGAGCTGGGGTTGTGAAGGTTTACTGAACAAAGGAAAATAAAACAGAAGAGGCAGATGCTGGGGGCACCCCCTGAAGTGAGCAGTAGTGAGGGCTCTACAAGTAGAGGCTGACACTGCCTCCAAGGCCAGAAGCCTTCTTGGTGGGGTGGGCCTGAGTCTTCAAAGGTGAGTGAAGCTTTCCTAGGAGAGAAGGGGAACGAGGCACTGCGGGTGACCAGGAGAGGGAGCACTCAGGTGCAGGGGAGGAGGCACGGCACAGGTGGGGTTTGTGGAGTGGACCAGACCAATTTGGGGGTGGGAGGGACAGGACTGCAATTCAAGGTGGCATGTGGGGGACCTTTCCCACATGAGGGGCCGAGGGCCAAGGCCCTAGGAGTGCACACGCATGTGCAGGGTGGACATGCATGGACCCAGCACATGGGAGGGCCTGACACCAAGAGGTGGGCAGACACGCACCAGCGCCCCAGGCAGCAAAGGACAGGGTGAGAGCCAGCAGGGGCTGGGGTCGGGAGGAGGAAGCGGCCAGAGCAGGGGAAAAGGTGGGCAAGGCTTGCTGAGCCATTGTGCTGCCTGCCCCACACCTCTTTTTCCCAGACTGTCTATACACTTCTGACTCTCAGTCACTGACCCCCACCTCTTCCCAGCCCTGCCTGGCTTCTAGCTGCCCCATCCAGAGGCCTGACCAGCCCCCTCCAGCAGCCAGGCCTCCCTCCACCCTACAGGACATCTCTCTCTCTCTCTCTAATCCTCTCTGGGGCCACCCCTTTCTGCCCCTTCCCAACACTGCCTCAGGTGAGCTCTTTTGTCCAGTTGCTTAAATGACCACCTTTGCTGGTATCCAGGTCCTCACCAGGTGCAGGGAAGCCTGAGTCTCACAAGCTTTTGTAGCATGTGAGGCTGTGGATGTGCTGCGCCCTGGGGCCACTGCTTTCACAAGATTCTCAAAGGGGTGTGTATGTGTACCCCTCTCGGTGGTTCCCACGAGCCTCTGCCTCCCAGGAGTAGGAAGGTCCCGGGGCTCCTGAGGCCCTGGAATGAGCCGGTCCTTGCGAAGGGCCAGGAACTGCATCAGCCCCTCCCCACAGTCCACTACCTCCCAGAGGCAGGGCCCTCTTGGTTGAAGGTTGGCTGGAGAGAGGAGTGGCAGCATGGCAGTGGGGGCACAGGCGCCATGTGAAACCCACAGACCCTTGTGGATGCTCGTAGACAGGGCACATGGCCTCCCTCAAAGGCCTGGCTACGAGGGCTCCCTGAGCCAGCTATAGTGCTCCCAATGGGCTGTCACCATTGTCACTCAAGGCCTGAACCAGGAGAGTCCTTAGGTTCTGAATCTGACCCCAACACTCAGGGCCCTGGCCTTACTTAGAGAGTGCGAATGACTTGCCCAGGTCACACATTGAGGCCCAGCACCAGGACCTTCGCACTTGACTGCAGCCAGGCCGGGGAAGGGACCCTGGAAAAGCGTGGAGAATTCTCCAGGTGCCCTAGTTCTGCTCCAGCCAGACAGCGTTGCCACTGCAGCCTGACAGGGCACCAGGCTCACGCGAGGCCCCAGGGACAAGGAAGCCAGCATAGGGGCCTCCCCAGAGCTCGGAGCACATCGCCTGCTGAATAATTGGGATGTGATTATTCACTTAGTGTCTGGGTCCCTTGGGCTGAGGGCTCCATAGGCTGAACTGAGCCTATCTTGTCTCCACAGGGTACCCAGCACCTAACTGGGCACCAGATACAGATACATAGTAGGTGCTCAGTGAACGAGGAAAGGCCAGGTGCAGAGGAGGGGCTCGACCCACTTCCTGGCCCAGCCTCAGGCAGTCACTCCGTCTGTCGGGGCCTCACCTCTTTATCATGCCGCAGGATGGCTGTGCGCCGGGGCTGCTGGCCAGTGGGGTGACCTGCCGATCATAGTAGTTCTGGTAGGGCACCGGAGCTGCAGACAGCAAGCTGTGAGGCCCAGGGCAGCCCCCAACACCCCATTCTGACCCTGCCAGAGACTCAGCTGGGGCCCTGTGTTCCCAATCCGGCCCTGGCCCGTCCTGGTGCCTGGGGAGGTGCCTTTCTTGCTCCCATGAGACACCCCACTGTAGGTACCACCAAGACCTAATATTCTGAACCTGTGATCCAGCAGAACCAAACAGGAGGGGAGTGGGGGCCGTGGGAGCTCCTCACCTCAATCCCCATCCCCACCTCTTCCTCTGAGTGCTATCATGCCCTTAGCTTTGCCTGAGAGGAGGCTGCAGGCCTAGGACCCAACCCCCCACAACCCCTTGGGTCTGGCTAGGGCTCCTCTGCCTGAAAGGGAGCTATGAGCTACCCCAGCCCTGTCTTGGCACTTGAGGCTCAGGGCCAGGCCTTCGCAGGGGCTCAGTGCACCCAGAGGCTGTGCTGTCCACAGGCCAGTCCTCACCCGGGGGCTCGGTGCCCGTGCTCTTGGCCTGGATGAAGCCGTCGATGTCAGCGTCTATGCTGCAGCCTTCCAGCGTCAGCCGCACTTCCTCGTAGAGCTGGAGCAGGAAAGAGCAGAGGCTGCAGCCCGATGCCCACTCTGCCCCTCTGTGGGCCTGAACTCTGGCCAGCGGCCCCCACCCACTGGCCTCCTCATTGTACGCAGCTCAGGGTCTTTGATCCTGAGGGGTCACAGCCCTGGCTGACAGCTTCTTGTTTCCTGAACACCTTCTATGCGCAAGGCCCTGTGCAAGGGACTTAACTCACACCTGTCCTCTGAGGTAGACCCCACTTTTCCCATTGGATAGATGAGGAAACTCAGAGGAGAATGACTTGCTCAAGGTCACAGAGCGAGCATGCAGCACAGCCAGGTCTTGGGGCTAGTGAGAGTGGATCCAGAGCTCACCCTTCCACCTCGAGGAGGCGAGGAGGCAGCAGGGGGCTCAAGTCACTTGGGCAAAAACAACAAGAAAATCAATCCCCACAGCCCTGGACAGGAGGGTCAGGCAGGAAACACAGCAGGCAAGGGGGCCAGGGCTGCCCGGGAGAGCCGTGCGCTGGGCTGTATCAACAGAGCTCAGGGCCCCTGGCGGGGGGCCCTCTCTGCTGGGGAGGACCCACCCAGCAGGTTGGGCTCAGTAAGGGGAACCAGGGCACCCTGGAGATGTGGGAAGCAGAGGAAGGACTGCACCTTGGCTCCTGCAAGCACCGGGCCTAGAGCAGAGCAGCCAGGGTCCTCCAGCTTCCGCCAACCTCTGAGAGCTATGTCCACGTCCCCTCCCATCCCCGGCAGAGGGAGCAGGTGCTCTGTGGCTCTGAGGCATGAGGAGGAAGTCAGATGGCAGGGGAACCACGGAGTCACCATCTTCCAGGCAGAGAAGCCTTGGCCCTGTGGTACTGAGCTCCTGTCCTGGGGTTCTGGGGGCAAAGGCTGAGCTGCTGAGGCCTGAGACCCCTGGGGCCAAGCTTGGACCACAAAGGACCAGGTGCTTGTTGACTGGTTCAGAGGGACCTGGGCACTTTGCCGCCTAGAGGCTGCCCTCCCTTACCCCACCAAGGCCCTCAGTCCCCACCTCATCATCCTTGACACACTGCATGGAGAGCTGGTTGCTGTGCACCCACAGGGCATTGCGGAGAATGGTCAGCCGGTCAAACTCTTGCAGCTGAAAGGCCTAGGGGCAGTGGGAGGGAGGTGAACCATGAGGAGGGGCTGCAGGGCCTGGCCAGGCTGGGCCCCGTTCAACCCTCAGCCGGAGCTGACCAGGCTAGTCCTCTCTGCTGGAAGCCCGATCCAAAGGAAAGTGCCCTGGGGTCCCCATCCCGACTCTGGGCCAGCCCTGAGGCTGCAGGGAGGGAGGTGGAACTGCCCAGGGGGTCCCTGCCCCAGCCTCCCTTCAGGCCGCACCACACTGAGGCAGAGGGGTAGTGAGAGGAGCCTCGGACAGGAGTCCTGAGCCCTATTCCCCAGGCCCTGTCCATCAGCAGCGCCCAGAGAGGCTGTGGGTTTTGTCCAAGTCTCAGTTTTGGCTTCAACAAAAACGGTGAAATAAGGCCTGCCTGCAACGAAGGGGCCCGGGACTCAAGGTCAGGTGACAAGCACCAGGGCCAGGTCCCGGCACAGGCCTGTGAGCAGGAGGCTGAGTAACGGTACCTTCCCCCACTGCCTCGCTTGGGCCCCTTGAAGCAGCTGGAGGAGGGATGGGTGTCTTCCACTTCCCGGCTGGGGAAAGCGGGGCTCCACGTGGGCCACTCACCTCACAGGTGGTCCTGTGTTCCTGCTCCCACTCAGCGCGGACCTTCTCCAGCTGTGTGATGCTCTGCCTGTATACCCGCTCTGCAAGCGCAGGCAGCCTCAGGGAGGGCCCTGACACAAGTTCCTCCAGCCCTGGCTCCTGCTGGGTCCCATCCTGGAGGCCTCCTCCCCCCTGGGAGCCCCACCTCCCCTGTGGGACCTGCCCTAGCAGCTGGTGGAGCCTCATCTGAATGCCTGTCAGGGCCACCCACGCTGGTACTGCTTCTGCTCCCCAACTGTGCTCTGAGCTGCCTGAGGGCTGCAGTGGAGCCTCATATATGCAAGTCCAGAGTATTGGCGTCTGGGCATCTCTGGGCGCCCCACTTCACTTTCCAGAGGGGAAACTGAGGTTCAGAGAGGGCAGCTCAGAGGGTGCTGGAGGAGGGGTGGAGTCCCACAGGCTTGGGTCACAACTTCTGTGCCCAGATCTCTGGAGGTCACCTGTCCCCCAGCCAAGAGAGTAGCTGGGTCCTGATAGAGACAGAGCACAAGGGGGAGGCCTTCCCAGGGGAAGGGAGGAGGGTGGGCGCCGTGTCTGGTGGGTGGGGCACCAGCAGAGACAAGGGTGTTGGTAGGATTCGGGCATCAAGTGAAGGACAGAGGCCCAGAGAAGGCTATGTGCACACATGCGTGTGCCCGAGCTTGAAAATGTGTGTGCGCACATGCATGTAATAGATAGCGGCCCTGTCTTCTGGGGCTGTGCCATGCAAGTCCTGGGCTCTGAAGCCCGATGGCCTGGGTTCAAATGCAGTCCCCACCACTTATTGGCTGTAACCTGGGGCAAGTACTGGACCTTTTAGTGCCTCTGTTTCCTCATCTGTTAAGAAAGGGAATAATAACAGCAGCCACCTCGAAGGGCAGTTGTGAGGACTGAACACATGAAGTGCCAAGAATGGCCGGCGAATGTGGGAGCACAGCGTTTACTTTGACTGCACGTATCTGGAATGAGAGCACCGCGCCCATGACTGTGCAGCCAGGTGGGAGTGTGTGTGTACCAGGGTGAGGAGGTGTGTGTGGGGAGTACTACCCAGGCCTCTGCCCTGGTCGGATGGGGCAGCCGGGGCCCACATACCTGCCTCAGCGGCTGAGTCCTTGCACTGCTTGGCTTTGTTCTGACTCTGAGGAAACAGAGGGGAAGCAGCGTTGAGACCCTGCCCCAGGAGCCCAGGCCCACCCGGGCAGCCCTGAAGTGAGTGTCACACCTTCCCGGGCCACCCTGCGGGGGAGTTCAGGAGCCAACTGTGGGCAGATGCCATCATCCACGAGCAACCTCCCCTCACAGCGGACCACAGGCTAGCTCCATGGAAAGGGAATGAAGACAGGAACTGAGCCCAGAAGGATGCCTGTGAAGAGTGGGACCACAACCCACAGGAGAGATGCAACTACCGCTGAGCCCCCTGGCTGAGACTTGGGCTCTGGCCCCTGACTGACTGCCCCCAGCTCATCCTTGGGCCATTTCCCTCTCTGGGCCTCAGGCTTCCTGTCTGTGCAATGGGTGATGTGTTTCCTGGGCTCTGGGAGTTCTGATAACCCCACTCTGGCCTAGGGGTCACAGCCTCAGGAGCATGGGCTCTAGACCACCTGAGTTGGGGGTCCCTTCTCTGCAGCTTCCTGGCTCTGAGACCTTAGACAAGTCACTTACTGTGAGCCTCAGTTTCCTCTCTGTGACATGGGCCTATTGAGCCCTTCTCCGAGGTTGTGTGAGGGATGGCGTCTGCTCTCATCGCCCCGTGGGCCTCGGTGGGTCTGCTCTGAGGAATGGGTCCCTGAGTGCCACCTGATGGTGGCAAAGGGGATCCAGCTGACCTGCCTGCCCATGCCCTGAGGTTCTCTATAGGAAACCCATTTCACAGATGAGGAGACTGGGGGTCAGAGAGGGCTGAGCAGCTAGCGTGTCCCACATGCAGACCTTTGCCTGGGGGTGTCTACGGCACCCCTTCCGTGCCTCCTCCACTGCCCCCAGCCCTGGGCAACCCACACCGCCCAGCAGCCCAGCGCACCTTCTCCACCTGCTTCTGGTGGCCGTTGGTGCTAATGCGCTCGAAGGCCTGCTCGGCGTCGTCCGCGTCCCGGCACTTCTGCTCGTAAGTCTTCTTGGACTGGGAGTGTGGAGGGGCGTGACTTGGGGGCTGCACAGCCCTGCTCTGTATCCCCCAGGAATGAGGCTCCCTGAGCCCAGCCTCCCTTTTTCCCTGGCGAGGGTTGTGGGTGGAGTGGGGGCATCCTCACCAGGGACAGGGATCTGGGGGTCCGGAAGGAGATTGAGAAGGCGTGGGGGTACTGGCAGTCCTGCTCCCAGGCCCTCCCCACTGAGGACAGCGCGGCCTGTCCCAGGCCCCGCCTCCTGGGCTGTGCTCCTCGGCGAGGGCACGCCCCTCGCCACGCCCCTCGCCACGCCGCGCCCTCTTAGGAGCCCCCTCTCACTTCCTGCCCAGCGTCTCGCAGGATCCAGCTCAGGAGTCCCTCCTCACTCCACCCTTAGAGTCCCCAGCCGACTTCATCTGCCCTTCATTCACGAGCCCCCAAGGGAAGGGCCCGGGCCCGTCCCCACGGGACCATGGCGCCCAGCGCAGGCCCAAGCACCCCGTAGGTTGGTGCGCCCTGCAGGACCAACGCCGAGGCCAGCCTGTTCCAAATGCCCTGCCTGGGGCCACAGCCCAGGATCGCACCCTGAGTCCTTCTCAGCTCCTCGAGGGAAGGCCACGGCCCCAGGCCCTGGCGCTCACCTCCATGGCCTTCTTGTAGAGTGACAGCTTGCTCTTCTGGACCCGGTCCATGACGGCCTCATACTGCAGGGGACAGGAGGTTCTGAGCCGAGGGCCGCGGCCTCGGGAGGCTCCCCTAGGCCAAGAGGACGGGATGTCCCTGGGATGAGGCACAGCACCTCTCCTGGCTCTGGAGAGGGGGTGACAGGCTGCCCTCCCTCCCCCAGAGCCTGCTGCTTCACAGTGACCCTCACAATGGAAGACAAGCCCAGGGCATGGGTGTGCCCTGAGGTCCTCGCTGCAGACCTTGGCCAGCTGGGGAGTTCCCAGCCCCACACATGTGCACACACAGTCGTTCATCCTGCATCCCAGAGCCTCTGCAGGCATCATAGTTGCTCACACGTGTGCACACTGTGACACACACATACACGCAGAGCTCCACGTTAACTCGGAGGCACATCGGCCCCGTCCCTAGCTGTGCACACGCATGATCACAGGCATCCCTGTGCACACCCACAGATGCCACTCACAAGTACTCCCACAGTCACCCACACACAACCTCAGGCCACATGCAGGCACAGTGGCTACTGGGTCCCTGTGCCAAGGTCTGGGGCCAAGCCTCCCCTCACCTCCCAGGCTTCCTGTTCTGATACAGAAGGGAAAACAGGCAGGACAGCGACTGGGTTATGAGGTAGGAGGAGAACTGAGCCAGTTCGTGCCTGGGGTCTCAGGGGAGGGGTTCTGTGCCAGCTGGGAGACCAGCGAGTCACAGGCACTCACACACACACCCCCCCTAAAACACCCAAGCAGGGCTAGACAAGGACGCATGCTCACAGCCATATGCAGGGGAGCGTGGGCATGTGTGTACACTCCTGTGAACGTGTGTCCTTGCTCTGTGGCACACACACACAGAGAGGCTCAGACACACATGGCACGCTCCACAAGACAGCACTCTGCCTGCGGGGCCCTGGCCATTTGGGGAAGGAGTGCTCTGTCCAAAACAGCCTTTGCAGCCAGTGCAGCTCCTCTGGCCACAGGATGGCTCAAAATAGCAGGGCTGGAGTCCCTCCATCCTGGCAGGCTCTCTGCAGGCTCTGTGGGCAGGTCCCAACTCAGAGAGGGTGTCTGCTGCAGCACCTCAAGCCTGGGCTGGCTTCTGGGGACCCACTGTCTGCTCAGAACCCCACATTTAGAATCCTGAAAGCCCAGCTGGCAGACGAGCAGGTGGCGCAGGCAGCCACGCGACATTTCTGCCAGCAGAACCGCTAAGCAGAGCTGAAGCCCTGTCTATGGAGACTGAGGGGAGCATGGCTTGGGCTGAGCTCTCAGTACTTGGGAGGTAGACATATGTGTCCCATCCTGGGAGAGGGAAACTGAGGCACAGAGATGGGAATTGGTATGGCGAGGACACCCAGGCCCAGCCTGGCCCCAGCCTCAAATACAGCTTCCTCCCCTTGAAGGCTCAGTTGTGTCTTCATTTTCAGTTCTTTGGCCACTTTACAATGATCCTTCCTCCCCAAGCAAGAAGCAGGTCTGTGTGCTGCCCTCCCAGCCTATGCAGGGCACCACCCTCATCACTAAGGCCCTGAGAGGCTGAGCCCCCATCCTCACAGGCCCAAGCCCAGCCTCCAGGCCAGCCTGCGTCCTGCCTGCCCTCCAGGGAACCCATCCCCAACCCCAGCCCTGCAGCCTCCCTGACAAGCATCTGCCAGCCTCTGCTTACACAGCTCCCATGATGGGGACCTCACTTTCATGCACTCTGTCTCGGGATGGCCATGCCCTACATATGGGTGAGAAGTACCTTTGGATGCTAAGCAATGCCACACAACTCTCCCACCCGTCTGTGTCTGACCCCTCAGCCTTGGCAGTCCTGTGGGGTGACTGGCTGCAAGTCTGCCTTTTTCCAGGACAATCAGCCCCGATCCTTGGACTCAAGACCAGTTTCCAGTGACCCCCACAACTTAGACTGCCTCCTCTGGACACCACCAAGTTGCTACAGACCCTCTAGAGTCTTCCGTAGGAGGATCCTCCTAGGTGTGAGGCAGCTCGGCAGAAAGGACCCTCCACGGGGCTCTGGGACTGAGAGTTGGCCTTGGTGCCAGTGGCCAGGCCTCTGCCCTCCCCACCCACTTCAGATTACCCTCAAGCCCCAAAGCCTGGGGTACTGTCCCACCACCACCCCCTGCCACCCTCCACTGACTCTACCAGGAGGGTCAGCCCCCTCCTCTACAGCAGCTGAGAGGCTGGCAATGGGGGAGCAGCTCCCCTGCCTCCTACACCTGCCTCACCTTCTTCCTCTGCTCCTTCTGCCTCTCACGGAACTCCTCGAGACTCCGCAGCTCCTCGCGCAGGGTCAGGGCCAGTTGGATGTGTGAGCTGCCCACATTCTCCATTTCTTGAGGGCAGAGCATGGATACTGGTCCCCAGTGTCAGATCTGATGGGCCTCAGCCACCCACAACTCGCCCCTGTCTGGGCCAGCCCAGCCCCAGCCCTAACACCTCATCTTCTGTCCCCCCAAACCCTCCACCAGCCCCAAAAGATCCCATTGCCCCAGGGTGGGGGACTTACGCTGTTTCAAGGAGTCAAAGGAGGCCCTCAGGGAGCTGCAAAACAGACGGGTCCAGGTCAGGAGGAGGAGAGCACAGCGGGAACCTGAAGTCCAGGCCGTCCCCGGCTGCGGGGCGGGGGAGGACTTTTATTTTGGTGGGAAGACCCTGGGTCACTCTAGAACCAAGGGACCCTTTAGCCAGATGGTGACCATCCACTGGGGCCCCATACTGATTTCCGGAAGGCAAAGCTCTCTGCAAATTAAAGCGATCAACCCCCTGCAATGTGGCAGAAGGAGGTACCGATGCCCCCACCACCACCATCTGTGCTCCTGGCTGCATTCTTAGAGAAGAGGGGATTGTCTTCAGGACCCTGCCTCCCTCCCCTGAACTCCTCTCCCACACTCACAGCACTCTCTCCTCCTCTGCAAGTACCAAATGGCCCCAGGGTGAGGCTGCAGGGGAGGGGACAGTGTTCAGATGGGCTTTCAGTAGGTGGCCCAGGGGATGTTTGGAGGAGGTTGGATGGCCGTGGGAGAGGCCAGCAGGGCAGGGCGCAGGAGGTGAGAGGTGGGCACTGTCTGCCAGGGAGGGAGGGAGGGGACGGCCCAGCACCGCATATAGGAGGCAGGGAATGATGGGTGGGGGCTGCCAGAATGAGCACAGGACACCGAGTGCAATGTGAATCTCAGATGAACGAGCACTTTTTGAGTATAGTATGCTCCTTGTAGTATTCAAAACGTACTTTTATTTTTAAAGTATTTGTTGTTTATCTGAAATTCACATTCACCTGGGCATCCAGTATTTTATCTGACTCTCTCTGCAGCCTCTCTGTGGAGCAGCTCGGCTGCCCCCTGGCGGCCACATGACCTCATGACGCCCACCGGACAGCCCTGGGTGGCGCTGGCAGCGCACCAGGCGGGCTTCTCAGGTGACTTCTCCTCTCAGTAGACACCTGGGGAAGCAGAGGCCAAGGAGGAACAGCAGCCTGGCAGGAGCGTGGGGATCCAGGTCTGGGGGAGATCTGTGGGGGCCAGGCCCCTCGCCCTAAACTGGTGGATCCCAAAGTGAGGTCCACAGACCAGCAGCATCAGCATCTGCGGAGCCTGTTAGAAATACAGATTCTCAGGCTCCTCCCCGACCTCCTGAGGCTGAGGCTTCCGGTTGGGGCCCAGCCCCAAGGCTGTTGATGCCCATCCAGACGTCAGAACTGCTGGCCTGAGTGACGAGACCTCCTCACAACTCTGCCGGCACAGGTGCCTTTATTTATCCCATTTCATAGATGAGAAGCCAAGGGTCACAGGAGTGAAGAAGCTGCACCCGTGGCCACCCTACAGTAAGAGGCAGAACCCAGGGAGAGGAAGAAGGAGAGGGGTGGCTGTGTGGTGATCCCACCTTCCCTTGTGGGACTCAGGACTCTTCTCTGACTCCTCACCAGCAGTGACACCTCCAATCCCTCTGCTTCCTGTCAGTTCACCTCTCAGCTCAGTCCCCCTCTTTCAGTTAGAGGCCTCCAGTCACAGCGTGGTCCCCCTACCCCCAACCCAGCCCTCACGCACACCACCCTCCAGCCGCACCTCCTTCATGACCACAGCATACCCAGACCCCTCCCAGAGCTCAGGGCCTGCACATCCACTGCCCAGCCCTCACCTTTTGGGTCTCACATCTGACAGATACCTCAAATTCAGCATGTCCAAAACTGGACTCAGCACCTGTCCTGCAAACCTCTCCTCTTCCAGGGCTCCCCTCTCAGCAAAGACACTGCTGTCCACCAGTTATACACACCAGAAATCTAGGAGTCACCCTGGCCTCTGTCCTCTCCCTTCCTTGCCGCCACCTTCTATTTCATCTCCTAAATCTCATGCCTGTCCCACGCTAGCTGCCACCACTGCTGCAGCCCCTGCCCTACCACTTCCACCCCCCACCTGTCAGCCCTGCTCTCTGCCCCTCCTCCCATTCTTTCCAGGTGCCAGGCTCCGTCTTGCCTCAGGGCCTTTGCATGTGCCCATCTCCATTGCAGCATCTTTGCCTGGCATCCTCTCCTGTCCTTTCTGAGCACTGATGTCACTTTGGACTGACCCAGTGGATGTCTGTCACCTTGTTGAACCATGAGCCCTTGAGGACAGGGGCAATGCCTGGCTCTCCGGCTCTCCTCCTCATTGTCCCCAGGCTCATAATCTAGACTTTCTCAACCCCAAACCTACCTGTGGGCCACCCTGGTCCATGGTCTCAGTCTGCAGGGTGCTGTAAGGAATCGCAGGTTCTGGCAGCTGCTGGCCCTTTTCCCAGCCCCCAGCTGAAAGCTGAGAGCCTGGCTGAATGCACAGCACTGCCAGGTGGACATTCAGCCTCTGTCCCACCCCTGGGACAGTCTTGACAGTGACGGTCTGTGCTCACCTTGAACTCTTGCCCCCATGACCTGGCTAGGCCTTGGGGGCTGCATAGATGCTGGTGCTGCCTCTGTCTGGGGCACCTGGGCAGGCAGGCTCTGGCCCCTCCAGGCCCCCTCTTGCTGTCACCTGGGCTGCAGGCCTTCCTGCCCCAGGTACCCTGTCCCCGTTGCTGGAACCATCAGGCCACCCTAGTTCAGCTCACACAACAAGGCCCAGAACACTCCTCCCTTTCTTGGCCCCAGACAAAATTTCAAGGAGGCAGCCTCAGCTCTGTGGATGAGAGGAGCCCAGCTTTGCCCCAGAACTCCCAAAGTGAACAGCCTTGAGCTCTGATATTGTGGAGGATCTGGGGGCCGCATAAAGTCATTCTCTGCCCCATGAAATTCCCGCTTCCTCTCTGCCGTCTGCGCAGGGTAACTGTCAAGATCTCCCTGAGTGCCTCTACTGCGTCTCCATCGCATGTCAAGGATAGGGTCCTGCACAGGCCTCTATCTCCTGCCATCTGTCACCAGTGCCTTCATGTGTAACTCATTCCATTGCCCTTTTTGACTCGGCTCTCAGGAAGCTCAGTCTGAAATTCTGTGCTCATATACAGTCCAGATTTCCAGTGTGTTTCCTGCTCTGTCCCCACTGTGTCCCTGCTGCCTGCCCACCGGCTGAGAGGAGTAGCCCTCTCGCCCCCCTGTGCTGAGGCTGTGCCCACAGTGAGCCAGCATCAGGGGACATCTGACAGGAAGAGGGCCTGGCTGTCTCCCGCCAATATCCTCAGCAATGTCATCATTCTCTTTGAGTTCAGAGGAAGAGAGACCATGAAAAAAAAATTTAAAAATCTCTCTGACAGGAAAACCACAGCATTTTTGGTTTGTGGCAAGTGGGGGTGAGGCAGGGACGTGAGGATTCAGACCTGCACCACTTGGGGGCTGTGCTTGCTCACTGGTGACCACAGAAGGCTTACAGGAAGCTGGCCTTGCCTTGATTTTCCTTTGTTTCCCAAACCCCTGCCCTGTGCAACTTCCGGGGGCATGCAGCACCCCCAGCACCTTACCTGATACAGGAGGAGCAATAGGGGAGCGGAAGTGACAGCTTTCTGAGGGAGGTGGCATTTCAGGCAGGCCTTGAGGGATGGGTGGGACCGGGCAGGGGAGCAACAGGGCAACAGCAGGAGCAAAGGCCCAGAGGCTGGAAAGGAGAGTCAGGCAGTCTCTGCAGGGCTAGACATATGACGTCAGCAATATTGGTAAGCCCCCTGCAAATACTAACACTGTCTTTTTCTTTTAAGACGGAGTCTCACTCTGCAGCCCAGGTTGGAGTGCAGTGGTGCGACCTGGGCTCGCTGCAACCTCCATCTTCCGGGTTCAAGTGATTCTCCTGCTTCAGCCTCCCGAGTAGCTGGGGCTGCAGGCTCGCGTCAACATGCCCAACTAATTTTTACATTTTTGATAGAGACGGGGTTTCACCATGTTTGGCCAGGCTGGTCTTGAACTCCTGACCTCGGGTCGGCCTCCCAAATTGCTGGGATTATAGGCGTGAGGCATAGCGCCTGGCCCTAATGCTGTCTTTAAAATGCACTGAAAGCGCTGGTGGGGATTGCTGGAGTCTGGGGACTGGGTCTTACTTGTCCAGCCTCCATTGCCACTGCCCCACGGATGTTTGCTGAGTTAACATGTGAAGGAGGTACATGTCAAAAATCACTTAAGATGTAACCTCCTGTTAATTTCAGTGGCCTGAGCCTCCAGGCCTGAGGGTGGCTCCTGGCTGGTTTGAGGTCAAGGGACTGTGCAGAAATGCAACACCTTCAGGCAGTGGGGCTGGGGAAGCTGGCCAGTTCTGCCCTCAGGGCTCACTAGGCTATTTATAGGGTCACTTAACCACCTGACTTTTGTCCTCGTTCTGCACCCTGTTCCTAGCCTTCTCATCCCCCAACCCCCTGCCTGTTCTGCAAGGGGCAGGGAATGAGCATCCCACAGACCTGGGGGACAGCTGTGGGCCTCAGGGAGGCCAGGGGCTTCCCCTACTCAGGGATGGGCCCTGGAGGGTGGGCCACCAGCCCCCATGCTGAAGAGCCAGGCCACCTTTCCTGAGGGCCAACACTCCCCACCGCCAAGGAGTCCAAGATGAGGAAACAGGTCCACGGCCACTGTTCACCTGTTCACACTTCCCCACCAAAAGCCCTTCAGGTTGGCATGGGTAGGGGTAACCGGGTCTAAGCCAAGACTGACAGTGAGGCAAGGCAGGATATCTGGGAGGGCTTCCTGGAGGAGATGGGCCTGGAGGAGATCTCCTGGAGGAGATGCATAAATGGACCCTAATGCAAAGGACTAGGACAGAGAAGGAAGTCACCCTCAGTGTGCTGGACTCTGGCTAAGGAATGGCAAAGCCCTCTATTTTATTTTATTTTATTTTATTTTAATTTAAATTAGTGAATCCTCCTGACCCATCCAGGGCATGACACATAGTAGGTCCTCAACTGGTGTCTAAATGGATGGAAGATGGATGCTTGGCCTACACTGTAAGGAACAAGTGCATGGCCTCACCAACACTACTTCATGCCACATGGGTCAACAGCAACACTATGGACAACCCCACTGTGTGCGGTGAACCCCTGTGGCTTGGCACTCTCTGCTTGTCCTTGTGACTGCCCAGAACACCTCTCCAAGTGACCATCCCCTTCCACAGGTACAGACCCTGCACTCAGAGACAGGGAGCATCATCCAGGGCCACACCAGGGATAAGTCAGGGCAGACCCTGTCCCACCTGGCCTTGAATAACCACGGCACAATCAGGGCCGCCTCCACCTGGCCCCTTCCTAGTTCTACAAATGGAGCAAGATGTTGTCTAACTCCCCCTTCCCGCAGCCCACCCTGCCCCCAACCCCCATTGTATTTTCTTTGTGGATAGCTTCTCCTTCCCTGCTGTAAATCCCCTGTGACTCACAATCCCCTGAGCCTGCATCACACAGACTCACTCCAGCCTGGCTCCCATCGTGCCTTGCCGGGGCCACCCTCTCCACCTCTCCTGAGTCTCTGAGTTCTCCCCATGAGGTACCCTCTCTTTCTGGGAAAGTTATCTTCCAGCTGGCCTGGAGGCTGGGAGGCCGGGAGGCCAGGAGGCCAGGAGGGGCTCCCTTGGTCATGCTGCCAGGCCCCCACAGCTGCTCCCCACCTGGCTGAGAGCTCTGGGCACTGCTTCCTGCAGAAGGCATACACCCATTCGCTCCTCACCATGTCCTGAGCCCTCCTCTGTGCCCAGCCTGCACCCGGCCCTCAGCCCTTCCCTTGGGAGGCCCTCAGACCATGTTCTTGTTGATCTGTACGGCAGCTCACTGGAGTGGGAGATGAGAAACAAACTCGGAGAAGCTAGGCGACTTGCCCACAGTCCCACAGCTCACATCGGCGGAGCCGGGACCAGAGCTCTAAGGACTCCTTGGAGCCCTCCGTCCTCCCAGGGCTGTGTGCACACTTTCTGGCCTCACACATGGCTCACGCCACATCTAAGCTTTCCTGTGATCTCTGGCTCCTGGTTGGAAGCAGGAGCCGCCAGGGTGCCTGGTGTCTTTGGGGGACCTTCAGAGTATGGCACATTCAGTTCCTGTCTCGGGGGAGCAGGCAGGAGGGGAAGGGGTTCCACAACAGCTGCAAGGTCAGGTCTCAGGGCCCCTCGGCAGGAGGACTCTGCAGAGACCTTTCAAGAACTTGGAGGCCGGTGGTCTGTCTTCCCCTCGACCTGGCTGTGTCCTCACCCAGGGGGACAGTCTGGGCCTTCCCCAGAGCAGCCCCTCCTCTCCACTGTTAGGGTGGTTCTGTCCTGAACTCAGGCTCATCTCCTCACCCCTCTTCGCACCCCAGCGGTCTGCGTGCAGAGACCTGCGGGGCTGGAGACCCCTGCTTCATCACAGCCACTCCCCTGATGGCCTGCCCTCTAACCAGGCCTCAGCTAAGCCCCTGAGCCCACTTCTTCCTCTGAGGAGGGCTGCGTTACTATCCCACCACTGATGAGGAACTGGAGCCACGGAGTGTGTCAGCAGCCAGCCCATGGTCAGACAGCTGGGGGATGAGGAGCCGGCACCGGAACCCAGGTGTGTCCCCTCCTGGACCCCTGTCTCTGGCTACATCTCCATCCTTGAAGCCCATGCTGAGCCAGTGCTGCAGGGGGCTTGGGCTAGTGGAGAGGCCTGTCACCTGCCCCTCAGGACTTCAGTGGAGGCCACCCAGGCTGGTGCAGGCTGCACTGCAAATGACTGAGGATGGATGGCCTCCTGTCTCCCCCGCCCAGACCCTTTCCAGCACTCAGACTCTTGGGCTTCCTCCCTCCCGCACAGAACCTGGCCTCACCCTGAATGCCCAATAACCAGACACCAAGGAGGAGTCCCGACGCCTCATGAGCAATCCAGACCTACCCTGGTTCTGCCCAGCCTCCCCCATGCCAGGAAGCCCTAAACCTCATTTAAAGGCCCAGAAACTGCCAGCAGAGGAGAGGAGTGAGCCCCAGGGCCTGGGAGCTCTTACTTGATCTCCGTCTGGCCTCCTGCCTTCCGTGCGATCTGCACCAGCTCCTTCCCGTACCGCTCCTCCGCCTGGGCCCTGCAAAAAAAAAAAAGGGCATTTGAAAGATCATCAGTGACTTGCCCCCTTTGGGGGAGGCCCAGGTTTGAGGGAACACAGGAGAGTTTTTTTAAAGCAGGACATGCTCTGACAGCTTGGCTGGGATGCGGGCCTCGGCCACTGCCCCAGGAGCTGAGTGGAAGGCACCTGTCTCCTGCCCTGTGCTCCCCGTGGCCTGCCCAGCAGCTCACCTCTGCCTCAGTAGCTCCTCCATGTCTTTGCACATCTTCCTGCCATCCAGAAGCCGCTGCAGCAGCACCTCGTAGCCCGTGTGGGCTGTGAAGTCCCTGCACTGTGACATAGGGCAGAAGGACACATGAGGGCCACGACCAGGCAACACCAAGCACAGCCCTGTGGGGACCCTCCCACCATCTCCAGGAACAGCCTCTCTCCTGCCTCTATCTTCCCTGCTCAGGGCAAGCTCTTGGGACTCTAGACTGGGCTTTACACAGGCACACAGGAGGTCCCCTCACATCTGCGGAGGTGATAGGTACGTAAGTGAACCCCACCCAGCTGACAGGGCTGGAGGTGCCGGGCCTGGCATCAGAGCTCACAGGACAGGACATACATCAGCATGAGATAGCAGATGGGAAGGGCCACCCTTAAGTCCCCCTGATGACAGTCAGCCCTGAAATTCACTCACTCACGGTGCCACCCTTCCAATATCCCTATCTCAGCTAAGTGGGGAAACCAAGGTGCAGGGGGATGACACATGATCGCATCCAGAGTGGCCCAGCTAGAAAGTGGCTGGCCTGGCCTTGAACCCCAGGGTGTCTGGCTGGAGTCCCTGCCCTTCGCCTCAGCACTGTGCAGTCTCCATGACCATCACAGCAATTGCAGTTTCTTGGGCACCAGCCATGTGCCAGATGCCACATTGGGCTCTCTGTGGGCTCAGGAAACCCCCTCATGCAGATCCAGGGAGATGGGCATGGAGGGTTACTTCAGTCAAGGCCAGAGCACACGCAAACACACCCTGCATTCCCCTCTGGACTGGGGTGGGGTGGGGAGCCTCAGAGAACTCTCCAGGGACAGCTACCCTCTGCTGCCTGGCACTTGCCCAGCTTGCCCTGGGCTGTCGTTCTGGCCAACCCAATTCTCCTTTCTCACTGTGCAGTGGGTTCCAGGTGTGTGTCTGAGCTGCTGGTGTGAGAAGTTGGGGGAGGGAGGTAGTCTTTAAGGACTATGAAGGAACAGAGGTCTCCCAGGACACTCCCAGGCCTGGAGAATGGGTCCCAGGGCCAGGCTCCCGCCACAACCCCCTAAGCTCTCCCGGGCGCTGCATGCAGGCTTACTCCAGGGGAGCCTGAGGTGCTGGGGAGACAGGATTTTTGTTACCAACTGAACAAAGGCAGGCCTGACATTCTGCACCTAAGTCTGTCTTCCTTTCTATCCCTGAGGACCCCTAAAGCCTCAGAGACGAGCAAGAAGTTGCAGCTCCCTTGACACACATTACAGTCTCCAAGGTCACACACACTCCAGGGTCACACACACTTAGCATGACTCAGGTAAAGCCTGGTGCTCCTTCGCCTGACCCATGTCTCCCCTCAAACGCCACCTTAGGGGTGTGAGGGGAGCAGGGATGGAGTCAAAATCAAGGAGAGCTCTCTGCAGGAAGAGACATTTGACTCAGGTGCTGGAAGGAGAAGGTATTCTCCAAGGTCTAAGGAGAATCAGAAGCAGCAGGGAGGGGTAGCAATGGCATAAATTGCCCCAACAGTGCCCCACCCTTCCCACCAACTGCAGTCCACCTTCAGCAAGCTCAGAAGGGTGGACTCTCCTGGCCTGTAGGACACTTAGGACCCCAAGCTCCTACTCCCTCCATAAACATCCATAGAAATTCCCGAGCAGGATCTAGCCCAGGCTCAGCTGTCCCACAGAGCAACAAGCAGGGTGTCTAGCCTGTAAGGCCAGAAGCTGTCCCCCCAGCCTCAGAGGCAGGCCTCCACCCCCATGTCCAGGTTGGCATCACTGGGCTAGCCTGGGCCAGGCTTCCATTTCTGTGGTTTTTGGTGGGCAGCTGCTTGCAGCCAGCAGCCCTCCCCTTCCCACCCCGAGCCTCTGCCCTCGCTTCAGACTCTCAGGTCAGAGCCCTCGGCGGCTGGGAAGAAAAACAAATCCGGGGCCTCAGCCTCCTGCCCCTGCCTGGAGGGACACCAGCATTCAGGTCAGAATGCCACAGATCCCCCCACCCCAGAAGTGCGAGCCGCCTTGTGTGGCTCCCCTTACTCCTCAGGAAACTGAGGCCAGAGAGGGAAATGGCTTGCTTGAGGCTGCAGAGTCAGGACAAGAATCTGGACTCTCAGGGGACCTGTCATTTCTTCCTAATACCTCTGGAGTGGTCGCCTGGAGCCCAGCCCACACCCAGCCCTGACGCCAAGCGAACCCTTCTTTTGTCCTTATGGAGGCCCCCAGAGTGGAAAGAGAACGAAGTTGAACCTACGTTGGCCATTCGGGAGGAGTCAGAAAGCAGTGAGAGGCCCTGCAGGCTGTGACCGCCGCGCTCAAGCCCCCAGAGGCTGCAGGCTCCAGGATCCCGCCCAGTCCGCCGCTCAGAGCTTTGGGCTGCTGGCAGGGACTGTGGCTGAGTGAGCTACTGTCACAAGGACTGGGCGGTTCCGAGGAAGTGCCTGACTCTCCAGGGGCTGCTCACAATGGCTCCCAGCCCTGCACCCCTTCCCCCAGCCCACGTCCTCCTCCTTCACCCCCACCCCTGCCACCTCCTCAAGGGCATGGGTCTGACTCAGTGCTCTGAGCTGGGAGAGTCAGGCTCAGGGAAGTGTTTAGGAAATGAATGAACCCACCATCCTATAACTTAATCAGTCGTGTGGGTCTGCCACCCAAGGCCCAGCATCAGCATCACCCCCAGGGGCCCTACCCTAGTTGTCCCCCACTCTTACCTCCCTCTCCCCTCCTCCTGTCCAACCTCCATTATCTGAATGCTGCCTCTGGCCCTGCCCTTTGTGAAATCTCTATTTATCAAGTCCATCTGGCACACACTGCACCGAGGGTATCACAGGGTATCATAGCGTTATCTTCCTGACCATAACACACATCCTGGGAGGCAAAGATGGGGACAGGAGGCCCAAGCAGGGAAAGAGACTGCCCAAAGCCACACAATGGGCAAAGGGCAGAGTTTGGGATCTGAACCCAGGTCAACCTGTCCCCAAAACCATATACCTACATCAGCCATTTAGTAGACAGCCCAGGAACCACTTTCTATTTTGGAACGTCCAAACATGATTCGAAAAAATAACTCTTGAAAATGATTACTCAAATTATCTCCACCTCAAATCAAAGCTGTATTTTGGGCTATAATTTGGTTACTGTGGATTCACAGAGGGTAGCCTGGTGCCCAGGCTGGGTCAGAGGAGTGCAGCCCTGGAGAACCAGTGAACAGCCAGTGGTCACGGCCCAGCTATGTGGCACCCAGGACAACCTGTCCTGGACTAGGGGTGCCAGGTGGGGAGCGGGCACAGTCCCTCCCTCTGGGAGGCTCACTTGAGCCAGATGTGGGACCCAGCCCTTGCCATCCATGGTGTGTGGCCATCGGCTCCAGGCTGCATCCCAGAACTCCAGGAGGCGGCTCTTGGGAGGAAACGTATTCCTGCCTCTGCCTTGAGGCAGTGCGGCCAAGGCCTGGGTGCCCTGCTCTGTCC
Source organism: Colobus angolensis palliatus (assembly GCF_000951035.1). Lineage (NCBI taxonomy): Eukaryota > Metazoa > Chordata > Mammalia > Primates > Cercopithecidae > Colobus > Colobus angolensis. Next base: position 1,392,220 of record NW_012123931.1, on the reverse strand, counting down.
AGAGAGAGCCCACTGGCTTCATTCTTTGGTGGGTGTTGGTGTGAGCCATGGCCCAGGCCTGTGAGCTGGCCAGGCCCTCCACACCCCCACCGGTTGAGTGGAGAAGCACCCTCTGTACCTACCACCACTTCCCCCTTTTCATGCCCATAACACTCTTGGTGGCTGCAGGGGTGAGACCACAGACATCAGGGCCTGAAGCAAGCCACTCTACTTCTCAGGACCCAGTTTCCTCATTGGGGAAGTGGGGGCAGGAGGCTAACCCCTTTTTGGGCCCTGACAGGCTGCCCCTCTAGGGCACAGTCCTGTTAGTATGGGCCACAGTTCAGAGAGGGTCCTAGGGCCTGTTTGAGAGGTTGGGAAGGGTCTGACCAACTAGATGTGGGTTCACACCTCCCGTGACCCTGGCCCTTCTCAGCCTGTTTCCTTCCCTGTGAAAATGGGCCTAATAGTTCTCACCACATAGAGGTGTCCTGAGAAGCAAGTGAAATGGTGTGCATAGGTGAGAACAGTGGACTCAAGATCAGGGCTCACCACAAGGCGGATACTGGGCTCGGGATGATGACTGCCATTTTATGGATGAGGAAAGGGTAACCCAGAGAGGTTACCCAGCCTGCCCAGGGACCTGCAGGATGCAGCCGGGATATAACCCAGATATCCCAAGCCACGATCTTGGCTGTTAACTTCCCATTACTTTGCCTCTCTGCAAAGCCCCACACTCAGGGCCTGTCACCCAGTGGCAGTTCAGCAAGCAGCAGCTCCCCGAGCCCTACCCGCCTGTCTGCCACCTCCCCCACCAGAAACACCTTCCCTCAGCAGGGGCCAGGCTGGAAGAAATGAGTCACCTCCTCACCTCCCCTCTCGCCTTACACACCTTCCTCCACCAGAGGGTCCGTTTAAAGGGGAGCAGAGCCTTTTTCAAACGCTCGCTTGCCTGGCACTCCAGAATACAGCATCTATCAGAGGACAGCTAGGCCTCCAACCTTGGAGGGGGACTCCTGGGTTTTGGTCCCAGTTCCCATCTGCTATGTCCAAGAATTGGCACCGAAATCTTCCCTGGGAATCAAGTGGGGGCTATGGAAGGTAGCCAGGAAGAGCTGCCTGGTAATTCTGTCCATGAGAACAACCCTAAGGAGCAGCTGAGTGGAGCAGACTATTGGGTGCAATGGGAGGGGTTGGAAGTGGAAGGCTGTAGGGAACGGAGTGGTTAGGGACTCCAAGAGGGGCAGGGTCGCCAAAAAACCTGCCCAGGTGCCAGGGAGAGAAAGGGCTGACCTGTGTGCATTCGCTGTCACCAGTTACAAGAATACCAGGGCAATGAGACATTTCTCCCCTTTACAGTCATGGCCCCGTGCTCCACCCCACCCATGGAGACCCCAGAGGCAGCTAGCAGTGCAGTGTGGGTACCCTATGGCAAGGGAGGAAACCGACCCTGTTCTCTTTTCCCCATCAGAGGCTTCCAATAAAAGTCAGGGGACTGGGGAGCTTTACATTGAATGACAGAGTGAAATTGTGATACTAGGTTGGACTGGATTGGGTTACGCCTGAAGATGACTAGGAAAGCTCCAGCATGGGCCCACAGGTGGGGACGCAAGACCTAGCAGCGTATCTGGAAGGTAGAAGAAAGAAAACTTTTTCTGCTTGCACCCTACCAAGTTCAAAAACCATCTGGTAAAAGGCTTCCTATTCTTGCTGAAAATCTTTCTAATGGCTGACACGCTCTTGGGTTGCCAGGTTCTTCCTTTTTAAAAAAAACCTTTTAAAAAGATTATCTTTTATTAGTGGGTGAAGAAATGGAACAGGGAGTATCAATTCCCTGCCTGTCCTGTCATCTCAGAAGCCTCAGGAGTCAGGGCCAGCTGTTTTGGATGGCAGTTGTGGAGCCACATGGTGCTGGGGTGCTCTCCTCCCTCACACCAGCAGTGACTTCTGCAGCTGATGTGGCTGACACTGTGGGTTTGCTAGCACCTAGTTTCCTGCTGCTTGTCTTCTGTGGACTGAGAACCTGGGGTAGGAAGGGCTGAGCTCCATGGAGGCAGAGGGGGTTCTTTCAGGTTCCCCACTGGATCCTGGCACCCGGTGCCTACACACTGCCCTGCTCACAGACACACTGAGTGACGGGCTGAAGAAGCGCCTCGGTGAGGCCCTCGAGAGGACAAGGCCTTATGACTGCTGCTTCCTGAGGTGCCCCATGGAGGGGACCAGATCATTTGCTTGCAGATTCAATGACCCATTACCCAGCACCTTTAAAGAAGCCAGACACACTGGTCCCCTCTACTTCTTACAACAGTCCTCTGAGGCAGGAATTATCATCCCCATTGTATACATATGGAAACTGAGGCACAGGGACGCTAAGTCAATGAGCAGCAACCAGACTCATTCCACTGCCCTACAGTTAGTACCCCACAATGGGACTCCTCTCCACCATTACTGGCTGGCAAATTGAGGCAGGCAAAGGACCAAATACTCAGGTACAATTTGGATGGATGGATGGATGGATGGGTGGATGGATGGGTAGATGGGTCGGTGGATGGGTGGATGGGTAGATGGGTGGGTGGATGAGTGGATGGGTGAATGGGTGGATGGGTGGATGGGTAGATGGGTGGGTGGGTGGATGGGTAGATAGGTGGGTGGATGAGTGGATGAGCAAATGGGTGGGTGGATGGTTGGATGGACGGGTGGATGGATGGATGGGTGGGTGGGTGGATGGATGGATGGACGGGTGGATGGATGGATGGGTGGGTGGGTGGATGGATGGATGGATGGGTGGATGGATGGATGGATGGGTGGGTGGTGGATGGATGGATGGACGGGTGGATAGATGGGTGGATGGGTGGATGGATGGATGGATGGATGGATGGGTGGATGGGTGAATGGGTGGATGGGTGGATGGATGGATGGATGGGTGGATGGATGGATGGATGGGTGGGTGGTGGATGGATGGATGGACGGGTGGATAGATGGGTGGATGGGTGGATGGATGGATGGATGGATGGATGGGTGGATGGATGGACGGGTGTGGATGGATGGGTGGGTGGGTGGATGGATGGCCATAGCCCTCAGTAAACAAGGCAGTTGCTAACCCAGAGTATTTGGGTATTTGAGCGCCCATCCCTACAGTCTGTAAGCAGGTCTGGTTCCACAGAGAGGACTCAAGCCTCAGATGTGAAACTAGAGACTTGCTGTCTAGGGGTTCCCTGACCCAAGTACTGCTGGGATCCATGGATAAGCAAATAAATATGGGATGAGGATGACTTACAGCTGTCTGAGATGGCCCAGGGTAAGTGTTGAACAGCGAGGGCCAAGAAGGCAAAGACAGACAGTTTTTAGACAACAAATGTGCATTAATGTTGTCACATGAGTAACTCTGTGTTCACCTGGGCTGACAGGACCTTGAGATTAGAAATGAGTTTCCAGAGTGCCATGGTTCTCCTCCGAGTCCCAGTCTGATGGCCTCTGCTGGGCCTTACAGAGTCCCTCACCTGAGCACCCCAGCTGGCCGTGCCCGAAGATGCCTGAGCTGGGCTCCATTGTGCTGGGAGGCCCACAGGCCCGTGGCTGACAGGGACCCCATCAGAGCCCTGTGAGCTTCCAGGGACTCCCAGGGGTCCCACTGAGGGGACAACACAGGCACCGGACGAGGACACACTGCGCATGAGTGTGGCACTTGCCCTCAGCAATACTGACCATGAGGCAGCTGTCTGTCATGAAGATGAGGAAGGTGATGACAAGAAAGGTGACTCTCTCTAATGTTGTGGGGCATCTGGCCTTTGACCAAGGTCTGTCTGGCTTGAAAGTTTTGTTCTTTTAAATAGGCCTTTTCAATGACGAGGCAGGAAAGCGCCCCATTACCTCAGTTCCCTGCCTACTTCCCCTCCTGCACTGTCATGGGGCCAGCCCAATTTCCACTTCTTTCTCCTGTGTCATGAAACCAAAACATGTAGAAAAGTGAGAGAGGGCTGGACATGATGGCTCACACCTGAAATCCCAGCACTTTGGGAGGCTGAGGGGGGTGGATCACTTGAGCCCAGGAGTTTGAGACCAGCCTGGTCAACATGGTGAAACCCTGTCTCTACCAAAAATACAAAATTAACTGGGCGTGGTGGCATGCGCCAGTAATCCCAGCTACTTCGAGGCTGAGGCAGGAAAATCGCCTGAACCTCGGAGGCAGAGGCTGCAACGAGCCGAGATTATGCCGTTGCACTGCAGCCTGGGTGACAGAGTAAGACCCTGTCTCAAAAGAAAAAGAAAAGAGAAGAAAAGTGAGAGAGGAGGCAAGGAGCAAGCACAAGATGGCCAGAGGTAGATGGAGACACGCCCCTCAGGCTCAGCTGCCTGGAAGTCCAGTGCTAGTGCTGTTCCTGTGCGAGCCTGCTTCAAGGTAACAGAGACAGGTGCAGGGAGATGGAGCAGGTGTCTGTAAAGGTGGCCTGAGGCCAGACTGAGGAGAGCCAAGTCACGCACAGTAAGGGGCAGGACCTTCCCAGGAGGTCATAGGAACCAGGACCAGGTTCCAGATTCAGGGGAAGGGATTGAGTGGGTGGGGTGCCTGGTGGGGCTCTCACGCATGATCCCCTCCAATCCTCAGGGAACCCTGTCAAGTCAGTACTGTGCTGTTACTGTCCCATCTTTCAGGCAGGTGAGGAGCTGAGGATAACAGTGACTCGTCCAGCTCTGTACAGTCCTTGCCAAGCTGATTTGGCAGTCGGGGGCTCACTAGGATCCAGCAGTGGGTGAGGAAGGAGGCAGAGGCCAACAGTGAGGGCAAGTGAGGAAGGGAGGCCGTGGGCCCTTGGGGGTGACTGATGCAGGGGAGTATGGAGCTGAGCCACCCCAGACCCTGAGCCCTGGAGGAGGCACTGACCCTATAACCAGCCAGGAGGGGTCCAGCTGTCTTCACAAGAAGAGCAGGGCTCCCTGCTGCGTGGGTTCCTGCCTGTGAGTGACCAGCCAGGGGTACCAGTGGTCCAGGCACTGTTGTTGCACACCCCCGTCCCCAGGCATTGCCCTCCCACACCACCTGTACCTGCCAGGGATGTCCCAGGGGAGCACAGGCCCACAGCGAGTCCAGGCAGTGGGTCGTGACAGGGCTCAGGCACTGGGTTCTGGTTCTGGCCAGTTCCACACAGTCTGCATGAGTCACAAACCTCCTGGGCCCAGATTCCTCCTCTGTGAGATGGGGATGAGAGCATCATCCGCTTCCAGGGGCTCTGAGGACTAAATGAACAACACCTGCAGGAGCCTCACGCAGGGCACTTGACACTCACTGGGCTCCTGGAAGGGCAGCCGAAAGGATTCATGCATGTTAACTGAGAGGAGCCCAGGGAAGGGGCATTTACAAGAACTGGGTTTGATCCTAGCTGGGACACTTCTCTAGACTAGTGGCTCCCACTCTCTGGCCTCAATTTTTTCATCTGTAAATTGGGGAGAATATGTGGACTCCTAAGCCCTTATAGGGCTGATACGGGCTGTCCTGTTTTGTGGCTGTGAATTGCTGTAGGTGTGAGGGCTGGCAGGCTCCCTTGGGCTTGGGACTTGCTCAAGAGACAGAGATGGGCCCCTAGAGCTTCAGGGGAGCCCCACTCCTATGCCCATGCCCTTCCCTGAAGGCAGGGAGAGACCCCTGCAGCCTCTGGAGGCCCTTTAGCCCCCTCTGCCAGCCTCAGCAGGTTCAGGACCTTGGAGCTGAGCCTGAGGCCTCCTGTGCCTGGGGACTAGTTGGACTCTGCACCTGCAGGGGACGGCATGCGGGGCTCCTTCTCCTTGCTTGGCCATTAACCTGCACGTCTCCACTCTCAATCCTCTAACGTTGGTTTACTACTACAATGTTCACAGACAAGAAACCAAGGCTCAGAGAGCTGTGGGGCTCCCCAGGGCCACCCATGAGCGTAGTAGGATCAAAGCGGGCCACTGGGCTCTAAGGTCAGAGTGAGAGACAAAGATGGTGCCTGCCAAGTAAAGGCTTCTGTGTTGGAGCCTGGGAAATTGCTCTACTCTGCCCAGCACAGCCAGTGGACATGTTGCACAGAGCCACGTTGCGGAGAAACACAGCTCTAAGTAGAGTCAGATGCTCCCCCTACCCCAGGCCTGGGGAGCTGGGCTGTGTGAGGAGTCTGGTGCTCTCTGGGACCATTCATTATTTAACATTTTACTCTCAGCCTACACAGAGGTAGAACTCAAATCAAGACTGCTGGATGCGGTGGCTCACGCCTGTAATCCCAGCACTTTGGGAAACCGAGGCGGGTGGATTACCTGAGGTCAGGAGTTCGAGACCAGCCTGGCCAACATGATGAAACCCCATCTCTACTAAAAATACAAAAATTAGCTGGGTGTGGTGGCAGGTGCCTGTAATCCCAGCTACTTGGGAGGCTGAGGTAGGAGAATTGCTTGAGCCTAGGAGATAGAGGTTGCAGTGAGCCGACACGGTGCCATTGCACTGTAGCCTGGACAACAGAGCAGGACTCTGTCTCAAAAAACAAACAAAACAAAACAAAACAAAAAGACGGCCGGACCCTGAGTACAAGCTCCTTCCCTTGAGGACTGGGAGTTATCTGAGCCCTGGGATGAAATTTCTGCAGCCTGACACACAAGACACGAGATGGGTGGATCACGAGGTCAGGAGATTGAGACCATCCTGGCTAACGCAGTGAAACCCTGTCTCTACTAAAAATCCAAAAAATTAGCCAGGCATGGTGGCGGGCACCTGTAGTCCCAGCTACTCGGGAGGCTGAGGCAGGAGAATGGCATGAACCCAGGAGGTGGAGCTTGCAGTGAGCCGAGATTGCACCCCTATACTCTAGCCTGGGCAGCAACTGCCCAGGCTGGAATGGAGTGGCGTGATTACAGCTCACTGCAACCTCGACCTCCTGGGCTCAAGTGATCCTCCCACTTCAGCCTCCCAAGTAGCTGGGACCACAGGTGTGCACCACCACGCCCCAGCTAATTTTTGTATTATTCATAGAGATTGGGTTTTGCCATATTGCCTAGGCTAGTCTTGAACTCCTGGGCTCAAGCAATCTACCTGCCTCAGCCTTCCAGAGTGCTGGAATTACAGGCATTAGCCACTGCACAGGGCCAGAAGTCCTGATTTTTAAAGGCCTCTCAGGTCCAGGCAAACTGAGGCTGGGACAGACATTAATTCCTTGCAGGGTCTTCTCTTGATCCACTGAGGAAGTCGGTGACCCAGCCTCCAGGCTGTCCCTCCAGACCCTCCTTGAAGAAGAGTGAGAGCTGGTGGGGCCTCAAGGAAGTCGAGACGTCGTAGATGGACTTTCTTGGGGAGCTGGAAGGCAGAGCAATCGCAGGGAGGAGCCCACAACCCAGGGGCCCTCTAAAGCAAGTGTCTCCCTATGTGTGCCTAGGGTAGGAATATGATGAGGAGTCTGTCATGGACTCGTGGCCAGTCCAGGTTGGGCAAACTTAGGAGGGTCCAGGCCTCAGTCTCCTCACCTATAAAATGGGAACAACAAAAGCAGCTCTACTCAGGCCCCCGAAGAGCCAAAACAACCTTGCAAAAGAAGAATAAGGTTGGAGGACTCACACTTCTTGATTTCAAAGCTTACTACAAAGCTACAGTAATTGAAGTAGTGTGGTACTGTCATAAGGACAGACATGCAACCAATAGAATGGAAACTGTGAGCTCAGAAATGAACCCTAACATATATGGTCAATTGATTTTTGACAGAGGTGCCAAGACCATTCAATGAGAAAAGGACAGACTTCAACAAATGGCGCTGGGAAAACTGGATATCCACATGCAAAAGAATGAAGCTGGACCCTTACTTTATACCATTTGCAAAAATGAACTCAAGATGAATTGAACACCTAAATGTGAGACCTAAAGCTACAAAATTTTAAAAGGAAAATATAGGGAAAAACTTCATGATATTTAACTTGGCAATTATTTCTCAGATATGATATTAAAATCATAGGCAACAAAACAAAGAGTAGACACATTGCATTCATCAAAATGAAAAACTTTTGTGCATCAAAAGACAATATCAAAAGGGTGAAAAGACACTCCAGAGTGTGAGAAAATATTTACAAATCATATATCTGATAAAGGATGAGTATCCAGAATATATAAAGAACTCCTACAACTCAACAATAAAAAGACAACCAATTCAAAAGTGGGCAAAAGTCTTAAATAGACTTTCTCCAAAGGAGGTATACAAATGGCCAATGAACACATGAAAAGATGCTCAACATCATTAATTATTAGAGAAATGCAAATCAAAACTGCGATGAGATACCACTTCATGCCTCCTAAGGTGGCTATGATTTAAAAAAAAATAGAAATTAACAAGAGTTGGCAAAGATATGAAGCAATTGGATCCCTTTTGCATTGTTGATGGGAATGTAAAACTGTTTGGCAGTTACTCAAAAAGTTAAATAAAGGATTACCATATGATCCAGCAATTCCACTCCTAGGTATATATATAAAAGAATTGAAAGCAGGGTTTCAACAGGTACTTGTACACCAATGTTCATGGCAGCGTTATTCACAATAGCTCAAAGAAACAGCCCAGTGGCCATCAATGGATCAATGGATGTACAAAATAAAGTATATGTGTAGAATGGAATAGTATTTTGTTATAAAGAGGAAGAAAATTCTGACACATGATATGACATAGATGAGCCTTGAAGACATTATGCTAACTGAAATAAGCCAGACACAAAAGGACAAATATTATCTGATTGTACTTATAGGAGATGACTAGAATAGGCAAATCTATAGAGCTAGAAAGTAGAATCGAGGTAGAACAAGGTATGAGGTGAAGGAGTGGGGAGTTATTGTTTGATGGGTACAATTTCTGTTCAGGATGATGAAGCAGTTCAGGAAATAGTGAATGTTCTTAATGCCTCTGAATCATATACTTAAAAATGGTTAAAATGGTCAATTTTGTGTTACGTATAATTACCACCACCCCCAAAACTTTTAATCTCTGCTCACTCAGGTGAGTCAAATGAGGTCATGAAAATGGTACAAACCAGATATATGCCCATTGTCAGCAACGGTAATTTTTGTTTTGTTTTGTTTTGATATTGAGTGTTCGCTCTTGTTCCCCAGGCTGGAGTGCAGTGGCACGATCTTGGCTCACTGCAACCTCTGCCTCCCAGGTTCAAGCAATTCTCCTGCCTCTGCCTCTCGAGTAACTGGGATTACAGGCACGCACCACCACACCTGGCTACTTTTTTTGTATTTTTAGTAGAGACAGAGTTTCACCATGTTGGCCAGGCTGGTCTTGAACTCCTGACCTCAGGTGATCCGCCCACCTTGGCCTCCCAAAGTGCCGGGATTATAGGCATGAGCCACCACGCTCGGCCAGCAGTGGTAACTAATTACCACAATTATCTATGTTGACGCCTGTCAACCTAAAGTTCTACATGGAGGCACTGAGGAACTTTGAAAAATACTGATGTCCAGGTCCTACTCCCAGAAATCGGGATGTAATTGACCTGGGGTGTGGCCTAGGCATTGGGATTTTTTAGAATGACAGTCCTACAGTCTGGCTCTCTGCTTCATTTCTTTTCTTTCTTTGTTTTTCCTTTTTTGAGACAGCCTTGCTCTTTTGCCCAGGCTGGAGTGCAGTGGTGTGATCATGCAGTCACTACAGTTTCCAACTCCTGGCCTCAAGTGACCCTTCCACTCTAGCTTCGCAAATACCTGAGACTACAGGTGTGCACCACCAGGTACGGCTAATTTTTGTACTTTTTTTTTCTTTTTTTTTTTTTTTTTTAGAGAAGTGGTTTCACCGTGTTGCCCAGACTGGTCTTGAACTCCTGGGTTCAAGTTGTCTTCCCGCCTCAGCCTCCCAAAGTGCTGGGATTACAGGCGTGAGTCACCCCGCCTGGCCACTGTTCTATTTCTGACCTTGTCTCCAACTACTCTCAACCTTGGTCACTCTCTCTAGCCATGCAGGCATGCTCTTGCCTCAGCCCGTCACCTCCTCACTTCCTCCCCAGCGTGACTGTTTCCCGTTCCTGTTTCCACAGCTGGGAAGCCCTGAGTTCCATCTGGGCCACCGCATCCCCACACTGGCTGCTGGTCTCCAGGGCTCCAGCGGGCACTTCCTGTTGCCCAATGGTGGGTGGCCTGTCAACACAAGTGGGAGGAGCTGTCACTCTCCTGCCTGCTCCATCACCCATTGCTCAGTGTGCCAGGCCTCAGCAAACCACCACACCCTCCCATTAACTGCAAAGGGCTCTCTGACCCAGACCTGGGAAGGTGGCATCCAGGCCTAGCCCAGTCCGAAATTCCATCCTTGTGGCATCCCCCAGGCCCACATCCCTTCCATGAGGCTCAGTTTCCTCTCTGTAAAACAGTAATAAGAATACTGACCTCACAGGACTATTGCTGGAATTCAGTGAGATAACATAGATCATCTTGTTACTTGAAACCAAAGGAATGATTCTCTAATGGTGGAGTATAACATGCAATGCTAAACATCAGTGGAAGAGGCATTCTGGAAACAGCAAGATCTATGTATAAGGCTCACCCTATAGGTGCATATCCAATTATAAATCTGGGTCCCCTGGAACCTGTTCCTGGTCTGCTACCCCACTACGGTGAGCAGGAGGAGGTAGTCCCTTAGCGCTGCCCTGAGCCACCCCATCCTCAAAGCCCTTATCTTAAGTGATGATGACCGGAAATTGAGGTTCAGAAAGGGAAAATGATTCTCCAAGGCCATCCAGCAAGTGTGGGTGAGGGCTGGGTGAGGCTTCAAAGAAGCCCGCTTCCTTCTTCTTTTTTTTTGAGACGGAGTTTCGTTCTTGTTGCCCAGGCTAGAGTGCAATTGTGAAACCTCAGCTCACTACAACCTCCACCTCCTGGGTTCAAGCGATTCTCCTGCCTCAGCCTCCTGAGTAGCTGGGGTTACAGGCACGCGCCACCATGCCCCACTAATTTTTTGTATTTTTAGTAGAGACAGAGTTTCACCATGCTGGCCAGGCTGGTCTCGAATCCCTGACCTCAGGTGATCCACTCGCCTCGGCCTCCCAAGAAGCCATTTCCTTCTAAGCCTGGAGGATGGGTCATTACTGAGTCTGTGAGGGAGGAACCTTCCAGAGCCAACCCAAATGGGAGTCCCGGTGTGGGCGGCCCAGGGCCCAGGGCATCATCCTCTCTAGCTGGAAGCAGAGGCAGTCTTGGTTTCCACCCAAAGTTCCCTCCATTGTGTGGTTTGCAGCGTCAGCCAGGCTCTGGGTGAGGAGGAAGGGCATCCCACTCACAGCCTGCACCCTCTGTTCTCTTTTGCACGAGAGGAAATAGCCACCACCAGAGAGGGTGCAGAGAGGCAGAAGAAAGTATCTCTGCCACCACTTAGGGCAGAGACCTTTCACAATCCAGCTCGTGCCTTCCCTTCCTACCAGTCACCTTGCACAATGCTCTGGGCCAGAAAACTGTCTTCCAAACCCCCCTCCACACCTTTGCCCATGCCATGCCTCCCACCTTGAGTGCCATTTTGTCCTCCTGACATCTCAAATCCTCACCCACCCTCCAAAGCCCAAAGCAAGGCCCTCCTTCTCCATCCCAGGGGCTGCCCTAGCTCTGTGTAGATGCCAGGAGCAGCCAGGAAAAGCACGTGGGTTCCTGGGGACTGGAGCACAAAGCAGGTCATCAAGAAACAGATCTTGTTTTTTATCAAGAATAAAATTGAATTAAGAACACCAAATCGACCCAGAATCCTGCAGCTAGCAAATCCTGGCAGTGACCATCTGCAGGCATCGCAAAAGCAGAGCAAGCAAGACCACAAACCTCTGCAATCTTCTAACACCTGAGCAGCCGGCCACGTCCTGTGGAACGGGCACAGATGAACCAAGTTCTTGGTCACCAGAGGCCCATGTACCACAAAGTATGCACAGAGTGTGTGGAAAGGGCGTGCTAGCAAACCACAAATTTGGCGTAGAAACACCCCTCAGTCTCGAAAGCAGGAATTGCTTAGTTTTCTTTTTAAATATTTTCTTTTTAATGACACAGGTACTCTGTATTGACTTGCAGAAAATTAGATGAGGGATGGAGAGAATCCTACTTCCAAACCCATAGACACCAATGTTAACATGTAGGGAGCCGTCCTTTCATCCTACAGAAATTAAAATAGAAGCAAGAACAAACTCTCTAGAATTCAGGGGCAGAGGGCAATAGAGTTCAACAGACCTGGGTGGGAGTCCCTGCTCTACCTTGCACAGGTGACCCTGGTCTGGTCCTAATCCTGCCATGCCTTAGGTCCCATCACAGAGTCAGGAAGACACTGAAGATGAGTTTGGGAGCATGTGGACTGAATGGCACCATGCCTGGCACGGAACAGGCACTCAGCAAACAGGCAGCATTGCTGCTCCTCAGGGGATGATGTAAGTAGCTGGGATTCAGGGAAAAATTCTTCATGGGACTTGAAATAAATGTCATCTTTTTCATTTTTAATTGTTTGATTTAATTTTTGAATAATTAATACATTCATATGGTTCAAAAATCAAACAGTATAAAAACATCAATCCTGAAAACATTCACAGACGCTCAGCCTCATCCCTCACCCATCTCTTTTCTCTCATCCTCCCAGCAGGCAACCACTTTAATGAGCTCCCTGTGCATCCGTCCAGATTTTTGTTGTTAATACAACAAGCCTGTGCCAGTATAAATGCTTATTTCCCCACTTTTCACAATGAGTTGCCGACCAGACGCACTACTAGACTCTCTGCTTTTTACAGGGAACACCAGGTCTTAAAGAGCTTTCTCAATCAGGAAAGGGAGAGCCTCCGTCCTCACTCCTTCTGACAGATGCAGCCAGGCAGGTGCTGGGAAGGTACTTGGTGGCAGCAAAGGCAGGATGTCCAGGGCCTTCAAGGCCACAGCAGTTTGCTGGGCTGCAAGGCCTTCCACAAAGTCAGAACAGGCTCTGGTTTCCAGCAGGGCCCCACCCACAGGCCCTGATCCTTCCAGGCCATTCTGGGGTCCCTCCTTTCTGTGTGAAAAAGCTCCTGCCCAACCAGAGGACTATGGGGGATCCCAAAGTGGCTGCTAGTGCCCATGGCTAAAGAACTGCCCCCACTCTTTCACCCAGAAATGCCTCCTCCCCTGGAAAAGAGCCATTAGCCTCCTCTGCCCAAAGAAATCATCCCCAAGTGAAAAACCTTTATAGTCAAAGATCTACCCATGGTGTTACTGTCCAGAATAATAAATAATTGTCAGTAACCTAAATGTTCAGCAATGGGGGATTGGGCAAAAAAATCACAGCATAGTCACCAAATTCACAAGCTAGAGAACTGTGCGGCCATGAACATCGGTGTCGCCGAAAATGAGGAACCCATGTCCACACCCACAAGTGTTCCTGATGGAGTGAGTTATGCTAAAAAAAGGAGAGGGTGGCAAAGTGTGAACACTAGCGCTACTGAACCATACACCAAAAAAATGGGTAAGCTGGTACATTTTATGTTATGTGTATTTCACTACAATTTAAAATAAAATTTAGAATACTAGAAAAAAAAGGAGGGAGGGCCGTGCACAGTGGCTCACTCCTGTAATCCCAGCACTCTGGAAGCCAAGGCAGGAGGATTGCTTGAGCCCAAGAGTTTGAGACTAGCCTAGGCAACATAGGGAGACCTCATCTCTGCAAAAATAAAAAATTTTTAAAGGAGAGGGAAAATACGAAATTGTGTACACAATATGCTTGCACCTATGTAAGGCAATCTCACCCAAACACAGCAATATGTTAGCAGTTGTGTGATTAGACTAAAGGTACTTTTTCTTTTCCTATTTTTCTCCATTTCCCCACTTTCCTTTTAGGATTTTAGTTGATTTTGTTTCTTTAGACAGTGTATATATATATATATATACACACACACACACGCACAGACTTTAAATATATATACACACACACATACACACTTTAAATTATACATATACACACACACACACACACACACACACATATCTTTAAATGCCCAGGATAGAACAGGTGCCCAGCAAATGTCAGGCTCTCCTAATGCCCCTGGGCCATGGTAGACAAGTCTGGGGGTAGGGACAGGCAGCTTTGTGACAGGGCAAAGTAGCGCCCCTCAGTCCCCTTCTCTGTAGTCTCATAAATGGGCATCTCAGTGTCTCAGAACTGGGAAAGGAAAAGGCACCAGCGGCTGAGTGCCACATAGGGAAGGGGCGCATCAGCCCGGCCAGTCCCACTGTGTGAAGCTGGTGAGTCACTGCCCCACCCAGCAGCAATGCCGTCACGTGTTAAATGGGCTTGGGGAGTCTCAGCTCCTCCCAGTGTGGCACAGGGGTTTCCAGATGGAGCCAGAGCCCAACCTCAAAGGAGAGATACGCCCACATGTCAAGGGGAAAGTTCACGCCTATTGTCCCCATACCCCTTGGTGGTTCCCACCCAAAGGGTGGGTGATGGTCACTGTAGTGCATGTGGCCCAGCCTCCCCAGGTCCTTACTTTTCCTTTTAACTACCCTAAAAGGGATAGGATGTGGATCTCATAGAATCTGGTCCAGAACTAGATTTTCCCTCTTAAAACAATATCAAATGACATCTTTGCAAAGGCCATTAGATGGACATACATATTGTGAGGGATGGGGGGCCTGGGAGGGGATGGCACAGTTGAGATGCTGCTCCTCTCAGAGCACTCCTTGCCTGACCCAGTTATTCCTCCAGCCCTGGCACTGGACCGTGGCTTCCTTCAGGTGAAGACAGTCTCATTCATCTGATTAGATGTTGCAGGGTGAAGAAGCTCAGGGGTCCAGGGTGGACCACCTAGTAGAGAGCCCTACTCACCAAATATTTGCAGAATATAACAAAAGTGAAATGAAGTGCTGGGCACTGTGGCTTACGCCTATAATCCCAGCACATTGGGAGGCCGAGGCGGGTGGATCATCTGAGGTCAGGAGTTCGAGACCAGCCAGGCCAACATGGTGAAACCCCACCTCTACTAAAAATACAAAAATTAACCGGATGTGGCAGCGCATGCCTGTAATCTCAGCTACTCGGGAGGCTGAGACAGGAGAATCGCTTGAACCCAGGAGGTGGAGGTTGCAGTGAGCCGAGATTGTGCCACTGCACTCCAGCCTGGGCGACAGAGTAAGATTCTGTCTCCAAAAAAAGTGAAATGAAGTAAAAAATGGGTTCAGGAAGGGAGATGGACCATGGAGACATTCACTGTCCATTCATTTATTCTATGAACACATCCTCAGCTGGTACCCCACTCATCAGCCCTGTGCAGAGGATACAGACAGACATTTCTTGCAATAGTTTGGCCGCCTACTGGGAGTGGAGCCGTGACAAACTAGGGGCAGGGGGAGGACTCTTCCTTCTCTGGGTTTCCCAGCTCCTTAGACTCAGTGCTAGGCCAGACAACATGAGGTCTAACGCCCTCTCCGCTTAGACAGCTGGGATTTGCAGGCTCAACCTTGTCTCACTGACAGGTCCCACTCTGAGGCTCATTTACAAACTTCCTGCCAAGGGATGATACTCTTTATCATCTGCATGTATCACAGAAATCACATTATCCCTTCCCTCCCCCGTGGCTGGTCTGCCCTGCCTCACTCCTACAGCAGCGTGCATCTAAACACTCGGCTGCAGCTAAAATCAGGCTATAAATAAATACTGTGTGGCCACACTGATAAAATTACAAAAACAGGCCGACCGAGGGATAGGACTGTGTCTGCTCCCACTCTGAGTGTCCCCACTACTTCTGTACCATTACAGCTGTTTTTCAGACTGTTTCTGTCTCCTTCCTTGCAATCAGGCTGCTAGCTGCCCTGCCTGTGAAATGTCCTCTCATAGTCCAGGTCCACCAGCATTTATCCATCACCAACTGTGTATCAGGTACTGTGCAGACTGCCACCAATTGCTACATCTACAGGCTAAAAGATCCCATGCCAAGTTCGTTAAAATTGTGGGTGAAATTAGAGTTCACAGGACCTGAGTAAAAGCTAGGGGACGTCTCCTAGGAGTGTAGTATATGAGCTTTAAGGAAAGCTCTTAGGGAAATCATCTTTGGCTCCTGAGAAACCACTTTTGCTTCCTCCCTTACTGTGAGCTAAAGCCAGAAACAGCAGGGCTAGCTCTCCTCTTCTGCCCCGTGTTCTGTATGGGTGAGGTGATATGGGTGATAACTGAAGGGCTGTGATATCAAACCTGATCTTTCTAGTTTAGCCATAGTAGGGTCCCTCCACTCTGTCAGCTCTGTCACCCAGACCAGAGTGCAGTGGCGCAATCTCGGCTCACTGCAAACTCCACCTCCTGGGTTCAAGCCATTCTCTTGCCTCAGCCTCCCAAGTAGCTGGGATTACAGGAGCATGCCACCACGTCTGGCTAATTTTTGTATTTTTAGTAGACTCAGGGTTTCATCATGTTGGCCATGTTGGTCTTGAACTCCTGACTTCAAGTGATCCATCTGCCTTGGCCTCCCAGGGTGCTAGGATTACAGGTGTGAACCACTGCACCCGACCTAAAAACCAGTCATTTCTAAACAGTGTGCTGGCAGGCTGAATCAGGGTTTAATGACAGTGCCTTGGGCTGGGGTAGGGGAAGGCCCAGACAAGGGCCAAGCTGGCTGGGCTGTTCCTAACATAACACCTGCGGTCAGAGTAGTGTGCCTTTTCTGTTTTACAGATTTGTCTACAAATGAAGCTTCAAAATATTGTTCTAGCCACGTTGTCTGATCTTCTTAACGCTCTGGGAGATAAGAGGATTTCCTCTTACCCCGAAGCCAAAAGATCCATGATATGAAAGATAGAGGGATCCTGTGACAACACAGGTGCTGGAGCCAGCCTGCCAGGGTTTAATCCCAGCAGTGTGACCTTGTGCAAGTCTCTTAATGTCTTTGTGCCTCAATTTCCTCATCTGAATAAGAGAGATAACAGTAGCATCTGTTTGAAGGATTGAATGAGTGAATATGCATTTCATCTTGAGAACAGCGCCTGGCACATCTTTCGTGCTCAGCAAATGTTAGTTGTTATGCACTGGGATGGGCTGAGCATCAGGAACAGGTATTAGAATCCAGAGCCCTGGGGCAGGTGATGCTTTGATGCCTACAGTGACCTTTCGGGGCGTCGGCCCAGACTCAGTGTGAAAGGTTCCCACTGGCTACTTCTCTCCCCTTCCTGCTCTGGCCTTCCCTAGGGAAACTATATGCCCACCCCAGACCCAGGGAGCCAGCTACAGAGGAGAGCAGGCACTTGGAGGCCAGGAAGCCCAGAGGTGTGACGAGCTCAGAGTGTCGGCAGGATGCCGCTCAGGAAGCTCCACAGGGGCTGGCTGCTTGCTTCTGCTGCTGCTGCCACACCCTGATCCCTTATACACCACCCCTACCTGTGCCCAGATCCTACCATAGGGGCTGCTCCTTGCCCAGCTCTGCACTAGGCTCTGGGCCTGGACAGAGGTCTCAGTGATAAGATAGTCAAGGGGTCCTGGCCTGCCCTGGGCTACAGAGTGGACTGGGTTTCCAGGCCCTACCTCTTCCCCCAACTTTGCACACCAAGGCAGGGCAGCAAGGTGGTGACTCACATCCCCCACCCCCCAGGGCTCCAGCTGCCAGCCTGGGCCCTGAGCATCCTGGTGCCTGGTCCTCCGGATGTGCTGAGGCAGCTCTGCCTCCATTAGATTCTCTGGGCTGTGCCCACCCTGTCTTTGTAGAGATGGGGAAACTGAGGCCCAGAAAGGCACAAGGTGCCCTCCCCATGTGGGGTCCTTTGCCTACTGTGCAGTCAGTGCAGAGGAAGCAGAACACTCACACGCTGGCCACAGGCCCCAAGTGGAGCTGGCCGGAAGGGAAGGAAGGCCTGGCTCCGTGGCTCTCATCCTCCTGGCTGCAGCCCCAGGAAAGGGCCCGGGGAGGGCAGGGCAGTTGGCTGGGGCTCAGCCGGCTGAGCCGAGGGCCAGAGAGTCCTCTTTGGGGTTGGAGGCAGCACCCCAGGACAGCCATATTCCCCAGCTCCAACCAGAGAGGTCTCGGCTTTTCCCCAGAGCCCTGGGCACAGCTGGAGCTGAGGGGCAGAGGGGGAGTTGAAGGACAGCTGGAAAAATGTTGAGATGATCCAGGGGTCCAAGCTGGGCTGCAGGCTACGTGGCCCGGGCCAAGTCACTTTACCTCTACCACTGGCTAGGCGCCCTTGTTTCATGGGGGAAAAGCCTGTGTTGAATTTAAGAAAGTAAGCAAGCAATTGCCCGCCTGGCTGCCTCCTTGAAGGATCCCTAAGGACTGCAAGGGACAAGGGGCTGGGTGAGGGAAAGAGAATTACCATTTGGAGTGAGGCAAGGGGCTGGGGTCTTTAGTGCACTGGATCCCCTTGCTGATCCAATGCTTTAGTTGGTGTGTTGATTTCTATTTATCCCCATTATATAGATGGAGAGACTGAGGCTCAGAGACAGAAATGACTTGCCTAGCCTGTAAGTAACAGAGCCAAGACTTGAACCCAAGTTTGTCTGGTCTCTAAATCTGTGACCCCTCCTTTGCTGCCCCACACATCCTCCTCAAGCCGCCACCCATGTGTTGCCCTTTTCTGAGGAGCTCCTGCTGTGGGGAGAGGTCTCCCAGAGGAGAAAACAGCTGGGGCAGCAGAAAGGAGGACCCTCATTCACGGAGTCCACTTGCCTTCCAGTCCAGAAGGGTGGGGGCCCGGGTCACCTCCATGACGATTAAGACCAAGAATCAACCACTATTTTATGAGAAAGCTCCCCTCTCGGAGCCGCAGCCCATCACCTGCATGGAGATTTCAGCCTAACTCTGCCCGCTCCACTTGTTCAGTGCCCCCAATCATCCTCACTCACCCAAAATGCATCTTTGAACTGCAGCTGGGGCATCATCCTCAGGCGTCTGCCGCGGCAAAGCTTGCTCTCCTGCCACAGGCTGGCCTGATGGAGGGCCAGGCGCCAGCAGCACCGTCCCAGTCCTGGCAGGGCTGGCCCAGGCCCCCCTTCCCGGCCGGCGCCGTCTGCAGCACTCAGAAGGCAGCCATGAGCCAGAGAGGAGCTGCCAAGGGGAGGAAAAGGCTCAACCTGTTTTGTTTGGGGCTAGAATCGGCAGCAAAATGAGGAAGGAGTGGAGCTCAGTGATGGGAGGGCGGGCCCTGGTGTCCAGCCCAGCCCCTCGCCGACCCTGCAGTGATGGAGGACACAGTCTGGGACCCAGAGCAGGCAACAGGGATGCCAGCCCTGTGTGGGAGGCAGTGGCCAGTGGAAGAGGCAGGCTGGAGTTCGGGCCAGGCAGGCAGGCAGCCCGAGGCCTGCGCAGGAAGGTTTGTGCAACCTCCCCCGGGGCAGGCGCGGGGCCCTCGCCCACAGGAAGTGGAGTTGCTGTGCTCCCCTGTGCAGCCCCGCCTGCCACCTGCCATCCTGCTCTTGCCTCTGCTTGCCCCTCCCGAGGCGCTGGCTCCCTATTCCAGAGGTCATAGGCTAAGGGAGCTTGAGGCCCACCAACAATGTGGCCAGGAGGGGCCCAGGAACCCCAGGTGTGTCACTGGCCAGCCAGCCCAGCGCCCTTCCAGGCTGGGCCCAGAGATGCCAGACTCTCTACCCCACACAAGCAAGCCATTCTGGAGGGGCTTACCCAGGCCTAGGGCATCTGTCATGCATCAAACCCTGGCTGCTCCGGGACCTGAACCAGATCCTGCCCTCAAGGGGCCCACAGTCTGGGGGCAGACACAGCTGTGCTCTGGGGGGCTGTGAGCACACAGAGGTGAGGTGAGCAGGCAGCAAGATGAGGGAGAACAGCCTGAGGCCCCGGCACTGCCTCCCACCCCCCACCACCGCCACTGCCGCAAGTCTCCTGATTAGACACTGTTTGGGGCAGAAAACCTCCCTCTGAAGATGGAGACTTCCGGCTCAGTGAATGGCAATGGACGGAGAGAGAAACAGGATTATCAAGGTACAGAGTAGGGTGTTTGGAAACCCAGCCTGAGGCCCAGTTTTTGTTTCATTTTGACCCTGCCCTTCAAGGGCTCCAACTCGCTGAACCTCAGCTTCCTCATCTGCCACACCCAGTCTTTGGAAAGGAGACGGTGTCAAGAATATTTCTGGAATTTCCAGTTTGGTGGGCAGGTGCTGGGGGCACTGTGTGGTACTACCTGAGGAAGAGCCCTGGACTAGAGCCCCTGCCCCAGCCCTGAGGAGCCAGGCCCTGCCCCCCCAGCAGAAGATGCAGCAGGAAGTCCTGAGCCCAAGGCAGGCTGGCAAAATGGGATGAGTCAGGGATTGTCCACAAATCACCACCCTCCCTCACTGATGTCTGCCTTACAGCTGATGGGGTGGTAAGATAGATGAGAGTTGCTGCAGATGAAATAGCTGAGCTCCCAAGTGCCCATTATGCATGCCCAGGGTTTAGAGAGAGGTACACACCCAGGCTCTGAAATAGCCACCCAAGAGGAAACACTTTGGGGAGAATTGCAGAGCAATGGGACTGCCCACAGAAGGCCCTTACCTCCAGAAACCTTGGACTTGAGCTAAACTTTAATCTGTAAGGCACCCCAATCAGGTTTTTTGTTACTTGCAACTGAAGACAACTAATAGTGTAAAAATCCCCTTGAACTTCGTAGGCCATAAAGTGAGGCAGGCTGCACCTCCCCTCACAATGGCACCACTACCTCTGATAGCACTGGCTCAGCCTCCCTGAGCTCAGTTTCTCCATCCATCAGATGGGATGATGCCTCTAGGTCTGGAGCAGTCTAGAGACCCTCTGTTAACAGAAGTCTCCTGCCCTTTTATTGGCAGAAAATTTCACAGCTGGGCTCCCTGCCCTGCCTCTCTAGGCATCCTTCCCATCACCTCCCAGAGACTTCCGCTCCGGCCAGGCCTCTTCCCCCTCCCCAGAGGCACCTTTCCCACTCCCACCTGCTCTGTTCCCAGCCTCCCTTCTGGCAAGCTTCCCTTGATCTTCCTTACCTTGGCAAATCCTCCCACCCCTCAAAGCCAACCTCAAGGCTCCCACACATGAGGCCTTCGTTTCCCAATTGCACTTGTCCAGCCAGGGCAGCCCCGGATGGAGGGCCACGCTGGTGATGGGCTGGAGCAACTGGGGAAGGAAGTAATGGGAGGAACCCCTGGAGAGACTCTGCAGTTCTCTGCTAAAGAAGTCTTCCTCCTCCCCTCCCTTCCACCCCTACCTATTGCAGCTCCCCGGGCTGGGCGACCAGACAGCCAATTCGGCTTTGGAGTACTTACCCAGCACCGGGTACATCATTCCGCTTTTCACATGGACCGCCTCACTTACACTGTCATTATCCCCACTTTAGAGATGAGCAAACCAGTGATTAAAGAGTGTAAGTAATGCACCCAAGTAACAGGCAATAAGCGGAGGGCTGGGCTTTGGTCCGAGATCTGTCGGAAGTCAAAGCACATGCTCTTAACTTCCACAGTTGTCTTTTACCAACAGCCCTCTATTCAAAATGGGTTTCATTGTTCCTTTCTCCAGTTCTACCTCGAGACCCTCTCACCCAAGTCGATAGATGGAAAAACAGTCTAGGGAAGCCACCGGGGCTGATGGTGCTATTGGGATGAGAGGCTGCGCATTCCCAAGGCCAACCATGGAGAAGTACGAGCACGTGACCCACTTTGGGCCTTTAGCACATGCTATTGTGCAGTCACTGTCTTATTTGCATCGGTTGAGGATGCTTTTGGCTGCAAAGAACATAAACCAGAGGGTCTGACACAGAGGATGTGTGCTGTCACCTACACAAGGGAGCTAGAGGCAGGGCAGCCTCCAGCTGTGGTACATGAGGGCTTCAGCTCAGTCTCTCTGAGTTTCTCCTGCATCTATGATCTTCCTCCTTGGGCTGGAGGCGAAGAAGCTGCAGCAGCTCTAGTCTACAACCCCAGACACAGCCACAAGCAGAGAAAGAAAAGGACACCTGCCCTTGTGTCTCATTTTCTCCAAAACCCCTGCACTCTCCCTTCTGCCCAGCTCCCCAGAAGACCTTCCCCCATGTCTCCTTGGCCCAAAGTGGGTCATGTGCTCATCATTCCTCACGGTTGGCCTTGCAAATGGGCAGCCATGGATTCTGAAAGCCAACCACGTGACCACCACAACCTTCTCCTCAGCCCAGGCACACAAGCACTGCTGAGCACCAACTCCCACAGGGTCCTGCTGGGACTGGGGCCTCAAGGGGAGGCCAACTTGGTTTTTGCTCTGAGGGGCCAGAGACTGACTGACAGGTTCCAGGAAGTTCTTTCTCCATGAGGAGTGGCTCAGAGCGGGTGAGACCAGAAGAAGATATTGTGATGACTTAGACAGGAATGAGGTCTGGTTGGGGCAGGTGGGGTGGGGCTTGGGTGGATTGGTGGGATGTCAGGGAGATGGAGGAGCAAGACTGAGACACATCTGAGTGCCCCTCAGAAAAGAGTACTGTCCTAGGGGGCCCCTGTTCCCAGCAGCCCCACCCACACCCACGCCCAGGCCCCTGGGGAGAGGAATACAGTCCTGAAAATCACCGCTTTTTAGTGACTGTTCCAGCTGCTTCAAAACAATTTGCCTTGAGGTCTGTGCAGTTGTGCCTCAAGCCAGGCTGTGGGGGCACAGGCATCCCCCTCCCAGGCAGAGCCCCTGCCTGTTTTGCATGGTATTTGAACACATCTGCTTGAAGAATTCAAGAAGCAGTAGCTCTAAGGATTAAGAATAAAATGCAAAATCAGGTTTTATAATATTTATTGTCACAGCCCCCACCACCGACTGGCAGGACTCAGCTCCTGAAGACACTTCATCGATCCCCCTGAGCCACATAAACAATAAAACCAGTAACACCAGCTGCCACAGAAGGAGGATCAATATTTGTAGGACCTCCACCAGTTTCACAGGCTTGATCTCAC
The DNA here is from genome assembly GCF_000951035.1 of Colobus angolensis palliatus. Taxonomy (NCBI): domain Eukaryota; kingdom Metazoa; phylum Chordata; class Mammalia; order Primates; family Cercopithecidae; genus Colobus; species Colobus angolensis. The sequence goes on along the minus strand of NW_012123931.1, from coordinate 1,369,430 downwards.
TGATTGCTCACTGCCTGGACAGCTACATAATTTAAGGGGCCAGTGGAAAATAAAAATGTGAGACCTCTTACTCAAAAAGCAGGGACAAAATTGTGGTTGAAGGTACTAATATATAAAACTTATTTCTTTACTGCAGTCTCTCTCTCAACCTGGAATGGTGTTTTTGATTTGTTATTTAACATTACACTCCCTTGGGCATGGGAATATCTATGGGACAACCTGCCCCACCCCACCCTCTGACTCGACTCAGTTCTGTTTGAAATTCACCAGCTGCTTGGAGTTCTCCTGCTGCCACCACACTGACCTGTGTTCTGCATTCCCCAGCGGGGTTGAGGAAGTCAAGCCAGGCATTGCCATTTCCCATGGACCTGCCTCACTAACCCACAGTGGACAGGCAGTTCCCAGGGGTGTTGCAAAGTCCAGGCTGGGATGCACTAGGGACCTGAGTCAGAAGTGAGTGAGAGGCTCAGCCCCCTGAGTCACCTGTTGAATTTGCCATGGTGTTGCCAGCCTGGGGCAGGGGCCACACTGCCATGGCCAATCCTCAGATGCTACCTGGTGTGCCCTTCACCCTGACTGTCACCATGCCTGCACTCAGGTCTCTGCTGGGGGCAGAGGGTGGCAGTGATTGCTAGGCAGAAGTGGAGAAGGAGACTGAGAACCAGTCCAGGGGAGGCAGTTGGAAGCAGGACCACAGGAGCCAAAGCTCCAAGTCCTTGATATATGCTTCATTGTCCCACCAGACTGTACTTAAGAAAAGCAAATTCAAAAATAATGTGATTAAGAATTCCAAGATGGCAATCTCAGAGCATTAGACCCCAAGTGCAATTTCCTTACACAAGTTGCACATCTATGAAACCAACCCTGCTCATTCCTGTCTGCTCTCCACACAGCACAGTGACATTTTCAGATCCACATTTGTTCATGTCAGCGTCCCACTGTCACCTTGCCATGATTTTCCATTACTCTCAGGACAATGGCCATTGCCCTTACATGGCCTACAGACCCTGCATAATTTGGTCCCAGCCTACTCTTCAAAACTTCAACTGACACTATGCTTCCGTCAATTTCTGGTACTGCTTCCCGGACCTTCTTTCAGTTCCTCCATTCTGCCTCATTCTCTTCTACCCCGGGTTCTTCCCACATGATCTCCCTGCCTGGAAGCTTCTTCCCGTTCCATCCTAGATCCTGCCTTGGCCCAGCTAACAACTCCTTATCCCTTGGCCCTCTTATCAAATGTCACCTCTTCAGGAAAGCCTTCCCTGACCAATAAATGGATGGACAAATGGACAAAATGTAGGCAACATGGAAGGCAAATAAACATCCTTTTTCTTGGCTGGGCGCGGTGGCTCAAGCCTGTAATCCCAGCACTTTGGGAGGCCGAGACGGGCGGATCACGAGGTCAGGAGATCGAGACCATCCTGGCTAACATGGTGAGACCCCGTCTCTACTAAAAAATACAAAAATCTAGCCGGGCGAGGTGGCGGGCGCCTGTAGTCCCAGCTACTCCGGAGGCTGAGGCAGGAGAATGGCATGAACCTGGGAGGCGGACCTTGGAGTGAGCTGAGATCCGGCCACTGCACTCCAGCCTGGGCGACAGAGCGAGACTCCGTCTCAAAAAAAAAAAGAAAGAAAAAAAAACATCTTTTTTATTTTTCTTTTTTTCTTATTTTTCTTTTTTTTTGAGACAGAGTCTTGCTCTGTTGCCCAGGCTGGAATGCAGTGATGCAATCTTGGCTCACTACAAACTCCGCTTCCCAGGTTCAAGCAATTCTCCCGGCCTCAGCCTCCAGAGTAGCTGGGATTACAGGCATGAACCATCATGCTTGGCTAATTTTTATATTTTTAGTAGAGACAGGGTTTCACCATGTTGGCCAAGCTGGTCTCAAACTCCTGGCCTCAAGTGATCTGCACGCCTTGGTCTCCCAAAGTTCTGGGATTACAGGTGTGAGCCACTGCACCTGGCCAAATAAACACCATTTTGAAGGAAGTTCAGCCAAGTTCCCAGGAGCTGGAACAGAAGACGTTGTCAGGGAATAGCCCTCAGAGGTGAGGCTGACACCAAGCTGGAGGGCAGGACTGCACTCTGAGAGTCCTAAGATTCTAATTTGTTATCCAGGGAGAATCTAAAGCGAGAGCTTCGAGCCTTCTGAAGAAGGGCAGGGGCTGGAAGGAAGAGGGAGAGAAGGAGGGTCTGAAAGCTCTTTGGTGACATTCGAAGAGCCAGGAGGCTGTTGCCATGAATTTCATTTGGAGACAGCATTGCCGCTGGTCCAAGGAGTAGGCAAGTGATGCATGCTTCTCCCTTCTGCAGGGGAGCATCTGTCCTGCAGGAGTAATCCTCAACCTGCTATCAGCTTATGGCCAGAAGGGCATTCATGAGTCAGCCATTCAGACCTCAGTGGGTGCACTGTCATGACGCTGCCCATGGCTGTAGGGTTGTCCACCCATCCTATGGGTGAACTGGGATGTTCCAGCACCTGGCCATGATGGTTCACTGTTGCTGGGGGAAATACCCACAGGGTCTCTCCAGGTGGCCAGAGGCATATGCCCACTGTCCTGGAGCACCCTCTGTCCACCCCACCTACCCTTTCCCAGAATGGAATAAGCTCCACTGAAGCACACCCACCAGCACTGACTGAGCCTCCCTGTCTGGGAACATGGAAATGAACAAGCTCAGCCCCTGACAGTGTGGTGAGGGAGGTAGCCTAGGAAGGGAAAATGTGCTGAGTGCAGACAACAGAGAGAGGCTGTTGAGGAGCCTGGCCTGGGAAGTCCTCCCAAAGGAGGGGAGCTGGGTCTTGATTAATGGGAAAGAGCTCACCTGTGAGGCAGGATGGGCGTTCAAGAATAACGCTAATAGCCTACTAGGGCTGTGCTGCACCAGGCTCTGTTATAAGCACTTCACCTGCCTTATGTATCACTTAATCCTCCCAACAACAATGTGAGGCATTATGGCCCCATTCAACAGACAAGGAACCTGAGGCTCAGACAGGTCAGTTAACTTTTCGGAGTCCCATCACTAACAAGGGTCTTTCCTCCCCAGAGTGTGGAGCTAGCAGTGAGGCGCCAGGGCCTGGGGCAGAACAGGGATGAGGAAGAAGGGAAAAGCAAGTCCCCACTGAGAAGGAAGTGCAGAGCCCATGCGGGTTGGGGATGTGGCACACTCAGATGGAGGCTCCCCTCCTCTGACTCCAGGAAACATCTTTGCCCCAGAGTCCTCCACTGGGGCAAAGGGTGTGACCTTTGGCCTTCAGGATATGATATAGTTTCTGTTTTTCAGTTTGCCCCCAGGGACAGCAGTTGCAAAAAATAAGGCTTCTTCCCACTCGCACAGCTCTTCTGAATTGATGAGGAGCTTTCAGGTTTGCTAATTTGCAGCCACAAGACTGTGACTCTGAGTTTCCAAGCATTATCAGTTGTCAGAAGCTGAGTGCTGGTCAGGATTCTTGAAAGACAGCAAAGAGGTGCAAAGTGGCCCTTCGGGAAGTGGCCCAGGAACTGGTGGGCATGGGGAAGGGGCCTCAGTGAGTTCCAGGAATCCACTGCCACCTGCTCACCGGTCAGAGGGTGGAGGCCTGCAGTGATGGAAGAGCCAGCAGGGACCATCTGGAGGTGCTCAAACAAGTTTAAAAAAAAAAAAAAGGCAAAACCTTGGCCTACTGACTGGGTGGGGCCAGGGAGTCTGCATAGATTTTAAGTTTCATGAGTCAGTCACACACCTTGGAGCAGAACTCCTTCTATTGCCTTACTTTGTCATTTTACAATAGGGAAACTGAGGCCCAATAAGTGGGGGTGGCAGGGCCCAGAGGGGGACCAGTAGAATGATCTCACTGACAGGGAAGGAAAGACATAACCATCTCCCACCCCCTACCCCCTTTTCTAGCCTGTTTCGTTTTGTTTCCATTATGGCAGCTGTCTCTCAAAACAGCTTCAAAAATGTGTTTCTAGCATCCTCTCCCCTATTGGGTTGGTTTTAATTCAGGTGGGAAACGACTTGTTCACAGTAAGGCAAAGCTTGATTTCAGTCCAACTGGTGTTTAATTATCCCTGAAAACCTAGGAATCAGAGGCAGGAGACCCCAACTTTAGTCTTGACTGGGCCAGAAAATCCACAGGCAGACACGTGATAGGCCTGTGTGCAGGCAAAGGGAGCAGCATGTGCCCAGGCTCCAAGCAGGGAAGCCCCAGCCTGTCCAAGGAGTGGAACTTGGGGTGGGGGTGGATGACCCCTGGACTCAGAGTTGCAAGAGCTCCAGCCTCACCTCACTGAGACTCAGTTACCTCATCTGGAAAACAGAAATGATAAGCCTACATATTTAAACAGGTTACTTGTTTAAAGCTTAAACCAGATTCTAGCCGGGCCTGGTAGCTCACACTTGTAATCCCAGCACTCTGGGAGGCCGATGTGGGTGAATCGCTTGAGCTCAGGAGTTTGAGACCAGCCTGGGCGACAAAGCAAGACCCTGTCTCTCCAAAAAAACAAAAAAAGAAAAGAAAAGAAATTAACTGGGCATGATGGCATGTGCCTGTAGCCTCAGCTACCTGAGAGGCAGAGGTGACAGGATCACTTGGGCCTAGAAGGTTGTGGTTGCAGTGAGCTGTGTATAATTGCACCACTGTACTTTAGCCTGGGTGACTGAGAACTTGTCTGAAGGAAGGAAGGAAGAAAGGAAGGAAGGAAGGAAGGAAGGAAGAAAGGAAGGAAGGAAGGAAGGAAGGAAGGAAGGAAGGAAGGAAGGAAGGAAGGAAGGAAGGAAGATACATGCCTATACCAGTGTTTGATAACATGAAAAGGCACCTTAGTCCAGGTTCACCCACTGTAGACTCACAACCAGGGTGATGACTGTACCCTTAGACCTGACAGTGTTGCTCCTGACAGCCCTGTCTGCCCAGCTGGAGAAGCCTCATTCCCAGGACTTCAAATCATAGAACCAAGCTGAGGAGTGGTTGGAAGCCAGAGTAGCAAACAGACTTCCCAGCCCCATGAGAGCCCACACCCTCAAGGTGCAGGCACTTGCTCTCTAGCTGCCTCCGGAGCGCCGTCCTCATAGCACCTCCTCGGGCCATCTAGAAGAGGCAGGCTTTCTCATGTTCCTTTTTTCTTTTTTTTGTAAATTTTTATTTTGGTATAATTTTAAATTTAGAGAAAAGAATACAAAAACTCCTGTCCATTTTACCAAGATTCATCAGATTGTTTAAATTTTACCTCAACTCCTTTATTATTGTTTCTCTATTTTTATATATGCATATTGACTTTTTTCTATTAGTTGGGTAAGTTGCAGACATGGTATCCCTTCACCCTTAAATTCTTCAAGTACGCCGGGTGCGGTGGCTCAAGCCTGTAATCCCAGCACTCTGGGAGGCCGAGACGGGTGGATCACGAGGTCAGGAGATCGAGACCATCCTGGCTAACACGGTGAAACCCCGTCTCTACTAAAAAATACAAAAAACTAGCCGGGCGAGGTGGCGGGCGCCTGTAGTCCCAGTTACTCAGGAGGCTGAGGCAGGAGAATGGCGTGAACCCGGGAGGCAGAGCTTGAAGTGAGCTGAGATCCGGCCACTGAACTCCAGCCTGGGCGACAGAGCAAGACTCCATCTCAAAAAAAAAAAAAAAAAAAAATTCTTCAAGTATATATTTCCCAAGAATGAGGAAATTCTCTTATATAACCACAGTACAATTTTTTAAATTAAGAAATGGTGGCTCACACCTATAATCCCAACACTTTGGGAGCTGAGGTGGGCAGACTGCTTGAGCTCAGGAGTTCAAGACCAGCCTGGGCAACATGGCAAAATCCTATCTCTACAAGCAATTAGCCAGGCATGGTGGCATGCACCTGAAGTCCCAGCTACTCGGGAGGCTGAAGTGGGAGGATTGCTTGAATTGGGGAGGTAGAAGCTACAGTGAGCCTTGATCATGCCACTGCACTCCAGCCTGAGTGACAGAGTGAGACCCTGACTTAAAAAAAAAAGAAAAAGAAAAAAAGAAGAAGAAATTTAACATCAATATAATGCTGTTTTCTAATTTGCACTCCATATTCAAATTCAATTTCATTAATTGTAATGTCCTTTAAAATTTTGTGTTTTTTTCTCTTGGTCTCTTTAATTCTGTGACAGTTCTCCAGTCTTTCCTTGACTTTCATGAGCTTGAGACTTTGGAAGAGTGCAGGCCAGTTGTTTTATAGAAAGCCTCTCAGTTTGGGTTTGTGTCAAGTGCTTTCCTCACGATGAGACTCAGATGATGCGTTTTTGGCGAAAGATACCACACATGTGATGCTGCGTCTGTCTCAGGGCAGCATAACAGGAGGCACGTGATGTCAATTGGTCCCACTATTGGTGTTGTTAACTCTGATCACTTGATTAAGGTAGTGTCCACCAGTTTTCTCCACCTTAAAGTTACTGTTTTTCCCTTAGTCATCTGTAAGAATCTTGTGGGGAAATCCTTTGAGACTATGTAAATACATAGATCACGTTTCTCTTTGCATCTTCGCCCACTAGTTTTAGCATCCATTGGTGATTCTCCAACTCCATCATTCCATCTACATTTATTATACCGTAAGAAAGAATTTTCCCTTCTCCCAATGATTTATCCATTTAATTATATTAGTGTGGGTTTGGTAAGTTCTATGTCATCCAATGAGTTATAATCTGTTACTATTATTATTTATTGTGATGCTCAAATTATCCCAGATTTAACCATTGCGAGCCCCTTAGGGTGGGTTCTCTTTCCTTCTGTTATGGCCCCATCATTTATTGAGCACTTCTTTACTTTCTGGCGCAAGTTTTCAGGCTCATCTTGTAAGTTACCTGCCCCTCGTTCTCAAATCAACTTTTCTCCAAGGATCCCTGGTTCCTTTCAGTGGTGAGTCCAGAACTCTGGCTCTTAACTTATTATTCTTTACCTCTTATTTCCTAGAAATTGTTTGGAGTAGACCTTGAGGAGACAGTTGAGGATTTTTTTGGTTTGTTTTGTTTGTTTGAGATGGAGTCTTGCTCTGTCGCCCAGGCTGGAATGCAGTGGCGCGATCTCAGCTCACTGCAACCTCCGCATCCCAGGATCAAGTGATTGTCCTGCCTCAGCCTCCTGAGTAACTGGGACTAAGCAGTGCACAGTAAGGGTGAGGTTCTTGTTCAGGGTCACACAGTGAGCTAGTCATAGAACCAGGCATTGGGTGTCAGAACTTCCTGGGATCCATTCCTGCCTATTCCTCTGGCCGCCTAGTAACTGGATTTACCTTATGTCCTGGTACTGAACCAACCCTTCCCTTTGGACTTCATCCTCTGATCTTGACCTTTCCTGTCCACTCCTCCTCCCCGCAACCAAGCTCTCTCCCTCCCGCTTCTTCCCAGTCCCCGTTTTTTCCTCACCCAGGCAGCCTGATGATCACTTCCCCACTCTGTTCTGCCCTCAGAGCCTTTTGCTCACCTTCTCTGGTCTCGGACCTTGGTGTTGGTTTTTGCTTTCTGCCCATCTGTCTGAAGGGATCTTGGGGGCCCTGGCTGGGTCAATGTAGGGACACACATGCCTTGGTTGGTGGGTCTCACTCTGCAGCATCAACTTCCAGAGGCCAAACGTTTATACCAGTCCCAACCAAGGAGATGCCATGCTATTGTGATAAACAATTGCTGTGCTCTTCTGTGTGCCCGGCCCTGAGCTGTGTGCCGCGCATTCACCGGCCTTGGTCCTCACAAAACTGCTTGAGGGTAGTATTATCACCTCAATCACACAGACGAGGAAATGAATCTCAGGAGGATGAGGCCATGTGGACACAGCCATGTGATTAGTAAGAACCCCAGAGCCATGTGATACAAAACATTCCATGCCCACCGTCTCTTCTTCTGTAACTCCCATATCTCCACACAGATGCAAGGACAAGGCCATAACTGCAACTGGACACACCAGAAACCCATCTCAGGAAGTCACTCAGGCCATAAGTATCACAGGATTATTGAGAGATTTTAAAATGTTCATACGCTGTGTCCAGAATTTCCATGACTAAAAAATCTATCCCAAGGAAATAAGAATCATGGGAAACAATTCTGTACAAAGATATTTGTAACAGTATTATTTGTCAAAGAAAAATCCTGAAAACAACCTAAATGTCCAAGACTACTTCTTCCACCTGTAATCCCAGCACTTTGAGAGGCTGATGCAGGCAGACCACTTCAGCCCAGGAGTTTGAGACCAGCCCGGCCAATGTAGCAAGACCTTGTCTCAAAAAAAAAAAAAAACAAATCAAAAAATTAGCTGGATGTGTTGTTGCACGCCTGTGATTCCAGCTACTTGGGAGGCTGAGGTGGAAGGATCACTTGAGCCCAGAAGGTCAAGGCTGCAGTGAGCCATGATCACACCACTGCATTCCAGCCTGCGTGATAGAACGAGACCACCCCACCTCAAAAAAAAAACAACAAAAATCAAAAACCTAAAAACTATGGCATTGTTTTGCTGAAAATACATCTCAGACATTGAAAATGTTTACCAAGAGTTTTATAATATTATAGGGCAAATGTTTATTACATAATACCAAATAAAAATAGCAGGTTAGGCTGGGTGTGATGGCTCACACCTGTAATCCCAGCAATTTAGGGGGCTGAGGCAGGCTTATTACTTGAGCCCAGGAGTTCGAGACCAGCCTGGGCAACATGGAACACCCAGTCTCTACAAAAAAATACAAAAATCAGCCCGGTGTGGTGGCATGCCTGTAGACGCAGCTACTTGGGAAGTTGAGGTGGGCGGATCACTTAAGCCCGGGGCGGGGGTGGGGGTGGGGGGACAGTGGTAGGGAGGTGGAGGCTACAGAGAGCCTATCTATAACAACAAAAAAAGCAGGTTAACAAAGACTGAATAGCCACATAAATCCTAAGCAAAAAGGATAAAGCTGGAGGCATCACACTTCCAGCTTTAAATGTACTAAAAAAATGGACTTCAAAATGTACTAAAAAAAGCTATAATAACCAAAACAGCATGGTACTGGCATAAAAACAGACACATAGACCAATGGAACAGAGTAGACAACCCAGAAATAAATCCACGTATTTATAGTCAACTGATTTTCCACAAAGGTGCCAATAATGTCCTTTGGGGGAAAGGACAGTCTCTTTAATAAATGGGTGTGGGGAAAACTGGATATCTATATGCAGAAAAATGAAACTAGATCCTTATCTGTCATCATTAAAAAATTAAATCCAAATTGATGAAAAATTTACATGTAAGACCCCAAACTAAAAAACTACTAGAAGGGACCTAGAAGCAGCTTCTCTGCTCCTTCTTGAATCCCCACCTGGTTCAGCCTGCCTGCCTCCCCATGTCCATCAGGGTGACCTAGAAGCCCTATAAGGTATCTATCTCTGACCCCCAGGCCTTCAGCAGCTGCTTCTACACGAGTGGGCCCAGTGCCCGCATCAGCTCCTCAAGCTTCTCCTGAGTAGGCAGCAGCAGCTTCCAGGGTGGCCTGGGCGGAGGCTGTGGCGGGGCCAGTGGTATGGGAGGCATTACTGCTGTCACAGTCAACCAGAGCCTGCTGAGCCCCCTTAACCTGGAGGTAGACCCCAACATCCAGACCACGCGCACCTAGGAGAAGGAGCAGATCAAGAGCTTCAACAAAAAGTTTGCCTCCTTCATCGACAAGGTACAGTTCCTGGAGCAGCAGAACAAGATGCTGGGGACCAAGGGGAGCCTCCTGCAGCAGCACAATACAGCTCGGAGCAACGTGGGCCACAAGTTCAAGAGCTACATCAACAACCTTTGGCAGCAGCTGGATACTCTGGGCCAGGAGACACTGAAGCTGTTGGCAGGGTTTGGCAACAATCAGGGGCTGGTGGAGGACTTCAAGAACAAGTACGAGAATGAGATCAATAAGCGTACAAAGATGGAGAATGAATTTGTCCTCATCAAGAAGGATGTGGTTGAAGCTTACACAAACAAGGTAGAGCTGGAGTCTGGCCTGGAAGCACTGACTGATAAGATCAACTTCTTCAGGTAGCTGTATGAAGAGGAGATCCGGGAGCTGCAGTCCGAGATCTCGGACAGGTCTGTGGTGCTGTCCATGGACAACAGCCGCTCCCTGGACATGGACAGCATCCTAGCTGAGGTCAAGGCACAGTACGAGGAGATCACCAACCACAGCAGGGTTGAGGTTGATAGCATGCACCAGATCAAGCATGAGGAGCTGCAGATGCTGGCTGGGAAGCATGGGGATGACCTGCAGCACACAAAGACTGAGATCTCAGAGATGAACCAGAACATCAGCCGGCTCCAGGCTGAGATTGAGGGCCTCAAAGGCCAGAGGGCTTCCCTGGAGGCCGCCATCGCAGATGCCGAGCAGCACAGGGAGCTGGCCGTTAAGGACGCCAATGCCAAGCTGTCCGAGCTGGAGGCTGTCCTGTAGTGGGCCAAGCAGGACATAGCACGGCAGCTGCCTGAGTACCAGGAGCTAATGAACATCAAGCTGGCCCTGGACATGGAGATCGCTACTTACAGGAAGCTGCTGGAGGGCGAGGAGAGCCGGCTGGCATCTGGGATGCAGAACATGAGTATCTATACGAAGACCACCAGTGGCTATGCCAATGAGCTGAGCTCGGGCTATAAGGGCGTCACAAGCCCCAGCCTCAGCTTATGGCCTGGGCTCCAGTTTTGGCTCTGGTAGGGGCTCCAGCTCCTTCAGCCACACCAGCTCCACCAGCGCCATGGTTGTGAAGAAAATGGAGACCTGCGATGGGAAGCTGGTGTCCAAGTCCTCTGACGTCCTGCCCAAGTGAACGACCATGGCAGCCCCGCCCAACCTATCCCTCCTGTGGCTGCCCCAGAGCTTGTGGGGGAGGCCAAAGCCCACCCGTGGAGGGGGGACTTTACTGGCTGGGGTACCCCAACTTGGCAATGCCTCCAGCTACAAAGCAATTCGATTTTTTTTCCAAAAGAAAACCTCAGCTAGCTATGCAAAAAGAAAGGAAGGAAGGAAGGAAGGAAGGAAGGAAGGAAGGAAGGAAGGAAGAAAGGAAGGAAGGAAGAAAGAAAAGAAAAGAAAAAACTAAAACTACTAGAAGAAAACATATAGGAAACACTTCAGGACAGTGGATTGGTCTGGACAAAGATTTAATGGAGACCTCAAATGCACAGGCAACAAAAGCAAAAAATAGACAAATGGAATTAGATCAAACTAAAAAGCTTCTGTACAGCAAAGGAGACAAGCAACAGAGTGAAGAGACAGCCTGCAGAATGGGAGAAAATATTTGCAAACTATCTATCTGACAAAAGACTAACATCAAGAATACACAAGGAACTCAATCAAATAACTCAACAGCAAAAAAACAAATAATCTTATTTCAAAATGGGCAAATGAGCTGAATAGACATCTCTCGAAGACATACAAATGGCCAACAGGTATATGAAAAAATGTATGACATCACTAATCATCAGGAAAATGCAAGTCAAAACGGTGATGAGACATCATCCCCTCCCAGTTAGAATGACTGTCATAAAAATGACAAAAAATAACAAAGGTTGAGGATGTGGAGAAAGGAGAAGTCTTATATGCTATTCATGGAAATGTAAATTAGTACAGCCATTATGAAAACCAGTATAAAGTTTCCTCAAAAATCTGAAAATAGAACTAACATGTGATCCCACAGTCCCACTATAGGGTATACACCCAAAGGAAAGGAAATCAGTATACTAAAGAGATATCTGCACTCCCATGTTTATTGCAGCACTATTGACAATACCAAAGATATGAAATCAATCTAAGTGTCTATCAGTGGATGAATGGATAAAGAAAATCTGTTATACATACACAGTGGAATACTATTCAGCCAGAAAAAAGAATGAAATCTTGACATTCACAGCAATATGGATGAGCATGGAGGACATTATGTTAAGTGAAATAAACCAAGGACAGGAAGAAAAATACCGCATGTTCTCACTCATATGTGGGAGCTAAAAAAGTTGAGTTCATAGAAGTAGAAAGTAGAATAGCAGCTACTAAAGCCTGGGAAGGGTGGGGGATAGTGAGAGGTTAAAGGATACAAAATCACAACTAGATAGGAGGAATAAGCTCTCACATTCTATAATACCCTAGGATGACTATAATTAACAATTTACTGTATGTTTAAAAATTGCTAGAAGAGTGGATTTTAAATGTTCCCAGCACAAAGAAATGATAAATGGGCTGGACGTGGTGGCTCATGCCTGTAATCCCAGCACTTTGGGAGGCTGAGGTGGGCAGTCACTGAGTTCAAGAGTTCAAGACCAGCCTGGCCAACATGGTGAAACCCTGTCTCTACTAAACATATACAAATTAGCAGGGCATGGTGGTGAGTGCCTATAATTCCAGCCACTTCGGAGGCTGAGGCAGGAGAATCACTTGAGCCCTGGAGGTAGAGGTTACAGTGAGCTGAGATCGTGCCACTGCACTCCAGCCTGGGCGACAAAATGAGACTCCATCACAAAAAAAAAAAGAAAAGAAATGATAAATGTTTGAGGTGATAGGTATGCTAATTACCCTGATTTGATCATTATGGATCATATACATGTATTGAAATAGCACACTGTATCCCATAAATATGTACAATTACTACATGTTAATTAAAAATAATAATAGCTGGATGTGGTGTGTGCCTGTAGTCCCAGCTACTCGGGAGGCTGAGGCAGGAGGATCACTTGAGTTCAGGAGTTCTGGACTGTAGTGTGCTGTGCTGATTGGGTGTCTGCACTAAGTTTGACATTAATAAGGTGACTTCCCAGGAGTGGGGGACCACCAGGTTGCCCAAGGAGGGGTGGATCAGCGCAGATCCAAAATGGAGCAGGTCAGAACTCCCATGCTGATCAGTGGGACTGCACCTGTGAATAGCCTCTGCACACTCCAGCCTGGGCAGCATAGTGAGACCTTGTTTCTAAAAAAAAATTAATCAGAAATAGCAGGTTATAAAATTATACAGAAAGGTAGGTCTCAACCATAAAAAAGTGCTCTGCAGTTAAAAAAAAGAAAAAAAAAAAGGAGGCATGACTCTTCAGGAGCTCCACTTCCTCAGGGTTCCCCCTGTGTCACGCACACACCTCTAACAGCAATTTCATTCTGACAGTGTCTCTTTGCCTTGTCTGTCTCTCTCTCCACTGGACTGTGAGCATTTAAGGTGGGGAGAAGTTGGGTCTTAGTTCTCTTTGATAAAGTAGCATCCAGGACAGAATCTGGCCCTGAGCGGATGCTCAATCCACATCTGTGGAATGAATGAGCAGATGGATGAAAGGGAAGGACGGGAAGGCTGGGCCAGATCCCAAGCCACTCACTTCCTTGAAATCAGAGTTCCCCCAACCCACGCCCCACTAGGATTCTTTCCTAAAGCCTTTGGCAGTTTTGTTGCCTGAGAAACAAGAAGGCCCTTCTCAGGAGCAGGCTCTTCATCTATCATTTCCTCTAATCCTCATAGCAATAAAATATCAGAATTGTGATTCCTCATTAACATTTGCAGAAACTAAGCCTCAGGGGTTGACATTTGCTCAAGCTCTTATAGCTAGTAACTGGCAGAATTCAAATCTCCCTGTCTCCGAAATCCATATTCTTGTCTTAGAGACAAGACTGCAGAAGTGACCTTGGACAAGCCCCTTCTCCTGTGTGAGCCTTGGTTTCCCCTCTGGGTAATGAGGCTGCGGGTCCTCAGAGGGCTCAGCTATCCATTTCCACTCAGATAGTCCATAATAATAAAATGTCCCAACTCATCCCTCCCCAGCCTCCCTGAATTACTGGAAGCAGCCTGGAACCTACCGGAATGTAGGACTGCAAGCTTGCCAAGCGAGGCCATGTTCACCTGGCTGGAGAAGAGCTCCTGTTCCTCCTCAACGCTGGCAGAAAGTCCTGGGAGCATAAGAACACCTCATCTGCAACTCACATAAACAGGTGTGCATGGGGTTGCTGGCCATTGCCTCACATCCCCCCGCCTTAACCCCCTGGGTTGGCATCTGAGGGTTGTGGAGGGGCTTCATGCTGGTTTTGCTCAGGTCTTATGGCCAAGAGGCACCAAGAAACACAATATCTCCCCCTACACCAGTACACACCCCACCCACAGGGAAAACCCTTATAATAACAGCCCACACCTGCACAGTCTCCCACCTTAGCCTAGTAAGGTAAACAGGACACGGATGGCAGCTGCATGTTATAGCTGGGGATCCTGGGGCCCAGAAAAAGACAGTAATGTTCCAGAGACCACCCAACATTTAAATGGCAGAACTGAGACTGAGTTCCAGCCCCCAGGCCAGTATTCAGTGCTTTCCTTCCAGAGCCCATGTTTGTCCAGGTCATGTGGCATATTTATTGACCCCTGCAACAGGCAGGTAACCATGAGGCCATGGAATGGGCAAGATGCAGCCTCTGCCCTTGAAGGATTACAGTTCAGAGGAGCAGAAGGATAAGGTCGCATGCAGGAGTTAATAAATGAAGATTAATAAGATCACAAAACAAGTGGATGAGGTGTCAGAGCAGGGGGGATCCGAGTGCTGCCCAGGAATAGGTGGGCACAGAGTGGGAGCCTGCAGAGCCTGCTGAATGTAAGACTGGCTGACTGACTGAGGGGCTGTTTCATTACCCAGAGGGATGCAGGAGGGCCAGGGGTGGGGGACTGAGGGAGAGAAAGACAACTGAGCAGAGGTGTGGTAGAGGGATGAGCACCCACAGTTTGACATACATGCAGGATGCACCTCTGAAAGGAGAAATAAAGCTGTAAAAATTCAGTAAGACCCCATTTTTGAACCACTTTAAATGCCAAGCCAAGTATTTTCAAAGATCCTCTGCATATGAAGGCTACTGTTATAAAATACGGTTTAGAAGCATTAATTTGGCAGCAAAACAGTAACTAATCAGAGAAACAACGGTAGCCCTTAGTGGATACGTGGGCAGGGTGAGCTGGAGGCAGGGAGGGAGATGAGGATGCTGGAGAGGCTGGGCCAGGGCCAGCTGGGGACAGTGGGAAGGGAAGAGCTGGTGGGCGACAGGGGCTGGTGTCTGATATCACCTTCCTCTGATCCAACAGCTTGGCCTCCCTGCTGGCCAGCCTCAGCCTCACCCCATCAAGGGGTGAGTCCTGACCCAAGGGGAGAATAAGAAGGCAGCCAGCAGTCAATCTCACAAGCCTTTCTGGTGGTCGGCTTCCTCTCTGGATGAAGCACATTAACACGGTGAAGTGCCTGGCATGGCCCCTGGCATACAGGACTACTCAGCCCCTAGACCCGGGCTTATATCTTTCAGACCCATAAGTGCCACTACATCTGGATGTGGGACTCTTCCTCCAGCCTGCCAGAGTTGGAGTTAGGACCCTGAATCCCAAGCCGAGCTACATATGGCCCCGATGTCAGGAGCCACCCAGCCCTCCATATGGGCCTGTGTCTGTCCTCCTCATTCTTACTGCAGTTAACAATGCTCTATTTGCTTACTTGTTGTTTGTCTCTGATATCCTCCAATGTCAGCTCTTCAACACTAAGACCCACATATCAGTTGTTCACAATTATATCCTGCAACTAGCATGGTACCTGGCACATACAGACATCAAAAACGGTTGTGGGATGAATGAGTGACTGTTACCCTCATAGTGGGTGCCCTTACCCAGCCAGAGGGTCATGCTTATTTCCTAAGGGTCTGCCACCCCTTCCACCTCCACTCTAGGTTGCCTCAGAGGCACTCACACCCCCATGGGATTCTACTCACCGCCTCACTGTCCTACCCTGGTTTCACTGGACTTGTCCCAGGCTGTCCTTAACCATCAGAGTCATGCCATGGGTTAAGGGCCTAAAGGACAAATAAAAGTCCTTCCGCACCCCATCCTCCCACTACTTACTGTGTGGTGGTGTCTATTATACACAGAAGTCATGGTTGTGTCTTTCTGAGATAGGGCCATCCTGGGGGCCACTAAAGAAGGACCCTGCTCCCCTGCTAGAAGGAGGTAGGAAATGGAACTTCTGGGCCAGGCAGGGTGGGGGAGAGCTCAATCCCTCTTGGTCTGCATTTGGAAAATCTGGACGAATAGGAAGAACTCCTGGAGCCAGGGGAGAAAGATGGCACTGGGATCAAGGCAGGAGACACCCAAGCTGTGCCCCAAAAGAGTTTTCCAGGTTTGGGTACTGCCTGGAACAATTGCCATTGTTCTTCCCCAAGCCTTTATCTGAATGGTCTTTGCCACCCCCACCCCACTCTGAGCTGTCACCTGGCAGCTGCGCTTGGTTCAGGCTGATTCTTGGCTGCTGGAGGAACAGCGCCCCCTAGAGGCCAGGAAGGTGGGGGGCAGAAGTCAGTAAGAGCCCCCTAGACCCCCTATGTCAGGGCTTGAAGAGCCTGGTGTCACAGCCAGCCTGGACACTTCTGAATTTTATTTAGCCCAAGAAGGCTGAGCTTCCTGTGGTGACTTCAGTCCAACTGTTAGTGACGCTGTTCCCCTCAGACCCACCCCAGGTGCAGGGGCAGGTGCAGAGATCGAGGTACCACCTCATCCCAGGGTGTCCCTCCTAAAGTCTTCTGCCTGCCCCACCCTGCCCCAGGCCTCCTCAGTCTTGAGACAAGAGGTGGCTGCTTCCTACCCCGAGCTACGGAGAAGGGGCAAGCTTGATGTGCAGGACTTTCCAGTGAGTCCTTCGGAGTTGCTGGGCCGCTTAACTGGACCTCGAGATAACTTCTCCCAGAGCAGACGGGTGGGGACTGGCGGCCTCTCAGCTGTAACCTTTCTACACCAAATCCTGTTGTTTCGAGAGTTAATTCTGGAGCTACAGGGGGGATGGGAGACATTATTGCTCTTCATACCTCCAGAAGGTCTCTTTCAGGCACAGGAAAGGGGTTTTGGCATCTGCCGTGCTAGCAGTTTTCCAGACTGAAACGTCGGTATCAGTCTTATGACTCAAAAATTCTGTTCCTGTGCCTATGATGAGGGAGTGAGGGGCAGCCGGAGAGTCCACCCGCCTGGGAGTAGATAAGGAAAGTGGGGTTGATGTGCTGCAAGTACAGGCATTATGGATATAATGGATCTATCTTAAAATCAAAGTGTTTAATGAGAAAAGTAGGAAACCAGGTGAGATTATTATACATAATGCAATTCCTGTACGTTAAAAATACATGCATAGACACGTACTTATTTTTAGCATTGTGTTATTGCCTCTGGTGTTAAAATGAACACATGACTCTCTGGCACCTGTACGGAAAAGACTTAAAATACTTATTTTTAGGATATGAGGTGAAGGTTTTTGTCTAAAATCTGGACATTAACTTCATAGGCAGAGATGATTACACAACATCTCTCTTATGTTAAGGACTTTTTAATCTGGAACTTTTGCATAGTCACATAGCTGGAAGGAATTTCGGTGGTATTTTCAATAATTCAGTACTATTTTTTAAATGTGCTTGAAAATTCTATAAATTGACTTAGGAATACTATACTTAACTGGGAATGTAAGTATACATGCTATATTTTTACATATGTATATCCACAATATGTTTTGCTCCCCAAATTATTTTTCATCTTCACATTGCATTGGCCCTGAGTTTGAAATAACAAGCTTATTCTAAGCAGAGAGGAAACTGGTGAAGTAGGATGATTTTGAAGAGAGTTTTGAGAAGTACTTACGTTTCTTCTCCCTTTAAAACTCTTGAAAAAAATCATAGCCACAACATCACACCTAAAAACAATTAACAATAATTTTAATATAATCAAATATCCAGCCACTGTTCAAATTTCTAATGGTGTTTTTTATATGTCACCAAAAAAAAATTTTATTTTGTTTAGATTGTTTGAATCTTGATCTAAATAAGTTTTGCAGGTTGTGATTCTAACTATGAGTTTCCTTCACATTTCTGTTTGCTTTTCTTTACAGCCTATTTGTTTAAGAAACTAGATAATTAGGCCTGGTGCAGTGGCTCACACCTGTAATCCCAGTACTTTGACAGGCCGAGGAGGGTGGATCACTTGAGCCCAGGAGTTCGAGACCAGCCTGGGCAACATAGCAAAACCCTGTCTCTGTCAAAAACAACCAAAAATTCACCAGGTATGGTGGTGTGCACCTGTAGTCCCATCTCCTCAGGGGGGCTGAGGGAGGAGAATACTGGAGTCTGGGAGGTTAAGGCTGTAGTGAGCTGTGATCATGCCACTGCACTCCAGCATGGGTGACGGAGAAGACCCTGTCTCCAAAAAAAAAAAAACAAAAAAAGAGAAAGAAACTAGATCATTTATCCTGTAGAGCTTCCCACAGTATAGAATGATTGAATGCATACCCATTTTGTCCTTTAATATTTTCTTCTATCTCCTGTATTTCCTGTAAATTGCCATTTGAATCCAGATTTAGGTCCAGTTTTTGGCAAGAATACTTCATAGGAGGCCTATGAGGTCTGGTTATCTCAATTTGTGATATTAGCAGATATTGCTGATTAGTGCCACTATCCATTAATTAGGGGTTGCCACATGGTGATATTCTAATTCTACCATTTCTTCTTGATTTATGAGCTGAATTACTTCTATAAAGAGAAACGTCTCCTTATCCACTATTTGGTTACCCAGTAGTAGTTTGTACAGTACAGGCAGCACAAGTACTCAATTATTTCTCTTTATCAGTTTATGAACCACTGAATACTCCAAAGGTGACCAATTAGATATGTTTTAGTATCATTATGAACTCATGGAGTTAAACATATTTGATGTGCTTCAATCCTTTGCAATTTTTACCTTTATTGATGCAAAAATGGTCCCATCTTTGGCCAGAAGGGGCCCCTTCAAGTTGACTCCTGAGTCCTTTGGACCCCACCCTAGGTGTCCTAGAGAACTTTCTTGCCATCTGATATGACCAATGTTCCAGTCCCCTGTTGTCTATTTCCTGTCTCAGATCTGGAATCAATTACTTTTTCAGGGAACACTAGTTCTTTTACTGGGTATATTTCAAGAATACAATCTAGGCATTGGGGTGCTCATAGCTACTGAAATGTTTATTGTTCCTAGGTATTTTCTGAGGTCAGAACTAGGAAATACATTTTTTCTCACTATAAATATAAAGTACATCGTAAGTTCATACTGATACTTTCAATTAAACTTAGGTCTATAGGGTGTTTGTACAACCTCTTCCTTCTTCCATCTGCACCTCCTTTCTCCCCTGTCCAGAATCTCATTTCATGTCCAGAATCTCATTTCTCAAAAACACCAGGAATTCCAGAATTAAAATTTCGCATAATTTCTCATTTGCTTCTTTCCCCATTGCACGCAACAGTCTCAGAACACCAATACCAAGTCTCCCATCAGCCAAGTGACTGTTGAAAACAATTTAAGATTTTTGTTTGTGCATTTGCAGTTATTTTTGTCTGCAAGCTATATCCTTTTGGGGTTGTACAGTCAAATTACTGTATTTAGAACAGTTCATCTGTGTGCTGACTCCACCAACCAGATGCACATTATATTTATTAGCTTCTTTTTGGGGGCTTTCATTTTTACGTAATTTTTTTACTTTTATGAAATACTCAGTTCCAAAGTCACATGTACAAAACAAGCTATCTTCAAATAAGCCCAGCTTCCATCCCTATCTCTTCCATTCTGCTCCCTCTCTCCTCCTAAAGGTAGCCACTTTTCATTGCTTTATCCTTCCATTGCTTGTGTGCTTTTAAATATAAGCAGATGTATTTATACGTTTATATATTTGCATCCCTGCCTTCCTTAGAGAACTATGAGACACACATTCCTTTTCTTAACAATATATTCTATATGGAAACAGTCTTCACTCCTTTCTCCAGCTGCCTAGTACTTCTTGGCATAGCTGTACGATAGTTTATTCAGCTAGCCTATTGACAGACATTTGGGCTGTTTCTCATTACAAATAGTCCTGCAACTAATTGCCTTTTTTTGTTACATTTTGTTTTGAGACAGAGTCTTGCTCTGTTGCCTAGGCTGGAGTGCAGTGGCTTGATCTGGGCTCACTGCAACCTCAGTCTCCTGGGTTCAAGTGATTCTCCCCACTCAGCCTTGTGAGTAGCTGAGACTACAGGCACTCACCACCACACCCGGCTAATCTTTGTACTTTTTTAGTAGAGATGGAGTTTCACCATGTTGGCCAGGCTGATCTCCAATTCCTGGCCTCAAGTGATCCACCCACCTCAGCCTCCCAAAGCACTGGGATTACAGATGTGAGCCACCGCGACAGGCTTGCCTTTTGTATTTTGATCCGAGTTCATTTTAGATGCAAATTCTATACATCCTTGTTTCACAGAGTTTTTCTACATTACCAATGTGGTCAAGACTCTCCCCTACTTAAAACCCATCAACAGCTTCTGATCACTCATAGGACAAAGTTCAAACTCAGCTCAACAGACAGCACCCACCAGACCCTGCCTGGCCCCTCATATTGGTCTATCTTCTTGTCAGAGGCATTTGAACCAGAGCGACTCCATTTTGAGTGAGGGCTAGGGAAATGGGGCTAGGAATTGCTGGGCTGCATCCTCAGAAAGTCAGGCATTCCTGACCTCTGGATGTTTACAGTTAAGGGAAAAAAATGATAATGTTTACTAAACAGACCCAGACTTGGGAATGTCCAGATATCCTGATATGTGGAGAACAAAGGCATTCCTAATTTTGCTTTAAAGATAATACTATCGATTCTTGCAAAATATCATAATTAAGAAAATTAATTCTTTATCACAAACCCTTGTAGCAGAGCACATCTCTCCATATATACAAGCATTGTACCTAGGGTGGACGCATTCCTCCTCTTACTTTCGGGAACGTCCTGCTCTGTCTATGGAGTAGCTCTCCTTTCACCACTTTACCTTCTTAATAAACTTGCTTTTACTTTGCACTGTGGACTTACCCTGAATTACTTCTTGTGCAAGATCCAAGAACCCTCTCTTGGGGTCTGGATCAGGACTCCTTTCCTGTAACATTCTGGCCCTCTCTACCAAGCACCTCTCATGCCCTCTCCACCCAGGAGGAAGCCCACACTTCCCTGACCCTGGTTGCCCACACATGCTCTACTCTGCTTAGAAGGCTTGGTATCCTTCTTTTCTTCACCTGGCTAACTCTGTAGACTGTGTGAACTTATCAGTGTCAATTCATGGATTTCCAGGCTGCGATTTTCTTTCTTTGTTTTTTCTTTTCTTTCTTTCTTTCTTTTTTTAAAGAAGATGAGGCCTTTAGAACCTGGGCTGTGATTTTCTTATGTCCATCTCCTCCTTGTTGATGGCACCTTCAGAGCTGGGGCTGACTTATGTCCCCAGTGACTGGGCACAGTGACTCATGCCTATAATCACAGTGCTTTGGAAGGCGCAAGCAGGAGAATTACTTGAGCTCAGGAGTTGGAGATCAGCCTGGGTGACATAGCAAAACTCCATCTCTACAAAAAATTTAAAAATTAGCCAGGTGTGGTGGCTGCTCTTGTAGTTCCAGCTACTTAGGAGGCTAAGGTGGGAGGATCTCTTGAGCCCAGGAGTTCAAGGCTGCAGTGAGCTAAGATGGCACCACTGCACTCCAGCCTGGGCAACAGAGCAAAACCTGGTTTTATATATTTTATACACACACACACACACACACACATATATATATATTATATAGGTATATTATATACATATACACACACATACATATATATCCCTAATGACCAACAGAAGCCCAGTGGCTCTATGGGCTCAGTAAATGTTTATAGAATGAATGAATACTTGTCTTGCCTTTCCTTTCAAATAAACAAAAACAGCTCCAGGTCACAGCCGTGCCTCTTGCCAACCAGAGAAGCAGCTGCACTATAACGAAATCTCCTTGGTGTTATTCTTTCTGTTATCCTTATGAAAGGAAAACATTTTACTCTTGTTAGGTGTTTATGAGAAAGACTGGAGCTATCATCATTGTGGGGGTGGGGGGAGGAGGAGACTTTCTAATCCAGAAACTCAAGTAGTCCAAGAATTTTATGACAAAGTTCTGGTTCTGTTGGAAAAAACAGACTCAGAGCCAGCAAGTATTGGGCAGACAAAGGCAGGCCCTGGCTGGCGGCCCTCCCCTCTGTGGCAAGTCCATGGGCCTTCTCACATTTGGGTCCTTTAGAGTCTGGGAAGTCCCCCAGGTTCACCTCTGAGATCCCACCACCAGGGCAGACCCTGACAGTCTCCTAGGCTACCTTCAAGACAGGTTTCGCCCAGCATGGCAAAACCAATTCTACCCATGCTCTTCCCATTGGCCCAGGCTTTGGGGCTCCCTGCCTTTTCTCCTGTCTGCACCAAAGGTGGTGAAATGCTCGGTTAAACTCAAATTGCAGCCTCTGCCATCTGCTGCCACTGTGATCCTTGACCCCAGCATGGAAAGCCCTCACTGTGTGCCATCCCTGGAGAGGGGCATGCGAGGTATGTGGCTGCAGCAGCGCACACACTCACGTCTTTCCCCTTCCCCGTAAACATCTCCACCTTGGTGACACGACATCCAAGGAAGTGTGTGGGCAGCTCAGGAAAAGCCTGGGAGGGGAGCAGAATTTCCAATTTGGAAAGTTCTCAAAGAACCACGGAATCAGAGGAGCCCCTGTCGGAAAGGACTTGATACTCACCCAGGATATTCCAAAGGGGTGTCCACATGGGAGGGCTCCAGATCCCTATTCCAGGGATCACCAAAGAGGCCCCGCTTTGATTGTTTTATAAATTGTGGTACCACGGTGTATTATCTCATTCGAAGAAAGAGTTCTGCTTTAAAACATGTTCTTAAAGTCTGCAAAATATTGACCCTGGTGCAGTTTCTTGCCTGATATAAGAATTGCCTTTATTATGGCATCTCTGTCACACAACCATACAGACTTACATACTCCCAGTGCCAGGAGCTCCTTTTTACTCCTAAGATGCCATCCCATTGTTGGGTAGCTCTGTTTATCAAAAGGAGCCCCCAACCGTTTTTTCATGGCTCACTGCATCCCTCCTGTTCCTGGTCCTCTTCCACATGACAGGGCTGTGGCTCCTTGAGACAGAGCCCACATCCCTTCCCTCTCCCCAGCTCATCCCTTCTCCATATTAAGTGTCCTCAGGTCTTTGGTCTGCTCCTTTGATATTTAACAGACCATTACCTGCCCTAAAGGGACTCTCTTGTCAGAAGTAAAAATGTTTTATGGTTATCACCTCAATTTGCTCTGCTACTGTTTCCAAATAGCAATTGCTTTTCTCTTTAGAGTAAATGTTGTTGTTTTTCGCTTGTGAGTTCTTGCCCCTTTTAAAGGTGTGAAGATTGAAGGCTGGCTCCCCCCACCTTCCCCCTGCCCCCCACAGGTTTCAGATTTTTCTCACTAGGCTTTCATAGTACTCCCCACTCCACCCTCCCCTCCGGTCACAGTTGTTGCTGACAGGGTGACAGCAGCCTTACAATGAGGATACTTCAGGTGCACAGAATTGTGAAGCAAAGAATAAAGACTAAACTACAAGTAAAGCCATTTGATGAACCATCCCAATAGAATCATGTTGAAATCGATGGTTCTGACTGTGCATGAGAATCCCCCAGAGGACTTGTTAAAATGCAGATTTCAGGCTGGGCACGGTGGCTCACACTTGTAATCCCAGAACTTTGGGAGGCCAAGGCTGGCGGATCACCTGAGGTCAGAAGTTCGAGACCAGCCTGACCAATATGGTGAAACCCCGTCCCTACTAAAAATATAAAATTAGCTGGGCGTGGTGGCATGTACCTGTAATCACAGCTACTCGGGAGGCTGAGGCAGGAGAATCGCTTGAACCCATGAGGCAGAGGTTGCAGTGAGCCGAGATTGTGTCCTTGCACTCTAGCCTGGGCAACAAGAGTGAGACTCCATCTCAAAACAAACAAACAACAACAACCAAAAAACCCCACAGATTTCTGAGCTCACTTGAGAGTTTCTGATTCCGGAGGTCTGGATGGGGCCTGGGTATTTGAATTCCTATCTGTTCCCAGGTGATGCTGATGCTACTGCTCTTGGAACTGCATTCTGAGAGCCACTGGAGTACACAGCTATATTAGTCCACTTTCATACTGCTATGAAGAAATACCAGAGACTGGGTAATTTATAAAGAAAAAGGGGTTTGTTTAATGGACTCACAGTTCCACATGGCTGGGGAGGCCTCACAATCATGGTGGAAGGCAAAGGAGGAGCAAAGCCACGTCTTACATGATGCCAGGCAAGACAGTGTGTGCAGGGGAACTGCCCTTTATAAAACCACTGGATCTTGTGAGACTTATTCACTATCACTAGATGAGCAGAGGAAAAAACCCACCCCACCCCCCATGATTCAATTACTTCCCACTGGGTTCCTTCCAAGGCACGTGGGGATTATGGGAGCTATAATTCAAGATGAGATTTGGGTAGGGACGCAGCCAAACCTTATCAATGGCCATGGAGAAATATCCCCAAAGAGAGCAAGGTTTCAAGGCACAGAACTGTTTCTAAGTGCCCAGTAGGAAAGCATGTGCCTGAGCCTGCACAATCCACAGCTGCCTGGGCTTACCTGGGCTTCTTCCTGAGGGGCTTCCTCCCTCACCAGCAGCACCACCTCACAAATCAAGTCTCACAGGGCTGGATGCAGAGCAGTCAACACATCTAACCTTACCTTGCTGACCATTCTATCTCAGAGAGCAAAGGAAACTTCTCCTTTAGATCCAATTTTGGCCACTTAAGAAAGAATTGACAAGAAAACAGCCATTCTTGTCTTGGAGGTGGCAATACCTAAGCATGGTCATGCCCTCATCATGCATTTAAAACAGCTGCGTATGTTAAATACCTGCAGACCTTTCCTAGAGACCTTAAAAAGGCAAATTTCAAAATTCTGAGAACACAGGTTTTCAGGATATGTGACATCCAATGGATGAGAACTACTTTAAAGTAACAATAACAATCACAGCTCTGGAGAAAGAGAAGCCAGATCTGGGTTGACATTAGGGCAAAGAGATGTTAGGATTTGGAGGTTTCTATTGGTTTTAAAATATTTAACACCACCTGAGTATCAAAGACTGACAACAAACTGTGAAATTTCTCAGACCAAGAGGGAAGGCAATTACGTTCAAGGGGCAGAGCTGTCAATTGGTGGCCAATATATGCAGACAAGGAGCCTTCATCTTTTGGCATCTTAACTCCAGTTGCTGAATTCATCTCACCTTGCAGCCTTATCAAAGCTTTGCCCCTACCCTGACCCTGTTTTTTTGTTCCCCCCTCCCCCGCTAGAAAGTCACTTTACCAAGATCCCGAAATGCCAATGTTTTCAAACCATCATCAGCTCTTATCAGAACTTAGATGGGCTTTAATCAGAATGTATGTATTTCCTGTTTCAACCTTTAAAAGCAGTTGTGCCAGTACCTGCTGAGGTTTGATGAGGATTGTTTTATGACAGCAGGTTCCAGAGCTTTCCTTCGTTTTGTGTTTTGGCCATGCTTGCCTCCTCCTTCTGTTATTACCTAGCAGGGAAAGAATTTCCTTTTCTTTTTCTAGTCTAAACATTCTCCCAGGAGAAAAGCCGTTGGCTTCTCTATTGACTAATAAGCCCAAAGAGCCCATTAATAAAAATTAAAGTTTATTTAGAAATTCATGGTAGGTATGAATCAATATCATTCATTATTAATCTTATTTTTGCTACCTGGTAGAGCATAAAAAGTGGATCAGCTTCCTAAGCTTGCACTGAAGGAGCGGATACAGGGTTTGTTTTTTAATGAAGCATATCAGACTAGTCCTGTTGATGGTTCTGCCGCCAAAATGTGCCCACTCTGTTTCCACAACAGTTGCTCTACCCAAGGGCCCATTATTCCCTTCCAGAGGCGTCTACACCCTCCTACTGATCTCCCCACCTACTAATAATACGTTCTCCACACACTTTCCTCAAAATGCAGATCTGGGCACCGGTTCCTCTCTCATAGCCCGCAGGATCAAATCCAAACTCCTCCTTGGGGAGTGCTACAGAGCCTCCGTCCCCGCCTGACCTACCTTCCCAGCTTTGCTTCACCCAGGCTCCCAGCTCAGCACACCTGACCTGCTATTCCAGCCCCCTTCCAGCCATCGCTAGTCTCTCAGGCAGGCAGGAGCTCATTCAGTCATTCGTTTCTTCCCTCAGCACACTTCAAGCCCCTATTCTGTTCCTGGGCAACAGCTTTAAGAACAACAGTAATAGAGTCAGGAGCAGTGGTGGTGGTCTGAAGTCCCAACTACTCTGGAGGCTGAGGTGGGTGGATCACTTGTGGCCAGAAGTTCAAGTCCAGCCTGGGTAACATAGTGGAAACCCCTGCCTCTAAATATTTTTTTAAAATTAGGTTGGTGCAAAAGGATCATGGTTTCTGCCATTACTTTTAAATGGCAAAATCTGCAATTATGTTTGCACCAACCTAATAATTAAAAAAACAGTAATAACAGCTAACATTTATTGAGGACTTTTTGTGCCAGTCACTATTCTTCAGGTAAGAACTCATTTAATCCACACAATGACCCTATTAGGTAAATACAGGAATTTAACCCCAATTAGCAGTAATTAAAATAGAGACCCAGAGAAGCTAAGGAACTTGCCCAAGGTCAGACTTCACAGTTTATGGGTGAAGATCCATAAATGTTGTGGTGGAAGTGTGAAATTATAGTGGAAGACCAAGGGGCTTCAACCATTCATTCATCCATCCATCCACTCATTCACTAAGTGTTTTTTTTGAGCAGCTATTATGTTCCAGGAACTGTTCTAGGTGCTTGGAAATATGAAAGAAGAAAACAAACCTGCCCCCCGGGATCTTTTTATATTCTAGTGGAAGGAAACAGACGTTATAAATAAATTATGTAGTGTGTTTGAAGGTGGTGTGCTGTGGGGAAAAAACAAGGGCAGGATTAGGGGCTGGGGATTAAGTATGTGAGTGGCAGGTTGCAGTATTAAATAGGGTGGTAAAGGGCAGCTGCATGGAGCAGATGACTTTCACTAAGAGCTAAGGGATGTAACGCAGTCACCCTACAGCTATCTGGGAGGAACATTCTTGGGAAAGGCAACAGTTCCTGCAAAAGTCCTGAGGCAGAAACTTGGTGCGTTTGAGGAACTATAATGGTGTCCAGTGTGGAGGGGGAGGAGTAAATGAGGGGAAAACAGTAGGAGATTATCCTGTAGGGCTTCTTAGTTATTGTAAGGACTTTGGCTCTTACCCTGAGTGAAATGGGGAAGGGCGGCAGGCATTCTATGCTCTGGTGCACTGTAGAGAGTGAATAATGGAGAAGCAGGTGGAGGGTGGGGAAGAGGCAATCACGTTAATGCAGCCAAGAGATGACCCAGGCAGTGGCAGTGGGGATGGCGAGAAGTGGCTGGATTGGACATGAAGTGAAAGAGGGGAGTCAAAGACTCCAAGGTTTCTGGTTGGGACAGTAAGGAAGGCTTCACTGGGACTGACTAGGAGGTCTTAAGGACCTGTCTCCTTGACAGGTAGTTGTATACAGGTCTCTTCCTCTGATTTGATAGTTAGCTATCAAAGGGCAAGGCCCCTGTGGCAGCCATTTTTGTTTCAGGACCACCATTTTGCACAACTCCAGAGTGCTCCATTCACAGTGTAATCTATGGGCAATGCACTGCTCCACCACAATGTTTCACCTGTGAACAGCTCAATAAACAACGTTTGAAGGAAGAAAGACAGGCAGGCGGGCAGGCAGGCAGGCGGGCGTCTCTCTGGATTATCACAGATTCATTTGAAGTCACACACCCCAAACTGGAAATCACTCATTTAAATTCATTTAATACTAGCTTTACCCTTTTTAAAAATAACATCTACTTTTTAAAAAATTCCTACAGACTTTTTTTGTCTTTGAAAGTTAAATTGTTAAATTCATCATCTCCACTTTTAAATTCCTCTCATAAAAAGGCAGTGTTTCTTCCTGTCTGTTTAAATCATATTCCACACTGAAATTGGTTATGTAACTTAGGAATGAAAACAATGTCAGGCCTTACTTTTAGTTTGTCCCCTGGGAGGTTGGGCATGGGGGAGGGTGTACAAGAAACTTATTAAGGTAGAGGTGGAAAATCAATAAAGTCACAAACATAAAGCAATTTAATTAACTCATTCTTAATTAACTGGGAAATATAAAATTATTTTCAATAAATGTATCTAGTGCAAAATACACTCCAATTCCAACTGGTTACTAGGGGAAAGCAGGCAAAGAGAAAATGTCAGAGCTGGAAGGAAATGGAAAGATCCACTAGTTTGACCTCTTCCTTAGCCCTCTGCTGGAGAAACAGACCCAGGGAATATGAGAGAGCTACCTGGCAACAGTTTTAATGTTGAACATCCCACTACTGAATGGCGGTCAGAACTTCTGACATCAGCTCAGTGCTTTTCCCAGACACTGTTCTGCAGCTTCCTGTGAAGGCAGACACAGAAAACAAGACGATGGGCTTTCAAAACCAGGCTTTTTGTTTTGTTTTGTTTTTTGAGACGAAGTTTTGTGTTGTTGCCCAGGGGATCTCAGCTCAACGCAACCTCCGCCTCCCAGGTTCAAGCTATTCTCCTGCCTCAGCATTCCCAAGTAACTGGGATTATAGGCATGTACCACCATGCCCGGTTAATTTTGTATTTTTAGTAGAGACGGGGTTTCTCCATGTTGGTCAGACTGGTCTCGAACTCCCGACCTCAGGTGATTCGCCTACCTCGGCCTCCCAAAGTGCTGGGATTACAGGCATGAGCCACCGTGCCTGGCCTAAAACCAGGCTCTTAAAGCACCTCAGAGCAACTAGACCTACGATTCTAAATAGAAGGTGATTTTGCACCCCTGGGACACTTGGGCAATGTCTGGAGACATTTTTGTCTGGCACATCTTGGCTAGGGGAGGGAGATACTAGCATCTCATGAGTAGAGGCCAGGGATGCTAAGATACTACTAAGCACAAGACAGCCCTCCCCGCCCCTCGTGAAGAATTATTCTGCACAAAATGTCAACAGTGCCACCCCTGAGAAGCCCTGAGCTAGAACGAGCTTTCGACCCTAGCTGCATATTAGAATCACCTGGGCCACCTTGGACCATCTGAATCAGAATCTCCAGGGAGGGGAGCCAGGCGTCGATATTTTTGAAAAGCTCCCCAGATGATCTTTAATGTGCCCCAAGTTTGAGGATCACTGAGTAAACCTCCACAAATTGGAAAATGAACAAATAATCAAGCATATAAGACATTTATGGGCTGGGCGCGGTGGCTCACGCCTGTAATCCCGGCACTTTGGGAGGCCGAGGCGCGCTGATCACGAGGTCAGGAGATCGAGACCATCCTGGAGAATACTGTGAAACCCCGTCTCTACTAAAAATACAAAAAAATTAGCCGGATGTGGTGGCTGGCGCCTGTAGTCCCAGCTACTCAGGAGGCTGAGGCAGGAGAATGGCGTGAACCCGGGAGGTGGAGCTTGCAATGACCCGTGATCGGGCCACCGCACTCCAATGCACTCTGGGCAACAAGAGCAAAACTCCACCACAAAAAAGAAAAAAAAAAAAAAAAAAAAAAAAAAAAGACATTTAGCCCCTATTACATGTCTGACGGAAACTGAAGGAAACATAAAGAAGTCAGTAACACAGTCCCTGCCTCAAGGAGCTTACAGCACAGATGAGAAACAAACCAAGAAGAACTGTCATTCATTGAGGGTAAGTTAGGCAACAAATGAAGAGCAAGGGTGGGAAGAGTGATGGGAAAGGGGGCAGCGCACAGCGCACCGCAGCAGTGGGAAACCAGGACTCCCCGTGGTCTTTGCCAAAGCTAAGCCTATTCGGTGGAGACTGCCTCATTCATTTTGCTTCTTGTTATACCTTTACTTCTATGATCAAAGAATTACTTTCTCACTCTGCTAGAACCAGATTCACCGCTTATCTTTCTCCTAAAATTATAATTGTACATAACTTAATAATATTAAATATAATATATTCTATGAGTAAATCCAGGCCTCATTATTATTTTTCTTTAACGTTATACAAGCAATTTTGTGTAACTGATACATTTAAAAAATAATTGTCCTCCAACTATGATTAGGTTAAGCCTATCTTTCCTAGTGGGAAGTTGGTTCCTTAAGGATATCTTGGTCAGATTCCTTTGCCTGCCTGTCGTTTTTGTGGCTATAGCTCCTTCACTATTTAAAGCACAGTATTTAAGACACAGTCTTCTTCATTTTTGACTGGTCTCTATTCAAAACTGGTTTCCCTTAGAGGCCCTGGTGGTTCTAGGCAGTGATTGTCAATCCTAAAGAGATTCAGTGCTCCCTTGCTATAATTATGTAGTAGCATTTGCTTTACAATCTCAAAATGAAATTCATGGGTAGTATAACTTATCTACATATAAAAATTTAGAAAGATCAATGTGTACTGCTTACTTCTCTTCCCCTCTCTATTCTGTATCCTCCTATGGCCTGGTCTGCCCTGTGATTACCTCCACAGATTGCATTGGCCTACATCCCTAGCTCTCTGGCTTCATGGTGCAGCAGGCCAGTGGGAGGCACAGACAGGAGATGCAACAGAGGAAGAAAGAGATGAGGGCATTTATTCCCTGACCCACCAAGATACAGGCCTGTCTCTCTGGTCACAGCTCATGGAGGTAGCGGGAGGAGCGGCTGGGCTTCACCAACATCATACCTGTCCCAGGCCCCTTCAGGACAAGGGGCAGTAAGGACTTCTGCTGTTGCTTATCCCAGGGTGTCTCACCAAGCCCAGTTGGTTCCCTTAAACCTGCCCTCTACTCTGCAAATATTGAACCCCCCCATTTCCTGTTGTAGCAGGTGGTAGGGGTGGGGGCTTACTGATACACAGTGTAATGCTCTAATTAGAATAGAAAGGAGGAAAAAAAGGAAAGTAATTTTTATTAAAGGAGTATTATTTCAATATGTAAATACTTGAATATGACTTTACCACAGACATATTGAAGTACTGTGGTCATATGTTTGCACCACAAATGGGCTAAGGACAAATGCAGGCAGTGGCAATGTCATTTGTGACTTGGTTTTCTAAATGGCAAATAACTCTTGAGAATGTTCTGAATAAAACAAAGCATCACATTCCTTTGATTTACATAGTAGCTGAATTTCTGGAAATGCTATGTACATGAAAACTGTATAAAAATAGTTTAAAATAGAGTTTAATTCTAGGCTTACATGATCATAAGCAGGCCTTTCATCTCCATCAGGGGTCCACAACCCCTGGGCCACAGAACAGTACTGGTTCATAGCCTGTTAGGAACCAGGCGCACAGCAGGAGCTGAGTGACAGGTGGGCGAGGGAGCGATGCTGCATCTGTATTTACAGCTGCTTCCCATCACTGTCATTACTGCCTGAGCTCCGCCTCCTGTCAAATCAGTGATGGCATTAGATTCTCCAAGGATTCGAACCCTACTGTGAAATGCACATGCAAGGGATCTAGGTGGTATGCTCCTTATGAGACTCTAATGCCTGATGATCTGTCACTGTCTCCTATCACCCCCAGATGGGACCATCTAGTTGCAGGAAAATAAACTCAGGGCTCCCACTGAGTCTACATTATGGTAATTGTATTAATATAATTATTTCATTACATATGACAATGTAATAATAATAGAAATAAAAGCACAATAAATGTAATGTACTTGAATCATCCTGAAACCATCCCCACAACACTGGGTCCATGGAAAAATTGTCTTCCACGAAACCCCTCCCTGGTGCCAAAAAGGTTGGGGACTGCTGATCTACATGAATGTCCACTGGGATGTTCTAAAACCATGAAAGACAGAGTACAATTAGTTCTTGTACAAGACTGTCTCATAAATTGCAGCATCCTAGGATTCCTGATCCTGCTTTTTTTTTTTTGGGGGGACGGAGTCTCGCTCTGTAGCCCAGGCTGGAGTGCAGTGGTGCGATCTCAGCTCACTGCAACCTTCCTCTCCTGGGTTCAAGCGATTCTCCTGCCTCAGCCTCCTGAGTAGCTGGGATTACAAGCGTGTGCTACCACGCTCAGCTAATTTTTGCATTTTTAGTAGAGACGGCGTTTCACCGTATTGGCCAGGCTGCTCTCAAACTACTGACCTCAGGCAATCCGCCTGCCTCGGCCTCCCGAAGTGCTGGGATTACAGGTGTGAACCACTGCGCCTGGCTGACCCTGCTCTTTAAATCCTTTCAAAATGTCCGAAGGGTGCTCTCATTGAGCACTAAATTTCAGGGGATTGCAGTGGGGTGGGGTACTTGTGTAGTCTGCTGGGGGGCAGATGGAGCCGCGGAGGGGGTTGGTGACCATCTCTGGTGAGGATGTGCTTCTCTCTCAGGTGGTCATCACTGTTCTTGGCTCACACTGATTAGTGAAGCCTTCTGAGGAGTGGCTTTCTGGTGGGAAAGTCATGTGAGTTACGTTTTTTCTTTTTTTTTTTTTCTTTTCTTTTCTTTTTTTTTTGAGACGGAGTCTCGCCCTGTCGCCCAGGCTGGAGTGCAGTGGCCTGATCTCGGCTCACTGCAAGCTCCGCCTCCTGAGTTCACGCCATTCTCCTGCCTCAACCTCCTAAGTAGCTTGGACTACAGGCGCCCGCCACTACGCCCGGCTAATTTTTTGTGTTTTTTTAGTAGAGACTGGGTTTCACCGCGTTAGCCAGAATGGTCTCGATCTCCTGACCTCGTGATCTGCCTGCCTCGGCTTCCCAAAGTGCTGGGGTTACAGGCGTGAGCCACCACGCCTGGCCTGTTTTTTCTTTTTAAAATGGGCTTATGATGATATAATTCACATGCCTTAAAATTCACTCATTTACAGTGCACAATTTGAGTAAAAAAAATAGAATGATTAAGACTTACTATTTGAGAGCACAACAGGGTAACTATAGTCAATAATAACTTCATTGTACATGTTAAAATAACTTTAAACACTTGAAAGAGTGTAAGTGGATTGTTTGTAACTTAAAGGACAAATGCTTGAGGGGATGGATACCCCATTCTCTATGATGTACTTATTTCACATTGCATAAGTGTATCAAAACATCTCTTGTACCCTATAAGTACATATACCTACTATGTACCCATAAAAATTAAAAAATAAAAAAATTTTAAAAATAAAGTGCACAATCCAGTAGTTTTTAGTATACTCAGAGTATTGCACAACTATCACCATAATCTAATTTTAGAATATTTTCATCACCCCAAAAAGAAATCAGGTACTTATTAGCCAACACTCCATAGCCCCATCCTCAGCTCCAGGTAAACATTAATCTACTTTGTCTCTATACATTTCACATAAATGGAATTATACAATATGTGGACTTTTATGATTGGCTACTTCACTTAGGATAATGTTTTTACGGTTCATCCATGTTGTAGCACATATCACTACTTTGTTCCTTTTCATGGCTGAATAATATTCCATTGAATACAGCACGTTTTATTTTATCCATTTATCACCTGATGAAAGTACAGACTGATTCCATTTTGGGGGCTAATATGAATAGTTATGCTATGAACATTCTTGTACATGTTTCTGTGTGGATGTTTTCATTTCACTTGGGTATATACCTGGGAGTGGAATTGCTTGCTCATATGATAACTCTATATTTAACTTTTTGAGGAACTGCCAAACTGTGTTTTCCAAAGCAAATGGATCATTTTGCCTTCCCACCAGCAGTGTATGAGGGTTCCAATTTCTCCACATCCTCTTCAACACTTGTTGTCTGCTTTTTCATTATAGACCCACATTTAAAAGGATCCAAAGTGGTATGTCAGTGTGGTTTTTATTTGTATTTTCCTAATGAGCATCTTTTCACGTGTTGGTTGGCCATTTGTGTATCTTCTTTGGATACATATCTATTCAGATAATTTTCCCATATTTTAATTGGGTGATTTGTTGTTTTGTTTCTTAGTTCTTGGGCTATAAGAATTCTTATATGTTTATATATTCTAGATATATAAATATAAATCACTTAGCAAGTATATGGTTTGCAAATATTTTCTCTCATTCTATAGGTTATCTTCTCACTGTCTCGGTGGTGTCTTTGAAGCACAAAATTTTTAATTTTGATGAAGTCCAATTTATCTATATTTTTGTTTCACTCTTTTGCATGTAGCTATCCAGTTGTTCCAGCATCATTTGTTGAAGAGGTTATTCTTTCCCCATTGAATTTTCTTGATACCCTTGTCTATAAATGTGAGATTTTATTGCTGAACTCTCAATTTGAATCCATTGTCTATATGCCTATCTTTATGCCAGTACCATACCACGCTGTCTTAACTACTGCACCCACATATGTTTCTAAATGGGCCTTACAAGGGCTTCCCCTAATTCATACTTGTCCTTACATGGGGAATCCAGCTCCTGCTCAACCTGTCCAAAACTGACAAAACCCACAGGGCTTAACAAAGAAGTAAATTGGAAATCATGCTGTGCAAGGACACTTCCACAGTCTTGGACACACCCGACTCCCATGAAAACAGCTCATTAAGATGCAAAGTGTGTAAACCACATGCGAGTTAGTGAACTAACAGACGGGAACACCACAAGAATTAACAGAATAATCCCAAAGTATTTTAAGATATATTTAAATATCCAAAGAGATAAAGAATATGAAGATCACAAGAACAGACTAAAAGAGACATTAAAAAATACAGTCACTGAAATAAACTGATATTGTGTCAGCTCTCTCTCATCTTGTATCATTCCGTTAGTAAATTTATTCAATGACTATCTAGTATGTCCTAATCACATGCTGGTCAGGGGAGATACAGTGATGAAGAAACAGTTGCAGCCCTCAAGGATCTTACTTTTTGTTTCTTTCTTTCTGAGACAGGGTCTTACTCTGTTGTCCAGGCTGTCATCACAGCTCACTGCAGCCTCAACCTCCTGGGCTCAAGTAATCCTCCCACCTCAGCCTCCTGAGTAGGTGGGACTACAGACACAAGCCACCATGTCCCACTAATTTTTTGATTTTTTTTGAGGAGATGAGGTCTCCCGGTGTTACCCAGGCTGGTCTTGAACTCCTATTCTCAAGCAATTCTCCCGCCTCAGCCCCCGAAAGTGCTAGGATTGCAGGCATGAGCTACTGTGCCTGGCCTTTTTCACTTTAATGTAGGACAATTGGTTTCCAGATAAACTTTTTACCTTTTCTTTTTGCCAAATGAAATTTTATAAATTAGATTTCTCACGTCTTTAAGTTTAGCAGAAGGAAGGTGGCATCAAAGTAAATCATTCTCGCCTCTTTCCTTCTCTAAGCTCCTAGTAATAGTTGTTTTGCTTTGATGGGTTGTTTGGGAGTTTAGGAGAGTTTTGCCTAGTCATTTGGCATAATAAAGTGGAAGGGCTGAAGACTAATTGCTATATGACAGCGAGGTAAAATAACTGTAAAGTAGCTTAGTCATAGCTCAGCCTCAGCCTAGCCTCCTTGCCACCATGAAGGCAGTCCACAATTAACTTCAATCAAGTTTTTCATTACAGAGTAGTCTTACAAAATAAATCACTTGCATGACATCATTTGTTGTAGATGGAACAACAAAGCATTAATTCAGACAGGCCAGCAGCTGGCACAAAAAGACCTTAGTTTATGCTTTTAGTGTGTCATTGTAATGGAACAGTCTCTCTACTTAGGTTACCAATCACTGCTAATGGTACAATAACTGAGCAAAATGGTGATGCCCTCTGCTCATTGGAACCTGGTCTCAGAAGAAAAATATCTCTGTGGAACAGAAAGGAAAAGTAGGTTTTTTTTCTTTAAGGTATGGAAAATCATGATTAAAAGGTATGAGATTTTTAAAACCCCCGTAATCACTTTAAAATAGTTTTATAAGCTCAAATGGTTTTCTTTCTACAGCTCAGGAACTAACTGGTTAATTTGAGATAAAGAGAGGGCAAACTCTAGGTATTTAGCAGTACTTGTTTTTCTTTGTGCTTGGATTGAGGTTTTGTTTTTTTCCCCCCAAATAAAATAGAGACGTTTTAGTAGCTGCACTGGAGGCCCTTAGGTAATTGGTTACTAGTTATAAAAAATTTTATAGCAGGCAGGAAATCTGGCCAAATATTTATTCGACAAAACTCAAATGTTGCAATGAAGCAAATTAGTTGTTACAGTTGTTTAAAAACTTTTACTCTAAGTGGCTTTCCTAAATCATCTTCCTAAGTGAAAAAGATCTTGTAAGTTTGAGTTGAAATTTCTCACTCAAAAGGAGGTATTGTAACAAAAAAACGTTTGAGAAACAATAGCATAAATTTATCCTCACATTTAAATTGCAAAGGAATGATATTCTGGAACAGGAAAAACTGTACAGACAGACCATTAGGGAAATGCAAATCAAAGCCACAATAAGATACCACGTCTCACCCATCAGGATGGCTATTATAAAAAAACAAAACAAAACAAAAACAGAAAATAACAAGTGTTGATAAGGATGTAACGAAACTGGAACTCTTGTGCACTATTGGTGGAAATGCAAAATGGCACAGCTGCTATGGGAAACACCATGGCAGTTCCTCAAAATATTAAAAATAGAATTACTAGCCGGGCGCGGTGGCTCATGCCTGTAATCCCAGCATTTTGGGAGGCTGAGGTGGGTAGATCATGAGGTCAGGAGATCGAGACCACAGTGAAACCCGTCTCTACTACAAATACAAAAAATTAGTCTGGTGTGGTGGCGGGTGCCTGTAGTCCCAGCTACTCAGGAGGCTGAGGCAGGAGAATGGCATGAACCTGGGAGACGGAGCTTGCAGTGAGCTGAGATCGCGCCACTGCACTCCAGCCTGGGCGGCAAAGCGAGACTCCATTTCAAAAAAAAAAAAATATATATATATATATATATACACACACACACACACACGCACACATATAAAATATAGAATTATGTGATTCAGCAATCTCACTTCTATGTATAATATATATCCAAAAGAACTGAAAGCAGGGTCTCAAAGAAATATTTGTACACCCCTATTCATGGCAGCATTATTCACAATAAAAAGTGGAAGCAACCTGTGTCCATCAAAGGGTGGATAAGCAAAACGTGGTACTGCATACAATAAAGTATTATTCAACCTGCAAAAGGAAATTCTGGTAACAATATGGGTGAACTTTGGGGACATTATGCAAAAAGACAAATACTATATGAGTCTATTTTAATAAAGACAAAAACTAGAATGGGGCCAGGCACAGTGGCTCATGCCTGTAATCTCAGCACTTTGGGAGGCCGAGGTGGGTGGATCACCTGAGGTCAGGAATTCAAGACCAGCCTTGTCAACGTGGCGAAACCCTGTCTCTACTAAAAGTACAAAAATTAGCCAGGCGTGGTGGCAGGCACCTATAATCCCAGCTACTCGGGAGGCTGAGGCAGGAGAATCGCTTGAACCCGGGAGGTAGAGGTTACAGTGAGCCGAGATTGCACCACTGCACTCCAGCCTGGATGACAAGAGAGAGACTCCGTCTCAAAAAAGAAAGAAAAAAACACTAGAATGGGAGGCTGGACATGGTGGCTCATGCCTGTAATTCCAGCACTTTGGGAGGCTGAGGCAGGTGGATCACCTGAGATCAGGAGTTAGAGAGCAGCTTGACCAATATAGTGAAACCCCGTCTCTACTAAATATAAAAAATTAGCTGGGCATGGTGGTGCATGCCTGTAATCCCAGCTAGTCGGGAGGCTGAGGCAGGAGAATCACCTGAACCCAGGAGACAGAGGTTGCAGTGAGCCAAGATCATGCCATTGCACACCAGCCTGGGCAACAAGAGCAAGACTCCATCTCAAACAAACTAGAATGGTGTTTGCCAGGTGCTGAAGGGAAGAGGAAAGGGGGTGTTACTGTTTAATGGATATAAATTTCGGTTTTACAAATGAAGTTCATGGAGATGGAAGGTGGTAACAATTTCACAACATTTTGAGTGTATTTAATACCATTCCACTGAACTGTACAATTAAAAATGGTTAAGATAAATTTTGTTATGTGTATTTTACAATTTAAAAAATTATGAACAGTAAAAGATCAGCGTTGCTAGGGGTTACAGGGAAGGGAGGGATGAATAGGTGGAGCAGAGAAGACCTTAGGGCAGTGGAAATACTCTATGACACTACAATGGTGGGAATATGTAATTATACATTTGTCCAAACCCAGAGCATGTGCAGCACCAAGAGTGAACCCTAATGCAACCTATGTACTTTGGGTGATAATGATGATATGTTAATATAGTTTCATCGATTTTAACAAATGTACCTCTCTGGTGTGGGATGCAGGATAATGGGGGAGGCCATGCATATGTAGGGCAGGGGACATATTGAAACTCTCTGTACTACTTTTTGCTCAATTTTGCTGTGAACATAAAACTGCACTAAAAAAATAAAGCCTATTTTTAAAACTGCAAAGGAAAGAACTAAGTAAGGCAAACATGATATGCTGGTTTTTCCTCTGAATGTCCTGGCTTCCTTTAAATTTATATCATAATCTAGACAGTCATTTTCTGTCCTGCAAATTGGCCCAATCAGAACTATGGATGAGCCAACATGTGCACATTCCATTAACTTTTCCCCTCTGAAGTTTTACCTGAAGTCAAATAATGGAAGTGATTAAGTCCTTCAGGCAGAATCAGCCAATGATTCAGAAAGTCTCAAACTATTTTTACTCTCATGCTCAAGGATAAATTCAAATTATCCTAATTATATTAAAACCAAAATAAAAGTTTTATTTTAAAACAGAGTCTTATTTAAAATTCAAATCCAAAAAAAAAGCCTTAAAAAGAAAGTTTTCTATTTTGACTCAGCAGTAGATATAGCATTTCTGTTCAAGCAGACGATTCTTTTTCTCTGCATGCTTATAAAAAGCCAATTGTTAAATGTGAAATCTTCACTCAGTCACAGCAGGATGGGCTCTGCTGTGGCTAAAAACAAAAAAGCACAACCAAATCTCAGTGGTTTAACATACTAAAAGCTTATTTTTCCATCATACAAAGCCCACTGTGGATCCAGCTGACCTACACAGACTCAAGATCAAAGCCACTTTGATTTTGTGGCTCCACCATTTCAGCTGAGGCCTCCTGCACAGTGCTGTGGCAGAGGAAAGGGGTTTGTCATGAGATAGTCTGATAGTGACACACACTAATTCCATCCATGTTGAGCTGGTCAGAACTAGCCATCGCCTACCTACAAGAGGGCTGGCAAGTGTAGTTTTCTTTATGCTAGGAAGGAAAGTAGTACAGATATTGCATTTCTGCAAAGGACTGAAATAGAATCTGTATCTGATGATCTATTCTGGCATAGATTTTGGAGAAGCTAGAGAGAAAAACAAATAGTTAACACACTAGTCAAACTGGTGATTTCAAATATGCCAGCTTCAGTGAGGCTGACAAATGACAGATGAGTGATAGTGGTAAATCTGTAATTTTTAAACTGCTATAGCTAGACATATATTGTAGGTTAAAATGAAAACCATGTACTACTTTAGATACCTGAGTAAGCAAGCACTCATTAAGGTGTGAAAGCTTACAATTTGCAAGCACACCTCACATCAGCAAAGATGCAGCAGTAGAGAGGTATATAGGTGCAGTCGATTCTGTCAAAGAAGTCTCATGTCTTCTCAAAGTCATAGGTACTTGCTGAGCCCCCGGAATGCGAAGTGTGCTGTATATGAGACAACCTTAGCCTAGAAAGTGATTAAGAGAATGCATAGCTGATCTCTTCACCCACAAATAAAAGTGATTTAAAGAATGAAAAACTAGAGACCAGGCACGGTGGCTCACACCTGTAATCCCAGTACTTTGGGAGGCCGAGGCGGGCTGATCACGAGGTCAGGAGATTGAGACCATCCTGACTAACACAGTGAAAGCCCGTCTCTACTAAAAATTCAAAAAAATTAGCCGGACATGGTGGCAGGCGCCTGGTAATCCCAGCCTGGGAGACAGAGCGAGACTCTGTCTCAAAAAAAAAAAAAAAAGAAAGAAAAAGAAAAACTATCTCTGTACATCAGAACTAGAAAAAAATTCCTCCCTTTACTTTTCCCTATCCCATCTCCACCAAAGGTAAATAAATTGACCTACTGAATTAGGTTAAAATTGATTATCATGCTTATCAAGTACGATTTTAATTTCAGTGAAACTGATATTGAGCTCTACTGTTGATATCTGACCAGCTATATTGGTAATTCCAACCTGCATTACTCAAGATTATTTCCAGCCCCAAAGAGCAAAACCACAATTGCTACAAGACCAATTAAAATGTGTCAGTTGCACATTCAATCTTATGATTTCCTTATCAAAAACAAGAAAATGCAGCAAGAATAATCTGACAGTTTTGGGAACCACCCACATAAAGGAATGGATGAGGCAAGATAATGTACAATACCACAAAACCTGTGCTAAATTCAATATTTATCTGAAAAATTAAAGAAAAGCAAACAAACATATAAAAAGATAGGACATTTCATTTTTAATCACTCAAAAATGAAAAAGGTTTGGACAATGTCAAATTCCACTCACCATAATGCTATAGTTATACATTAAATATAATTACTATCTATACATATGCAAAAATATAAAGTTCTATTTCATACAATAAAACCCTTTATAGAAACCATTTTAAAATTAAGCAGACCTTCTCAACATTAATACGTGAGGTCTAAGTCCTTCTAAAGGTTTCTTTAAAGGTTTTTAAACAAAATGCTAAACCTAAAAACACTGTCCGGTCAGTTCCCAAATTAAATCTACTTAGAACAAAAACGAAAATTTATAGCTCAGTCACATACTACTTAAATAATATTGTTCAGGCAACTCTAAAATCCTCCATGTTTTCAAGTATGGAAATAGAACTCAAATATTCCACAATACAGTACTAAATGGATGGAGTATGTAGGAAACACTTCGTTGTCATATGGCACAATATTAATGTTTTGTTGCTTCAATACATTTTGAAATAAATTATCAGGTATTTGGTTTTTTTTTCCTAAAAGACCAAAATTATAATCTACATTAAGATAATTCTGACTGTGGTAAGACTTAAGAGTGTAAAATACAACATCAACATTTTATCACAAAAGTAAAGCTGGTAACAAATTATAAAAGGAGCTAGTACTCTACTGAGGCAGGCTCGGAGATTAAAGCTCATCATGATAGAAATAGTCATCATGGAGCTGTCTGCCATAATCTGTGGCTTCACTGGTGAGAAACAAGTCCGGGTTTTCCAGAATCTCTTCTTCAGAGAGCTTTTTGTCACCATTCAAATCCATTTCATCAATTAGATGAAGAGCCTTCAAAACAAAACAAAAAAGTATCAATTGTAATAAGTATTTTCAGCAAGATGTTCACAATTTAATGTGATCTGACTTGTCAAAATTATCCAGGTGTACAAGTACTCATTATTGTTTAAGTATCTAAAAATGTTACATGTAAGCAAGTCTGTCTACTGCTTTTCCCATTATCTCCTTTCTTCATTTCTGCTGGGTTCTGTCTCCCTCTACTCAAATCCAATCCAGGATATATCAAGGCAAGGCAAAATTATTATAACATACTTTGAGTCCCTGTAAGTAAATACAAACTATTATTCTATTCACTGTACTCTCAAATTAATACATGACACAATCTTAACTTCTCTGTCTCCCTGACAATCTAAAACACTTTGTAAATTCAAAACACAGCAATGCATCAATCCCAAATAACTCCATTACTTCTTTCTTTGGCTTAAGATTTTGAACTTCTTTTCCTATCAAAACCCCAGCACCAAATCTGGGGGAGGGGGTGGAGAGAGACAGTTGTTCTGTAACACTTACCTCCTCTTGTGCAATGCCCTGATTATTAGGTACTACCCAAGGTAACAGCTCTTGGGGATCAAGCCTGCCATCGTTATCTTTGTCATAATCATTCACGAATCTGTCTTTCTCAACAAGTATCCATTCTGGATCTTCATTTGCAGCTTAATATAAAAAAACACAAATATACATACACAAGAATACCACATGTATCCAAAAAAAAGTTTGGTATATCTCTAGAATAAAGGAAGTGAATTTAAAGTTTACTAAAGAAAGCCCAATAAAACAGAACTACTTAACTGAAAAGTCCTGACATAGGTACAAATATATAGTAATTTTCAAAAGTGACACAAGTCTAAATAACCCAGTTTTAAAATCACTGGATGTTAAACTAGTAATTTTGTTAACTGCTATTTGTTCTGATATCTAGTTTTCCCAAATGTGAGTTGGGTAATGTTTTACTGTATATCATGTTTCTATACAAAGTTTCTTACATGTTTTCACAAAGTAATGCCACGTGTAATTTTAAAGTGACTATCAGAATAAGTAAAACTGGTGACCAATTTAAAAATGGCATTGTTTGG
The DNA here is from genome assembly GCF_000951035.1 of Colobus angolensis palliatus. Classification (NCBI taxonomy): domain Eukaryota; kingdom Metazoa; phylum Chordata; class Mammalia; order Primates; family Cercopithecidae; genus Colobus; species Colobus angolensis. Next base: position 1,327,255 of record NW_012123931.1, on the reverse strand, counting down.
TGTCTTTAAGCAACATTCTCAAAAAACAGCTGCTTATATAAAAGCGAACTCTTAACTTCAAACACCTATTCACTTTCTACTAAGCTTCTGATATTGTGTTTACACCAGCATTTGTAGTATTTTATGTTTCCATCTCTTTTAAGATCCACCTGCAACAGCACAGGATTTTGTTTAAAAAGATCTACCTTCCTTCCTTCCCCATTTAAACTGATAATAAAATTAGATTGTTCGAAAAGAAAGAAAAATGTTTGACTCTAGACATGGAAGTAAAAGTAAGCAAGACAGTGTTCTCAGATAAGCTATAAATCCATTTGTTGAACTTGCATTAGAGTTAATGAAACAAGCAGGATCAGGCACAGATCCTCATTACATTTCTTGTTGAAGAGACCTTTCAATGAGCAAGGCTGTCTCTTTCTTCAATTCCTTTTCGCCTTTCACATTCTCCCAGGTGACTTACTTGGATCCCACCTGTAATCACCAAGAAATTCTTCCAAACTAACAAATCCATCACCATTTTTGTCATGTTCTTCTAAAGCTTCTTGAATGACAAATTCCTATTCCACATTCATTAGAAAAGAAAAAAAAAGGTACAAAATGTTCAGTCTCACCGCCATCTGATTCAATCGTACTACAGAACTTTTAGAAATGAATGATAATTATTGGAGTTCTAGTGGTGCAATCAGCTAGTAAGGTACTTATACAGGAAAAATCATTTTGGTTGTCCATGTCTTCAAGACAATCCCCCTAAACACTGGAATTTAGAAGCAAGAATAAAACCTAAAGTACTATGTAGCTTCAAATTCAACATCCTTAAGCTTCCGATATTGTGAAGAACTCCACTTTCACTCTCATAAACAACCTCAGCGTTACACTCAGGCTATTTTCTACACGTCTCTCCCTCTCAAGAAAGACATCTTGTACTCCCCTTGTCTTTAACTCCATTTGCCCTCTAATCCATAAACAACCCTAAAAGAGCCCTTACCTTAGAACTGCTGTTCTGCCTCCAGATCTAAAATGTGCCAGCCTGCCATTATACCTCAACCTCCTTGCTTCCCCTTTAGCAAACCTCGCCCTATCCATCCCAAACTGCCCCCAAACCTGTTCCTCCCTCTTATCAAAGCTTCTTATCAAACAACCAATCATTTTCCCTAAAGATGACTTGTTCAACGGCCAGCTGTTTCAGTACTTTCCTCAATATCTTCCTATCTCCTTTTTTCAGATGGGGTCTCGCTCTGTAGCCCAGGCTGGAGTGCAATGGTATGATCTCGGCTCACTGCAACCTCTGCCTCCTGGGTTCAAGCAATTCTCCTGCCTCAGCCTCCCGAGCAGCTGGGACTACAGGTGTATGCCACTATACCCAGCTAATTTTTGTATTTTTAGTAGAGACAGGGTTTCGCCATGTTGGCTGGGCTGATCTCGAACTCCTAATCTCAGATGATCTGCCAGCCTCGGCCTCCCAAAGTGCTGGGATTACAGGCTTGAGCCACCCTGCCTAGCATCCCCAACCTTTTTTTTTTTTTTTTTAAGATAGGATCTCATTCTGTCACCCAGGCTAGCAAGCAGCGGCACAATAATAGTGGCTTTGTAGGCTCAAACTACTGGACTCAAGTGATCCTCTCATCTCAGTCTCCCAAGTAGCTAGGAACACAGGTGCATGCCACCAAACCTGGCTAACTTTTTTGTAGAGACAAGGTCTGCTATGTTGTCCAGGCTGGTCTTGAACTCCTAGCCTCAAGAGGTCCTCCTGCCTTGGCCTCCCAAAGTACTGGGACTACAGGTGTGAGCCACCATGCCTAGCCCATCTCTGACTCTTACCTTCCCTTAACACTTATTTAGTAAGTCAACATTCCTACATATGCTTTCTTCAAAATGTTGCCCAAATCTATTTCATTCCATTGCCAGATAGAACTCTGGGCCATATTACATAATGCCTAAATTATTTCATTGCTTTTACTGGTAATTCCCCTCTTTAGTCTTCAATTGTTCCTTATTCTCCAGAGAATCAAGATCTACCATCCTTTGCCTGTCACTCTTGGGCTCAATTAGCTTGTTCCAACTTAATTTTGGCACTTAAATTACACCCAGCACTGTTCTTAAACTGGGTCATGTATTCTGTGCCAATGAGAAATTAGAAGCTTCACAATGGCAAAAGAAGTGGTATTAATAACAGTGTCTTACCACTGAGCTATGGAGAAAAATGTATCTGTAGCCTTGTTATGCAAGGCAGCAGGGTCTACCATGACACATTAAACAAAAAGCTGTATCTCCCCTCCTTGAAATATCCAGGGAACCAAGCTACATAGCTGGAGGCTGATGTCATGCAACAGACTTCAATATAAATGTTTAGTCTCTTTTTTAAAAAGCTATTTGTTACATTAGTCTTTATTTTCCAACGTGATGGTTTATGCTTTCAAGCCTGGCCAAGTCATAATCAGGACTCAATTAATGTTTGTTGAGTTAAACTTAGAATTCAACAAAAGTTTTGAAAAACTGGTACTTCTTTTAAATACTAAAGGGACGAGAGGACTCGTTATGCTTAAAATTGCAAAAACATTACTAGTTATAAGCAGCTGCACCCCTACCAACCCTATGAAGAATCCAAACATGACGTTTTTCCAGACCAAAAGCTTTCATAAGTGATGCTGTAAATTAAACAGAAATCCTAGTATTACTAATATTGAAAAACCAAAAAAAAGTCTGAAAGCTACGAAAGGATAAGGAAGGCACTGAAGGTAACATAGTTATGAGAGAGAAAATAGCCTGAGGAAGCCTGCTGCTCACACATAGTATAAAGATTTAAAAATTCAGTCCTTCACCTTCTCCCTCCCAATAAGCAACTTCGCCACCACCAGAAAGCCTCCTTACCACTCCTAATTTTAAGTGGGGAGAATTAGGATCATTCTAAATCTGTGTATCTCTTAAAATTCTGGTTATACGATTTATTTTAACAACTTAAGGAACAGGTTTTAAAGTTTTGGTCACTTGGGAATGTAAATTCATACAACCACTATGGAGAACAGTTTGGAGGTTCCTCAAAAAACTAAAAATAGAGCTACTGTATGATCCAGCAATCCCACTGCTGGGTATATATATAAAGAAAGGAAACCACTATGTCAAAGAGGTATCTGCACTTCAATGTTTGTTGTAGCACTGTTCACAAAAGCCAAGATTTGGAAGCAACCCAAGTGTCCATCAACAGATGAATGGATAAAGAAAATGTACATATACACAATGGAGTACTGTTCAGTCATAAAAAAGAAAGATCCTGCAACAACATGTTGATCCATGCAACAACATGGATGGAACTGGAGATCATGTTAAGTGAAATAAGCCAGGCACAGAAAGACAAACATCGCATGTTCTCACTCATTTGTGGGATCTAAAAATCAAAACAGGCCGGGCGCGGTGGCTCAAGCCTGTAATCCCAGCACTTTGGGAGGCCGAGACGGGCGAATCACAAGGTCAGGAGATCGAGACCATCCTGGCTAACACGGTGAAACCCCGTCTCTACTAAAGAATACAAAAAACTAGCAAAATTAGCTGGGCGAGGTGGCGGGCGCCTGTAGTCCCAGCTACTCGGGAGGCTGAGGCAGGAGAATGGCGTAAACCCAGGAGGCGGAGCTTGCAGTGAGCTGAGATCCGGCCATTGCACTCCAGCCTGGGCGACAGAGCGAGACTCTGTCTCAAAAAAAATAAATAAATAAATAAATAAATAAAAAATAAAAATAAAAAATAAAAATAAAAATCAAAACAATTGAATTCATGGACATAGAGGGTAGAAGGACTGTTACCAGAGACTGGGAAGTGTTGGGGGAGGGGGGACTAAGAACAGTTAATGAGTACAAAAAAAATAGTAAGAATAAATAAGATCTACTATTTGACAGCATAACAGGGTGACTACAGCATAACAGGGTGATTACAGTCAGTAATAACTAATTATACATTTAAAAATAACTAAAAGAGTGTTCACTGAATTGTTAGCAACACAAAGGATAAAAGTTTGAGGGGATGGATACCTCATTGTCTATGATTTGATTAGTTCACATTGCATGCCTGTATCAAAACATCTCATGTATCCCATAAACATACACACCTACTGTGTACCCACAAATATTTAAAATATATTTTTTTAAAGTTTTAGTCACTCAGTAATTCTCTTAAAAATGTTTCTTTCTTACCGTCATATAATCAACTTCTTCAGGATGCTCAAAAGCAATAAATTCTTCAAGACTCAAACCGGGACCCGAATCCTGGTTAGCTTTTTCAAATCGCTTCTTGTCCTTTAAGTGAAGCTTTGAAAATTAAAATTTCTCATTAGTATACCACATCATTTTAAATACTTTGAAAAATACAAACTTTGTGAAATTTAAAGTACATTCCCATCCATTATTTCATTTATTTTCACATCATCCCTTTGAAGGTAAGCTACACAAATACATGTATTAGAGGCAGGATAGACTCACAAGCTCTAGAGTCATATAGACCCAGACCTGAATTCCAGCAATGCCACTTACTAGCTGTGGTGTCAGCGCAAACTGCTTAACCTCTCTGGTTTCCCATTTATCAAATTGGGGTAAAAATCTCTAATAAGCAATTGGGATGAGAATCCGCACCACACAATTAATAAACCTTAAGTATTAAGTATTTAATGATCATTGATAGAAAAACAGATTAAGTGATTTGATAAAAGTCAGAAATACAGCTAAAAATACTGAGCATGGCATAGTGGCACACGCCTATAGTTCCAGCAATGTGGGAAGACTGCATGAGCCCAGAAGTTCAAGGCCAGCCTTCACACCATAGCAAGACCCTGACTCAAAAAACAAACAAAACTACTGAACTTGGATCCTCCCTATTCTTTCTACAGTACTATACAGTCTACTTTAATAATTAATCTCAATACTTTTTTGAATGCCCAAAAGTCAATAAATTTATACCATGTATTAAATCTTGGTAGGGCTTTTAAAAATTGTTTCTGGTCCTCTAAGTGACTTTTCAAAAATACATTATTGTTTCAGAAAAAGTCTTGTTATGTTGAGAATCTCATAATATTAGCATATGTACCTAATATTTGGAAATCTTTTCCTTTTTTTTTGGGTGGGGAGATGAGGTCTCACTGCGTCATCCAGGTTGGAGTAGTAGTGCAATCTCAGCTCACTGAAACCTCCACCTCCTAGGTTCAAGTGATCCTCCCACTCCAGCTTCCCAAGTAGTGAGGACTGCAGGCGTGTGCCACCACACCCAGCTAATTTTTTGTATTTTTGATAGAGATGGGGTTTCACTACGTTGCCCAGGCTGGTCTCAAACTCCTGAGTTCAGGCTATCCACCTGCCTCAGTCTCCCAAAATGCTGGGACTACAGGCATGAGTCACCATGCTCAGCCTGGAAGTCTAGTCTTAGTAGGCTCTTTATAGTGTTAATTCTGTATATTCAGATATAAATACATCAAAAGTTTAAATGGATCCCATGTAGAGGTTTAATAAACACACATCCTTTTCAACTTTCTCTCCCATCTTCCCCTCCGCCCCCCTTTTTCTAAATAATTCGGCAGCTATCAGGGACAAGGCTGCTTTTGATAAAATTTTCAATGGTAATTCTGTAATCAAGAACCTTGGGAGCCAATAATGCTATATTGCTAATCCTGCATAATTTCTGTTTTAAGAATTTCTGGGAATACCTTTCCTTCCTATAAACTGATATGTATTAAACTGTGCATTTCTTTAAAGCACAATTTCAAATATTTTAGAAGCTTTTAAGTGTTTCACTACTGAATAAAAATGCCCTTTTCAGTTTTCTAGAATAATAAAGGTCAGGTAGCAGTCATTTACCTAAACACTAGTTCTTTTACAATTACTGATTTACAGCGGAGAGGCTCACCTCTTTCCCCAAAGAATTTGTTTTATTAACATCTAGACTCTACAAGCCAGTTATATTCACCCAATCATGACAGAAAAAAAAAAAAAATAACTTGTTTCCAAATAGCTCCTTTTAACTTAATGTTTCATAATTTTAAATAACTAGACCAAATAATTTGTATTTTATGTTCAGGTTTAACATGGAAAAAGCAGACAAGCAAGAATCTGAGGTACTCTGCTGAGTCAATCAAATTCTTTTTGAATAAACCATTATTCAAAATACCAAGTACTTAGATTTCCTTATGAAAGAACCCTTCACTTTGGAGCAAAAAGGTCCATGTTTCAGGAGAAGAGCTAAATTTGGCCAAATTTGCCTATGGAAAGAAAGGATCTCTTTCAACGAGCTGAGATTTCTTTAAAAAACAACAAAAAAAGTGAAAAGAGTAGCTTTTTCTGGTTCACGTTTCATGGCTATTTGAAGAACACAAAATAAGAATAGCTCACATTAAATCAAAGAAGCCAAAAACAGAAAGACTGTTTTTTACAAAGTGGTAAATTCCTAAAAAAATAACAAAAAAGATGGTCAGTTTCATAAAACTTCAACACTCTTTTTCTTCTATATAAAAACCTTGTATTCTAGTAGAGGGTAAAAAGTGTTATGTATAGTAATAAAAAAGCTACCATAATCATTTATTTTTAGATTACAACAGAAACTTATGAGGAACAAAACTGCCATCTTTTGGTAGACTAATGAGTCTACATGAGGAAATATATAATGTGTGATACTAGAACAAACGACTAGGTCTTAAAAATTCTGATTAGCCATATGCAAGGTTATATCGTACATAAATAAATACTGCTTATACATGCACATTCAGCAGTCATGCCTGTAACCCTAGCACTTTGAGAGGCCGAGGGCGTATAACCTGAGGTCAAGAGTTCAAGACCAGTCTGGCCAATGTGGTGAAATCCCATCTCTACTAAAAACTTAGCTGGGCCGGGCTCGGTGGCTCAAGCCTGTAATCCCAGCACTTTGGGAGGCCGAGACGGGCGGATCACGAGGTCAGGAGATCGAGATCATCCTGGCTAACACAGTGAAACCCCGTCTCTACTAAAAAAAAACAAAAAACTAGCCGGGCGAGGTGGCGGGCGCCTGTAGTCCCAGCTACTTGGGAGGCTGAGGCAGGAGAATTGCTTGAACCTGGGAGGTGGAGGTTGCAGTGAGCCAAGATTGCAGCCTGGGTGACAGAGCAAGACTCTGTCTCAAAAAACAAAAACAAAAACAAAAAACACTTGAACTTTTGCCAGATGGGTCTCCAAACTTTAATTATCCTATGTTGACTATAACTATTCTTTATATTATAAAGAAATGCTTCTTCAGGCATTTCACAGCCTGAAAGGGTTCTTTATTCTCTATATGAAAACTTCCTAAATGTAAGATAAAATTCAGACTGGGCATGGTGGTTCATGCCTGCAATCTCAGCACTTTGGGAGGCCAAGGCAGGCAGATCACTTGAGGTCAGGAGTTTGAGACCAGCCTGAACAACATGGTGAAACTCAGTCTCTACAAAAAAAATACAAAAATCAGCCAGGCATGGTGGCATGTGCCTATAGTTCCAGCTACTCAGGAGGCTGAGGCAGGAGAATCACTTGAACCTGGGAGGCTAAGACTATAGTGAGCTGAGATGGTGCCACTGCACTCCAGCCTGGGTGACAGAGAGAGACTCCATCTCAAAAAAAAAAGGTGAAGTTCAGATACCAAGCTGACTTTGGTTAACCGACTTTCGTATGGAAAACTTTATTTTATTCACATATCCAATTACTTTTTACGATTATTTTATTTAAGGTATAGTGTTTAGTCTATAACTGAGACTGATTCATTCCTCATCCTTTATTTTTTATTTTGAAAAATAATGCACTGGGTTCATCTTTACACTCCACATCAGTTTTTAGGACATTCTTATTTTTTTTTTAAAGAGATGAGGTTTCACTATGTTATCCAGACTGGCCTCAAATTCCTGGGCTCAAGCAATTCTCCTACTTCAACCTCCTGGGCAGCCGGGACTACACATACACACAGGAAGTTACTTACAGCAAATTCTAAAAACATATGATTAGAACTTCATGAGGATAGAGACATATTCCTATGCTGTCAAAAAAAAAAAAATAACCAAAAGGACTCCCATTGAAGTGTTCATTTTAGGGATCGATCGATTCCTTTAGGCTGTTAAGATTCATCTAATTCATCCTTTAAAAGAAGAGTGTTATAATCAACACGTTCTAAGTAGCTGGTAGGGAATGCAGAATTAGAACCAGACACCTTTTAAAAGAACTGTTCATAAACAATTTATGAGTCATATATCTCATCAAAGTGAAGATTTTCTTCTCAGCACCATCTATTATATCACCCCCTTCTAAGAATACAGGAACACGCACTTCTTATTTTTTAATGGGAGAGTAATTAAGTCTTTTGAGTAACAAAAAAATAAAAATAGAAAACACAATTAGAATCTAATTCCAGCAAGATTTTAAAATACTGTATTTAACTTCTCTGTTGTTCCTAGGAAGGGAAATCATACCATATGATGCTTTGGCTTTAGATAAGTTGGTTTAAGATAAGTTAATTCCTATAGTAAATGAGGATACTTAATAGACAGATGATCCCAAATCTCATTATCACCACTTGTTTTTCCTTTAGTATTTACAAGTAGAAAAAGACTGAGTTTTACTAACTTTAGTCCACTATAGAATGAAGACCCAAATAAAAACAAAAGATACATGTTCCCCTTAAAAAAGAAAATCCTAATTAATCTAAAGGTGATAGTTAACAAATGCATAAAGTTTTAAAAAGTTGATTAAATATAAATTTATGTGAACTGTAAATGCCTTCTTCAACAATATTCTTTTAAATCAAAACAGAACTGCTTATCCCTCCAACTGCTACCATTTATTACTATTTATCCACACTATTATAGTCCTAAATAAAGTAGAAATTTTTATTTATTTTTTAGAAACGGGGTCTCTCTGTTGCCCAGGCTGCAGTATGGGCACTGGTATGGCTCACTGCAGCCTTGACTGCCTGGGCTCAAGCAATCTTCGTGCCTCAGCCTCCCAAATAGCTGGGACCACAGGTATGAACCATCATGCCCATCTATCTAATTTTTAAATTTTGTTTAGGCATTTGCTAACTATACAGCTTTAGATTACTTAGGATTTAATTTTTAAGGGGAAAATGTATCCATAGAGATGGCATCTTGCCACATTGCCCAGTTGTTCTTGAACTCCTGGGCTCAAGTGATTCTCCCACCTTGGCTTCCCAAAGTGCTGAGATTATAGGTGTGAGCCACCACACCTAGCCTGAATGGGAATTATTATCCTCATTTTTGGAGATGAGGAAACTGAGGCACATGAAAGTTTAATAACTTACCAAAAGTTACACAACCGTGAAGTGCTGGAGCTAAATGTGAAGCTAAGCAGACTGGCTCTGAGGATGGAGCCCCAAACCTCCACATTGATGGTGTAGTTATTAGCAGAGAATTAACCAACTTAGAGTTAGTGGTGGCTTACAGAGTTCAAGTGGCCAATATGATTCTAAACAAATAGCACATTTAGAAAGCATTTACCAAGGAGGGAATGGGGTGTTATTGTTTAACAGGTACAGAGTTTCAGCTCTGCAAGACGAAAAGAGTTCTGGGGATTAGCTGCACAACACTGTGAATGTACTTAGCACTACTGAATGGTACACTTTAAAACGGTTACAATAGTAAATTTGTTATACACTCCTCCCTCCATATTTGTGAGAAATTGGTTCCAGAACCTCCCTCAGATACCAAAACCCAAGGATGCTCAATTCCCTGATATGAAGTGGCATAGTATTTGCATATAACCTATACATATCTTCCCAAATATTTTAAATCATCTCTAGATTACTTATAATACAAATTACAATTTAAATGAGGAGTAAATCATTGTTACACAATATTGTTTAATACAATAAATTATAGCCACAATAAAAATTAAAAGGTATATACCATAACAGGATAAGTTAAGAAACAGAAGAGCCTTGACTATTTTCCAAGCACCCTTGACTAATGTTTTGGGACAGTTTGCAACAGCATGTTTGATTTTATTTTTACTTTTTTCTACACATTAAAAGCTATCTTTAAAAAATTCTTGGTGATAGATACTCTAATTACCCTGATTTGATCATTATATTGTATGTTTGTGTTATATCAAAATACCACATGTACCCTGTAAGTATGTAAATACAACTATCATGTACCTATAAAAATATTTTAATTCTTTAAAATTAGTTTTCAAATACAAAAGTATTTGATACAGCAATTCCTCAAGCTCACAGTCATTTCTGTTGATATACTTTTAGTTTAATAGACTTCCTAAAAGTCTTGAAAAAATTTTCTACTAATTCCCCAATAAAATTAGTCTTCCTCAGTTCTGCTTAATTAAGAAGCATATATTTCAACAAATTAAACCATGAGACACATTAGAACTCATAGTGATAATAAATTTTCAAAAAATGAGTACTTTGGGGCTAGGTGCGGTAGCTCACACCTGTAATCCTAGCACTTTGGGAGGCTGAGGTGGGTAGATCGCTTGACCTCAGGAGTTTGAGACTAGCCTGGGCAAGATGGTAAAACCCCATCTCTACAAAACAAATACAAAAATTAGATGGGCGTGGTGGCTCCAGTGTGAAATCCCAGCTACTTGAGGGGCTATGTTGGGAAGATCACTTGAGCCCAGCAGGCAGTGAACCAAGATTACACCACCGCACTTCAGCCTGGGCAACAGAGTGAGATACTGTCTTAAAAAAAAAAAAGGAGTAATTTTAAAGAATGTACTCACTATGAAAAATGGTACTGTGGTTTCCCAAAAAATTAAAAATAGAATTACCGTATGATCCAGCAGTATCACTTCCGGGTGTGTACCCAAAACAATGGAAAGCAGGATCCCATAGAGATCTGCAAATCCCAAATCCAAGATGCTTCAATGAGCATTTCTTTTGAGTGTCGTGTCAGTGCTCCAAAAGTTTCACATTTTGGAGCATTCTGATTTTGGAATTAGGGATACTCAACCTGTACATACAACAGAACATTACTTTGCCTTAAAAAGGAAGGAAATTCTGATGCATGCTACAAAATGGAATAATCTTGAGGACACTATGTTAAGTAAAAATAAGCCAGTTACAAAGAGACAAATACAGTGTATGAGTCTACTTAGATGAGGTACCTAGAGTAGCCAAATTCAGAGACAGAAAGTAGAATAGTGGTTGCCAGGAGCTAGTGGGAGGAGGGAATGGGGAGTTGTTGTTTAATGGGTAGAGAGTTTTCACTCTGTAAGATGAAAAGAGTTGGGGAGATTGGTTGCACAATACCATCAATGTACTTAACACTGCTGCACTGTACACTTTAAAATGGTTACAATGGTCAATTTGTTACACAGTTCTCCCTCACACATTCCTAGGAAATTGGTTCCAAGACCTCCCTATCAAAATCTGAGAATGCTTAAGTCCCCGATATAAAATGGTGCAGTATTTGCATATAGCCTACACACATCTTCCTGAATACTTTAAATCAGGGACCCTCAATCCCTGGGTCGCGGACGGGTTCTGGTCCGTGGCCTGTTAGAAACTGGCCCACACAGCCAGAGGTGAGTGACAGGCATTACCGTCTGAGCTCTGCTCTGTCTCCTGTCAGATCAGGGGTGGCATTAGATTTTCATAGGAGTGCAAACCCTATTGTGAACTGTACATGTGAGGGATCTTGGTTGCGCATTCCTTATGAGAACCTAATGCCTGATGACCTGAGGTGGAACGATTTCATCCTAAAACCATTCCTGCCCCCTCTGCCACACACTGTCCTGTGGAAAAATTGTCTTCCATGAAACTGGTCCCTGGTGCCAAAAAGGTTGGGGACCTCTCCTTTAAATCATCTCTAGATTACTTATAATACAAATTACAACTTAAATGAGAAATAAATCATTGTTATACTATATTGTTTAAGGAATAATCAAGAGAAAAAAGTCTGTACATGTTGAGTAGAGACACAGTTTTTTTTTTTTGTTTTTTTTTTAATACTTACTTTTTTAGATACGATCCTCAGTTGCTTGAATCCACAGAGGTAGAACCTGTAGATTTTTTTAAGTGAGTATATAAAACTATGTGTTTAAAAATGGGAATGGGCCATAATGGTCTTCTTAATAAAGTTAAAACTGATTGTTCAATGATATTAAAATATTGAGATACACATTCAAAACACATTTAAAAAGCAACTCTGGAAATGAGGACAATTAAATGATGCAGCTGAGAAAAAGAGATACAAGGATCATGTAGGTAATCTAGAACAAGAGTCCTAAATCTGGCCAGAAAGGAAGTCATCAAAATGACTGCTGAAGTGGAACAGGTGATTTCCTAGAGAACAAGACAATCCAGCCTACGACCTCAGGCCCTCTCGTGCTCATTCATGCAGGAAGGTAAAGTGAACTGACATGATCAAAAGGAACAGCTTGTACACATGAACTCACCTTCCTAAAGGATTCCTCTTCTGCATCATCCAGAGCAGTGTTCTCATCAAAGTCAATTACACGATCATACATCTGAATGTTATATTCATCCCATGTCACAGTATCATCACCGTTTTTATCATATTCAACAAACTGTTGTTTTGCTTCTTGCATGGCATAATGCTTAAAAGACATCTGAATCCATGAACTGAGTTCACCTATAAGAATTTCCCAGAACACAACGTATGTGACGTTAATTCTGATACTTAAGAGTAAGGATTTCCAAACCTCTGAAAAGGCAAAATCTTTGATGTTTGCAAATACTGAGAATTGGCCTAGTTGTATTAATAGAAATGGGGTAGGAAAGAAAAGGCTGTTTAGAAGAGCTCATGGAGTTTTTTTTTTTTTTTTTTTTGAGACAGAGTCTTGCTCTTTCACCCAGGCTGGAGTGCAGTGGTGCGATCTCGGCTCACTGCAGCCTCTGCCTCCCGGTTCAAGCGATTCTCCTGCCTCAGCCTCCTGAGTACCTGGGACTACAGGTGCGCACCATCACGCCCAGCTAATTTTCTATATTTTTAGTAGAGACAGAGTTTCACCATATTGGCTAGGCTGGTCTCAAACTCCTGACCTCATGATCCACCTGCCTCGGCCTCCCAAAGTGCTGGGATTACAGGCATGAGCCACCATGCCCGGCTGGAGCTTCTATACTATAACATATGATCTAAATATAATGTAAGCTCCATAAAAGTTTGGGTATGTTCTGTTCACTGATGTACATCAACTGCCTAGAAAGTTCCTGGCTCTGTAAGTATTTGTTGAATGAATTACCAACTGGCCAAAATAGCACTTTACTTTAAAAAAATACTATCCAAAATCTTGCAGAAAACCTTTGCTAACTACCACAGATCTCTCAGGAAGCATAAATATTTTGATAGCTATTTATTTTAATATGTATTATAAAAAATAGTGTTTTATATTTATGAAGGCGATACAAAGTCTTCCTTTAAAATAAATTTTATGCGAGTTGAATTAAAACTATATTAAGAAAATAATACATGGTTAAGTAGATACAGCCTAAATTGTGAAAAGGTATTCAAGTGACTAAGAATACTGCTTCAGTATATTACTTTTATATATGTCGTAAAACATCTGGAGGAAATTTTAACAAAGTTATGGGTAGTGATTTATGCCCTTCCTGCAACAGCTATCTGTCTTAACTTGGTACCTGAAGGCATGGGAAAAAAGTTTCTAAAACTCAAATGTCCACTTTTGAATCAACTTTAAAAAAAATCTATTCAGCTGGGCGCAGTGGCTCACACCTATAAACCCAGCACTTTGAGAGGCTGAGGCAGGTGGATTACCTGATGTCAGGAGTTCGAGACCAGCCTGATCTCGGGTAAAACCCCGTCTCTACTAAAAACACAAAAATCAGCTGGGCGTGGTGGCCAGCACCTGTAATCCCAGCTACTTGGGAGGCTGAGACATGAGAATCACTTGAACCCGGGTGGCAGAGGTTGTAGTAAGCCAAGATCACACCACTGCACACCAACATGGGTGACAAGACCAAGACTCTGCCTCAAAAAAAAAAAAAACCTACTCATAGAAATATTTACTAAACTACATTAAAGGAAACAGGGAGGGAAGAACACGAATATTTGTTAGGACAGCATGAGTATACCATTTATCAGGTCCCTCTATACTTGTTGCCTCTAATCTTCAAAACAATGCAATTATAATCATCACTATTATACAGATGAGAAAACTGAGGTTCAGAAAAGTCCAAGCCTTCATAACTAGTAAGTAGCAGAGTCCAGATTCAAACCTGTTTGGCTTCAAAGCCTAAGCTCCTACTGAGTTTTGCTACCTCTTAACATGATTCCAGACCTAGCCCTCAAAGAGTAAATTGCCAAACTTATCTTAAGGGTCCTCAAGTAGAATGAAGGCTTTTGTAAGCACCATGAGTCTTTCTTCTAGTTTATTTAAAGAGATCATCATGGCATAGAAGAAAACAGAATGGAATAGGGATCAGAAAGAAATGTGGGTTCACACTTCAGCTTTGCCATCAGGGGGTAGTTTACCATCTCAAACTTTTCTTCTCATCTGTATAATGAATATTTGGACTAAAATTTTTCTAACTGTAAACTTCTTAAAACATTACTATTAAATATTTGAACATATCTAGGTCTTACCAGACAGGTACCACGCAGTCTTCCAAATCAACGTGTTGTGTTCTTTGATTACTCTAGTATAACCAAAGATAGACTTATTCTTAGATTGGATAATCAGAGTCCAAAGGTTTTGCTATTATTGTCTAATTAAGTGGAACAAAAAAGCCCTTAATCTTCCACAGGGTTCCAATGTGAATATGTCATTGACAGCACAACTTAAATTTGCCAGTTTTTAATTTTCTCCAGCAACTTCATTCCTTGATGATGAACAGCATTTAAATCAGAGTTACAGAAAAACAGCTAACTTAAGAGTCACAGTAACAACGTGAATTTTTCTGAGGACCCACTTGGAATGCTGACAGGGTACATCATTTGAATTGAACAATGGGGAGAGACAATTGCACAGCAATTTATTTAGCATATTCTTTTAATAGTCTGCACATTTCATTTCTGACTAGAGAATTTACCTGAGAGCACTCAGGTTTTTTTTTTTTTAACTGAAGGATATTAAAAGCTGAAATAAGAGCAGGACACCTGGATTCTAGTCCTAGCTTTGCCACTTATTTGTAGAAGGCACTTATCCATGTGCTTCATTTCTTCATCTCCACAAAGTGATGTGGACAATATGATCCTAAGGCCCCTACCAGCTCTAATATTTTGGTATAATGTTGTAATAAACGTAATTCACAGGCAACAGGTCTTTTTCTACTTGCTTACAAAAAGAAGCAAATTCCTAAAATTTAAATGAAGCATAGATCAAAAGAGCAAATCATTTACTGCAGTAAAGTTTTGGGGCATATTTCTCTAAAATAAATCATATTGTTGACACTAACAAAATTCATGTGAGAAAGAGGGTGTCTCAAGGTGTGACCTGCACATAGAGTATAGGGTCAATGATGTTTATATATAACTGGAGAAAGCACCGAGTTTTACTTGGTTCTCAGGGTCTAAAGATTTGTAGGTATAAAACCTATTCTCTACGTCCTTTTTTCCTTCTCACAGGACTTTCAACTTGGGACACTAGCAATCTATACATTCAGCAGACACCCTTGCTTAACATGTTTGTGTTTGTCTCCATTGTTAGTTGTGTAGGGCAGTCCTTACTTTCAGTGAGAAAGCCATCTGAGTCCAAGTCGATTTTCTTTATGATCGCCTGCAGTCTTTTTTGCTGCTCTTCGTGGCCGAGTTTAACATACTCATCCACATCTTCCTTTGGGGGAAAGACACACAGGAGGGCCAAGCATTACTATCAGTGGGGCAAAATGGTGGAGAAAAACAGGGCTACTAGAAGACCCCCTTGCCAAAGAGTTTCGGGGTCACCTGCACCTGCACTTCAAGGCCCCTACTCCCTACACACCCTCCATGATCTGAGGGTAGAGGAGATCCAGCTCTTGGGCCGTGCTATCTCCTCAGGCTTTCCAGGCCCCGGGACCCCCAGAGAGCGAGCGCTGCGCCACCCGGCCCCCATTGTCAGGTCCACCTGGCCAGGCCTCGCCCGGCCGCCTCTCTTTGTCCCGGGACAAAGCCCGCG
>NW_012123931.1:1305238-1310742 GCF_000951035.1 Colobus angolensis palliatus | reverse complement strand
CGGGGCCAGGCCGCGCCGCTGATTGGACAGCGGGGTGCTGGGGGCGGGCTGCCGCGATGTCGGGGTCAGCAGCCACCCAAAGAGCTCCAGGAGCCATGCTGGGACTGCAGACAGTGGAGACCCCCCACGACCCGCGCCTTCTCTTTCCCCCGACACGCTTCGAAAAGCACGCCTCCACACCACTCCTGCCCTGTCTTCCCGTCAGCCTTGTTGCTACCATAAACTCCTGGTTCACTCCATGTGTCACTCCTACCGTCCATCAATGAGAGGCTGGAGGTTTCTGTGACAACAATACAATATCAAAAAAAAATTGCCTGAGGAATCAGCCAACAGTATTCTTTCCCAGTCTTCAGTGTATCTCTACTTACTTATTTTATCAGAGTAGGACGTACACACTCAGGAAGTGCAGCTAGATGCTTGTATCTGATGCTCAGTTTCGTGATTTACAAGTTATATGACCTTGCTCATTTCTTGGCCCCTGAAAACTTGTTTGCACATCTATAAAATGGGCATAGTAATAAGACTACCTTAAATAATTGTCGTGAAGATTAAATAATGTTATGGGTTTAGAACAATAGCTGGCACATAAGTGTTCAGTGAATGTAAGCTTTCATCCATGCAAGTAGAGAAACAAAAGATGATTGCACAGAAGGAATAGCTTGGTAAGTACCTAGCAAAACCTTTAGGGACAGAATGCCTATACACATGGCTTCTATTGCATGTCTATTCACGGGTTTATGTAATTTCTTCACCTCATCCTGAACACATTAAACTCTAAGGAATTTGTAGGCTGCAGCTTGAGTCCTTTTCTTTATTGATTGCTCCACTTAGGATCAGGCCTTTCACACAGAAGAAAAGGCTTTCTGGGTCCTCTTTCATTTCTCTCAGTCTCTGGATTGGGAGTAAGAATTCTGTTCCAAACTGCAAAACTGAGTGGGCACAAGTCGCAGAAATTTCCTGGGTCGGATTGAAATGTATTGTTTGGTCACAGAACATTGAAAGATTCACAGAGCAAAGTGTAAGTTCAATCTTTCCAATATTATAAAGATCAACGAAGAACAAAATTTTAAGTTTCAGAGTATAAATAAAAGCAAATTTTAGAGTTGATTTCATTAAACTAAAAAGAAAACCCTTTATTGCTGGATTTTAATTTTCACTTCCGTTTGGATTTTAAGGAAAAAAAAGAGAAAAATGTCCCAATTTAATATAAGGAACTCTGCTTTGTACCTGTTGTTCTCCAGTAAGTAAAAGGTAAACTTTGACCAGCTTCCAGTGTGATTCTAATTACAAAAGGTAGGCTACAAAGTACTGTGGAAGTTCTTCTAAACTCAGGAAATCCACAGATGGGAGTTTTGGGGGCCAAGGGAACTTAATGATTTCTAAAGAGACAATGGAGTAAACAGTATCAGAAGTCTGGGTTCTGTCTTCAGCCCCTAAACAGGTTGCTTTCGCTCCCTGGGTCTATTGTTTTCATCTGGAGGAAAAGGATTGTGTTATCTCAGTGGATCTTAATTTGAGATCTTTGGGTTCCTAAGTGGGTCCCTGAATGGTTTTCAGTGGTGTGTTTATCCCAAAATCTTTGTGCATGTGTATATTTCTGGGGAAGAAATCTATAGCTTTGCTTTTATCAGAGTTTCAAAGGATCCATGTGGCAGAAAAAGTTAAGAGTCCCTGAAGAAGGCTCTGAGCAACTTTTTGACTCTTAAAATCCATGATTTTATTGGAATTGTTTGGAAGCAGATTACAGTAAAGGCTTATGCTTAAAAGAGGCAAGACTGATCCAATGTCATTACTTGTGATTAATCCATTTTACTCAGGGAAAAATAAATATCTAAAATAAGTAACCTGTGTGAAAAAAATGTGTTATGAGAATCCAAAGATCAATTTTCTTGACCTATAAAAGCCCATAGCACATAGCAAAATTGGTTTTATTTATATTTTTATTGAGACGTAATTTACATAAAGTACACAAATGTTAAGTATACAGTTTGATCATTTTTTTTGGATTTGTTTGCTGTGAGAGCCTTGAGGTAGGGAACTGTGTGATTTCTCCTAAATTTTTGTGAAATGTATGAATTCAGCTATTCTGGAATCTTTTAGAAGTATATATTATGGATAGTAAAGTTAACTTTGAAACTATTGAAAGAAAGATTTGATTTCTTGCTTTTTGAGTTTGGTAAGATGTGTGTTACAATAAGCAGTGGCTTAAAAAGCAAAGCAATACTTAATATATATGGCGTGGACCCTTGTGTTGCAGGCTGATTTCCACCAGAATGAATGAGATTTGGCACAATAAACAACTTAAGTGGGAAAGCCAACAAACTCAATGAGACTGCAGCTTTGCACAGATGGAAAACACAAGACAAAAGAACAGACTATAAGGCAGTGAATGGGAGAACAACTTAGACTGAATGATCATGCAATTAGGGGGATTTTGTTGGCTGTTTAATCTTTTGTCAGTCTTTTGAGGGGAGACAGAAATGTGAGAATTCCAGGGGTATGGTGGAGTCTCAGAAGGTGACAAGAAAATGTGTAGGTGGGTGGATGTATTATAATACCTTAAAAATCTTTTCATTTCCAAGGAGTAGCTGAATGTGTAAGTAGTCACAAAATCTTTATAACCTATTAGAAGTACTTCCAAGAAATTCAATGTAACTGTTTTTCACTGAATAAGATTTCCCTAAATTAAAGATGGATTTGTCCCAATGATAGTTCCATCCTCAAACAGAAGTCATCCTCCACTTCCGGCAATTCACATTTACGGCCCTTGGCCAGTTATACTGGTGCATCTCTTGCCCTAAAGGTAGCCCAAGTGGACAGATATTAGAGTGCCTTCCCTGACTTGCTCCCTATACACATAGGGTGACCATACATCTTGGTTGACCTGACATGATTATTAATCATGACTATTTCACACTCAAAAGTATACCAGAATGGGGTGATAAATTTTATGGTCACCTTACCTTTGGGCCTAACATTCAAACTGTCCAGCCCCCTCCCTGTACTCCTCCCCAAGCCCCAGGCTTTATTATGCCTCAGAACCTTTTCCCACACTCTTTTCCCCAGGTTTTCAACAATAGGACCTTGAAGTCTTAGTCAAACACATTAGCAATAAAAATAAAGAACACTAAGAAAGAGGGCATGAAAAGAGCAATAAGACTGTGGCTTAAGCAAGCATTTCTTATGAATTATAATGAAATTGATTTACTTTGGCATTGCTAAACCAGCTCTGAAGACAATTTCATGGAGGAAATCCAAAGCTGAAACAAGCAGAGTGACTTTGAAAGACAGTACTTCTTGAATTTATAAGTTCTCCAGTGTTTTAAGAAAACTCAGGCATGGCTTTAAGGTCACACCATGCATTCAAGTTTTAGGTATTCACAGATCTCACTGAGGAAAAGAAAATGCAGCTCTGATTGCAACTGCATCACAAGATGGTGTTCAGGGGATTGTGATTGATTTGGGCTTTGGTTTTTTGATTCAGGATCAAACTCAAGTCTATGTGATTTTGAGGTTAATTTCTGTTTAAAAAATAAAACTAAAAATTGGCCAGGCACAGTGGTTCCTGCCTGTAATCCCAGCACTTTGGGAGGCTAAGGCAGGCAGATAGCTTGAGCCTAGGAGTTCAAGACCAGCCTGGGAAACATGGCAAAACCCCAGATCTGTAAAAACAAAATACAAAAAAGCATATTAGCTGGGTATAGTGGCATGTGCCTGTAGTCCTAGCTACTCAGGAGGCTGGGGTGGGAGGATGGCTTGAGCCTGCGAGGCAGAAGAGGCAGTGAGCTGAGACTGCGCCACTGTACTCCAGCCTGGGTGACAGTGTAGAAACAAAGGAGTTACACAAGTTATGCATGCTTACTTGTTCATTTTTGCTTACCTGTTTATTTTAGGAAAACCAGTATATGCAAATAAGAAAAAGGAAAAAAAGATCCCAAATCCCAGAAATAACTGCTATTAACATTGGGGTATAACTTTCTAGAGGTTTTCTGTGTGCAGTATATATACTTCTAAAGGCAGTATCCTAGTCCATTCCAGAACAAAATACCAGAGACAGGATAATTTATAAATTTATTTATAAATACAGATTTATAAATCTGTATTTATAATTTATAAAGAACAAAAATTTATTTCTCATAGCTCTGGAAGCCGGAAAGTCCCAGATCAAGGCATGGGCAGGATTCGTGTCTGGCAAAGGATGCTTCCAAGATGGCACCTTGTTGCTGCACCCTCCCAAGGGGAAGAACACTGTGTCCTCACATGGCAGAAGGGATGGAAGGGCAGAAACGGCTAACTCCCTCTGTCAAGCTATTTTATAAGGACATCTGGTCCTTTTCATGAAGGCTCTGAATCAATCACTTCCTAGAGACCACACCTCTTAATACTGTTACATTAGGAATTCTGTTTCAATGTGAATTTTGGAGGGGCCAAAAACATTCAAACCATAGCAGGCAGATACACCTTTTGCAAAAATAGGATCCAAAGGAAGCTACTACTGTCAATGAAATAGCTCAGAAAAGCAGAGAAACTGTCCAGAATGACCTAGAAGGCTTGGGAATCCCTTAAAAATCCTCAGCAAATACACACATTTCATCTCAGGAGTTTCTCTGTATCAATTAATTGTTGTCTGGTATGCTTTTCTTTACCTTTTACCTCTTTGGTGGCATTTATGTAGCTCTTATCACAAATACTGCTTCCCCTGGATCCATCTGAACCCTGGGAATCTGCAATCTATTTTGGAATTGAATATAGCAAGCTAGACCTTTGGGTCCCCTCCAAAATATAACTCCTGGTCTCTACTGTGAGTCTACCCATTATACCCAAAGTGAGAGATATTCCACATCCTCCAGCTAAACAAACTCCCACCTGGCCCTCAATAGTGGAATTAGAACGCAAATGTACAGGGGGCATGGAAACATGCATTTATTGTTTCTGTTATTTATTCTACTAGAGAGATCAGACCTCAGACTTCTGCTACCTGTGCCTTCTTTGAAAGAGTTCCCATCCATGTGCAATGGGGGGAAAAATATCTATATTCTGAAGTTGTTGTTTATAGTTTTCTGTATGTGTCAATTAGTAACATTTGTTAACTGTGCAGTATAGATCTTCACTGTACTGATATTTTTTCTGCTTGTCAATATCAGTTACTGAGAGATGTTTTATAATCTGCTCTGATTGTATATTTGTTTCTTTAAGTTTTGTCAATTTTTGTCATATGTATTTGGAGACTGTGTTTTCAGGACTTACACATTTATGATTGTTTTATTTTCCTCATGGACTGCGGTTTAATCATTACAAAGTGTTCTCTTATCTTTAGTAGAGTTTTTGTTGTAAACTCTACCTTGTTTGATGTTATTATTGCCTAGAAGATTTTATTATTATTATTTCATACAATTAAAATTTATTTAGAGTTTCCCACATATTTACCCTTTTCTCTCTTTTTTTTTTTTCTTTTTTTCTTTTTTTTGGAGACAGAGTCTCACTCTGTCACCCAGGCTGGAGTG
>NW_012123931.1:1301367-1302983 GCF_000951035.1 Colobus angolensis palliatus | reverse complement strand
TTTTGAGATGGAGTCTTGCTCTGTCACCAGGCTGGAGTGCAGTGGCCGGATCTCGGCTCACTGCAACTTCTGCTTCCCTGGTTCAAGTGATTCTCCTGTCTCAGTCTCCCGGGTAGCTGGGACTACAGCCCCATGCCACCACACTCAGATAATTTTTGTATTTTTAGTAGACATGGGGTTACACCATGTTGGCCAGGATTGTCTCGATCTCCTGACCTTGTGATCTGCCCACCTCGGCCTCCCAAAGTGCTGGGATTACACGCGTGAGCCACCGTGCCCAGCCTACATATACTCTTAATTTACTATTCTAGCTTTTACTAAAGTCCAATGGATCCACAGTAGTCAAGACAATGTGATACTGGCATAAGTATAGATATTTAACTCAATAGACTAGAATTGAGAGTCTATAAATAAATCCATATCTTTATGCTTAATTGATTTTTTTGACAAAGTTGCCAAGACCACTTACTGGGGAAAAGATAGTATTTTGAGCTAATAATACTGAGACAAGTAGATATCCACATGAATGAATCCACCCAAAACAATGAATTTGGATCTCTAGCTCACACCATACACAAAAATTAACTCAAAATGAATCAAAGACCTAAATGTAAGAGCTAAACCTACAAGACTCTGAAAAAATAGGTGAAATTGTTGTGAGCTTGGATTAGGCAACAGTTTCTTAGATATAACACCAAAACACATGCAACCAAAGGAGAAAAAGATAAATTTGATTTCATCAAAATTTAACATTGCTGTAACTCAAAGAACACTGTCTAGAAATTAAAAAGACAACTCACAGAATAGGAGAAAATACTTGCAAATCATATATCTGATAAGAGATTAATATTCAGTATGTATAAAGAATTCCTACAACTCAACAACAAAGAAACCAAAATAGCCCAATTCAAAAATGAGCAAAGAGTCCAAATTGACATTTCTACAAAGACGATATACTTTTTTAAAGAAGAAATGACCAATAAGCACATGAAAAGATGATGTTCAATATTGCTGCTTATCATTAGGAAAATGCAAATCCAAACCACACTGAGATATCGTTTCACACTCAGTAGAACAGTTATTATATATATATAGAATATAACAAGCACTATGGCGTGATCTCAGCTCACTGCAACCCCTGCCTCCCATGTTCAAGTGATTCTCCTGACTCAGCCTTCCAAGTAGCTGGGATTACCGGCGCGTGCCACCACTCTCGGCTAATTTTTTGTATTTTTAGTAGAAACGAGGTTTCACCATGTTAGTCAGGCTGGTCTCGAACTCCTATCCTCAGGTGATCCACCCGCCTAGGCCTCCCAAAGTGCTGGGATTACAGGCGTGAGCCACCGCGTCCGGCCTCAAAGATTGTTAAACAAGACACCAAAAGTACAAACATAAGGAAAAGAATTCACAAATTTGACAATATTAAAATTAGGAATGTCTGTCAAAACATACTAGAGGGAAAAGGTTGCCATACTAGAGGATATTTGCAATACATATAATTGACAAAAGACTCAATCAGAATATATATTGAATTTCCACAAATCAACAATCTGTAAGAATAGACAATACCCTTCAGAAGAAGACTTTCAAATGTCCAGTAAGCATATGAAAAGGTG
>NW_012123931.1:1290462-1300752 GCF_000951035.1 Colobus angolensis palliatus | reverse complement strand
AATTATTTTATATATATATATAAAGAATAAGTGTGGGTAAGGATGTGGAGAAATTGGAACTCTTTTGCATTGCTGGTGGGAATGGAAAATGGTACAACTGCTATGGAAGATAGTTTGACAGTTTCTTAAAAAGTTAAATGCAGAGTTACCATATAATTCAGTGACTCTTCTTCTAAACATACACTCCAAAGAATTAAAAGCAGAGATCTAAACAGATACTTGTACCCGAATATTCACAGCAGTATTATTCATAATAGCCAAAAGGTGGAAACAACCCAAATGTCCATCAGCAGATGAATAGATAAACAAAATGTGGTATATATATACAAGGAATATTATTCAGCCTTAAAAACAAATAACATTCTGATACATGTCACAACATGGATGAGCCTTGAGGACATTACACTAAGTGAAATAAGTCACACACAAATAGACAAACATTGTATGGTTCCACTTATATGAGGTACCCAGAATATTCAAATTCATAGAGACAGAAAGCAGAATAGAAGTAGGCTAGGGCTGGGAGAGGGATGATGGGTAGTTATTGTTTAATGAGGACAGAGTTTCTGCTTGGATGATGAAAAGTTTTGGAAATGGATAGCCATAATGTGACACAACAGTGGGAATGTGCTTACTGACACTGAATTTTTCACTTAAAAATGGCTAAAATAGTAAAAGTTATGTTGCATATATTTTACCAATATAAGAAAAATAAACATTTTTTAAATTTAAAAATGGTAACTTTTATGGTATATGAACCACATCTCACACAAAAAAATTTTAACTCAGTGGATCATGGTGGATGACAGTAGACCACTGCAAACTTAATCAATTAGTAGTCCCAGTTGCAGATGCTGTGCTAGATGTGCTATCTTTACTAGAATAAATTAATATGCTTGCTGGTGTATGATATAAAGCTATTGATTTGATGAATGCATTATTTTAACTACCCATTAGGCACTGGGACCAGAAGCAGTTCTTTCACATGGGATGGAGAACAGTATACAATATACACTATACACTTAGTGTTG
The DNA here is from genome assembly GCF_000951035.1 of Colobus angolensis palliatus. Taxonomy (NCBI): domain Eukaryota; kingdom Metazoa; phylum Chordata; class Mammalia; order Primates; family Cercopithecidae; genus Colobus; species Colobus angolensis. Next base: position 1,299,721 of record NW_012123931.1, on the reverse strand, counting down.
CTCTAATCTAAAGGGACCCAAATCATATGGACATACCATGGAACATCACATTGGACCACTATACTGGTGATATCATGTTAACCATACTGGACGGATAATAAATGGTATCTACTTTGGATACCTTGGTAGGACAATCCAGTCCAGGGTGTGGAAGATAAATCTACAAAAATATAAGAGCCTGACACATCTATAAAGTTTTTAGGAGTCCAGTGGCCTGAGGCAATCTATCCAAGATAAAAGACAAGTTTTTGTATCTTGTATCATCTACCACTAGGAAAGAAACACCCACTAAGAAAAAATAAACATAATATTTAGAAAGCCTTTTCAGGTTTTGGAGGCAGCATATTCCACACTTGGGAATGCTGCTTTACACATTTATCAGACGCAGAAATTTGCTAGCTTTGATTGGGGTCTAGAATCAGAGTTCTATAGCAGATCCAACTGTAGTACAAGCAGTCCTACCACTAGGACCATATAACCTGGAAGATCCTACAATATTAGAGTTTCTGTGATAGAAAAAAGACACCATCTGGAATATTTGGCAAGTCCCATAGGAGAGGCATAGCACGGACCATTTGGGTTCTAGAGCAAGGCCACGACATCTGTAGTAGAGAACTCTATACCATTTAAAAAGTATCTCCTGGCATGCTATTTTGCCCTGGTAAAGAATGAACATCTAGCTATAATGACATGTTGTGAGGATAGGTCACTATCCTTTATCCTTAAACCAACAGTCATTGTATGGTGCTGCCTTTCCAGTCAATGCAACACATGGGTCTGAGAATCAAAGAGTGGAGTGTGAGTGGCCCTGCTTCTCATCACTCTTGGAGACCCAGAATTTGTTCTGCCTGTCCTCACAATTTTAAGTCTTGTAGTTGTGGAGATTCTGATTTCTGGAAAGGATATACTTCTACCAGTCAACAGAGGATACCACTAAATTTAATACTACAACTGCTTCCTTGACACTTTGGGTTCCTTGTGCTAGTGGAAAGGAGTTACCTTCTGCAGAGAAATTGACTCTGATTATCAGGAGGAGGTAGGGCTGCTGCTGTGTAAGGGGTGCAGGCAGAAGAAATATATTTGGCATTTGGATAATCCACCATCTTGGTCCTCCCATGCCTAATTTTAACTGTACATGGAAAAATTCAGCAATCAGAGCCTGAGAGTGGCATGGTAATCAGGAGCTCAGGCTCCTCAGAGATAAGAGTCTGAGGCAACCCACCTGACAAACCATGCAGATGGGCAGAAGTACTACCTGACAGTGTGGTGGAGAGAGGTGATAAATATCAGTAAGGGCCTTGGGTCGAACTGCAGCAGTGGGGTTTGTAATTTGTCTCAATCTTTCCTGTCTTAAGTGTTCCAGAAATTATAACCAACCAGAATCCCAGAGAAGCTGTAACAGGGTGGAGTAAACCTAATGTGAAAAGCACATGGACCTGAATGGTGCAAGAGATGGATGTTTGTGGACATTGTTGATGCCTCGCCCTGATCTTCTGGATCCCCTTCCTCAGTCTGGTTCTTGTTTTCAATGCCCACCTGCCACAGATACCTTGGGTAATGGGTCATACCCACAACTTTCTATAGATGATTTTCTATTTATGTCTGAAGTCTCTGGGGCTAGAGATTCCTGGGAGTAACACTAACCTCTCATTTCATGGACCATGACCAATAACTGGGGCAGGAATACAAAAATTCCACTCCTTTGTCCAATGCAAGAGGGGCTCTGCCATTCACTTTATACTCCAGAGCTTCCTGTAAGATGTGGCTGAAGCTGGATTTCACCTGGAACCTCGTTCCTGCATACGTTGTTTCCTTTCCTGCTTCACTCCCTCTTACCTGTCTCTCCCAAGTACACCCTTGATAAATCACAGGCACACAAATCCCCATCTCACGCTGTTTCTGAAACCTATTTAAACCACCTGCCAAATAAACTACTCATATCCAAGGCCTTCTCCAAAGCAAGAAAGAGGTTATACATCCAATGGATTTTTAATAGGTGAGAGACCACAAGACCCTAAGTTATTGTATGAAACAATTCCTCGACTTCAATTTTTATAAAAATCATGAACATCAGACCACAGTTTATCTTGGTATAAGTGACTATATTCACACTTTTAAGGCATTTTGATAGACTGTGAGTCACTTTTTATATAGAAGATTGTGTCTGTAGGAACTTCATTAACAATGAAATATAAAAGATTTTTTTCAAGATTTGAAATTAGTTTCGAGGGTATAAGTCACAATAAGAAAAATTCCATTGAACACAAAGAACTTTTAGCCATTAGAGTGGCCTCAGGTTAGGTTGAATTTTCTGTTGTCTTAGATTTCTGAACACAAGCTGGATGATCATTTGGTGAAGACTAAACAGAGGGCTCCTCAGGCATCAAGAGGATTGGATTGGTAGCAGAAACTTAAGTACGGGGCCGGGCACAGTGGCTCGCACCTGTAATCCCAGCACTTTGGGAGGCTGAGGTGTGTGGATCACTTGAGGTCAGGAGTTCCAGACCAGCCTGGCCAACATGGTAAAACCTTGTCTCTATCAAAAATACAAAGATTCACCGGGCATGGTGGCTCATGCCTATAATCCCAGCTACTCAGCAGGCTGAAGCAGGAGAATCTCTTGAACCCAGGAGATGGAGATTGCAATGAGGTGAGCTCACGCCACTGCACTTCAGGCTGGGTGACAAAGCGAGACTCCATCTCAAACAAAACAAAACAAAACAAAACAAAAAAATGAAACTTAAATATGGTATTTTAAACACTTTTAGTTGGAGGAATTACCAATAAATTATTTCCAGTAATTTACTTTATATGTGTATTTTTTCTTTCTAGCACCCAGTACTAAATTCATCTTTTGTTTTTTCACACATTTTTCTTTAAGCAAACAACCATTGCTCATTAACACAACCCATACACTAGCCTGTGGGATCCTTCAGTGAATTGTGTTGGGTAGTGTCACTTACTGATGGTATGAACTGAAAACCATGAACTTCCTACATCTGTAGGTGGCTAAAATCCCAATTTAAAATTTGATCCTGTGGGTTGCTGAATTTAGGCATTTAATGAATTCACAGCCATTCTCTTATGAAAATAAGGGCATTGGAATGTAGGATGCCTAGAATTAAAGTGGGATGTATTGGAGTGTTTGGGGTTGCTGTCTGATGGCACCATTCAATATCCCTGCCTACCATGCCCCTGAGCATAACACCATCCATCGCCCTTAACCATCATGGTATTCCATGTAACATTGCTTCTAACAAAGAATACACACTTTATGGTGAAAGAATTAAGGCAATGAATGATGTTTATGGAATTGACTGGCCTTATCATTTACCCCATCACTCAGAAAAAAGTGACCCTATAGAAAGGTAGGATGGTTTACTGAAGCCCAGGAATAATGTTGGCAGGGAGATTTTCCAAGGTTGGATGCCATTCTAAGATACGTTATATGCTCTAAGTCAGCAACAAATATGTGGTCTTTTTTTCATTGCAAAAATACAGGATCCAAGATGGAAGTAGAAAGTAGCTTTTTGCGCATAGCACAAACTGGCAAATTTTTTGTTTGCCATCCACACAACTCTTTAATGTGCTCATTTAGAGGTCTTAGTATGCATGGGAGGAATGCTTCTGCCAGGGGACACAACTATAGTCCCACCAAATTGGAAACTAAGAGTGCCACTTGGACACTTACAGTTCCTCACGTCACCAGGAAAACATGCCGAAAATGGTACTTGCTGAGATGATTAATCCTTAGTATCAAGAGAAGATAAGGGGCCAGTTGTGGGGGCTCATGCCTGTAATCCCAGCACTTTGGGAGGCCGAGGCTGGCAGATCACCTGAGGTCAGGAGTTCGAGACCAGCCTGGCCAACATGGTGAAACCCCATCTCTACTAAAAATACAAAAATTAGCCAGACGTGGTGGCATGCACATGTAATCCCAGTTACTCGGTAGGCTGAGACAGGAGAATCACTTGAACCCAGGAGGAGGAGGTTGCAGTGAGCTGAGATCATACCACTGCACTCCAGTCTGGGTGACAGAGCTAGACTCCGTCTCAAAAAGAAAAAAAAAAGAGGAGATAAAGTTGCTGATAAATAGCAGAGGCTAAAAGGACTATGGCTGGAACTCACAGATCTCCTTGGGGTGACTCCTGGTACTGCCAAGGTCTGCTGGCAAAGTTCTCTAGTAACAACAACCTCACGTGGACAAGACCATCAAGGGCTCAGATCCTTTAGGAGTGAAGATTTGGTTCATTGTATCAGGTAATAAAGGCTGGCCAGCTGCTCTGGGTAAAGAGAACGTGAAATGGGTGGTGGAGGAAGGAAAACAGAAATACCAATTACAGTCTCGTGACTACTTGCAGAAATAAAGATTGAAGTTTCTCTAATTTTCTGCATTGTTCAGTCGTGTATATATATTTAACTAATTTTTCTTTCTTTTTTCTGTCCCTTTTCTTCATGGCATGCAACTGGTGGTTAATTTTACAATTTCATTTATGTGTTACAGAATACTGAGACAGGATCATAATGCAACCAGAAGAGGACTGAGTGTCACCCAGAGATTCTGTATAAACTGGATGTAGCTGACAATGAGTTTATCACCTTTTTAGAGAAGGGATGAGCACATTGTGCTTTTATAAGGAATAGTAGCATTATGATAATTGGCAATAATTTTTCTTTCTTATGGGAAGAGGGGTTTATGTTAATGTTGGTATGCATAGCAAAGAAGTAAACTCTGGTGAATATTGCCAAATTCTGTTCCATCTAGCATCTGTTTTCTTTTTGATGTTGGAAGAACTCCCCACCTTAAAGTATGCCTCCCACTCTAGAAGCTGAAAATGGCATATACTCTCTCTCCTAGCCTTTCTTATATCTAGAGTATATGATCTAGGACCCATCACTAACCGAATACAATCTTCCAATTCTCTGAATCAGAGTTAGACACAAGAGGACTGAGAGGAGCTCTCAGACAGCACCAACATCACAGGAAGATCAAATTCCCGTAGCAGTGCTACCTTCACTGGACCAATTCTGGTGTGGGAATTTTGGGTATAGTTTCTGGTTGAATTGTCCTGAGCTCACTGAGATTGATTCTCCAGCCCTTCTAGAAATTCTGGTGTCACAGGATCCTTGGGGTGTCGCTTAGCCAGCTGGAAACCTCTGTGGCTGGTGATGCATTTCTGCCTATTGCTCATTCCTCCTGGGCTTGTTCCACCCACTTGGCCTGGCAGGCTGCACTTGGTTCGCACTACCCGCCTGGATCCCACACCTGCCAAATGTGAGCCAGGGGCGGAGCAGCAAGGGTTGTGTGTGGGTGAGCAAGCACGGGTCCAGCCACTGAACACAGCCAGGCACACTGGCTGCAACAGGGCAGGCAGCTCCAGGTGCCAGCACAGGTGCCGGCTCCATGCCATGCTGCAGCTGGACCAGAAGTACTGCATGCAGCTTCTGCTGCAGGCACCCATGTCTGGGTGAGAGGAAAGCGGTAGCACCCAGAAGCTTGGAGACACCAGGAACAGCAGAACCCCAAGGAGGGCGTCACAGCCCTGGCTCAGGGAACCCTTAGGTCCAGGCTCCCCAAAGGGCCAAAGCTCCTAGGTCTAGGGTCCCCAAAGGGCCAAAGCTCTTCTCGCCTTCACAACATGGCGAGTAAGGAGGCATGTTTCAGCCCTGCTTGTGTTACAGCATTTTCAGTCCCACCATTTGGTGGGTCCTGAGTTCTTGTCCCACATCCATGGACCTCATGGACTACCTCACAGATGGAGAGGAGCCTTACTGAAGGCAGAGAAGCAACAGAAGAGTTCTCAGCAGACCTGAAGCAGGCAGCTCCTTTCCTTTCCACAGGCAGGTCTGGGTCATCCTGACGAGTGCCCAGTCCTTAGTGGTGAGAAGACCTGCAGTGGGTAGCTTCCAGCAGAGAAAAGATGAGTGTCCAGCTCAAGCGTAGCTCACAGCAGAGAGAAAACGAGTGTCTGGCTCTCAGTAGAGAGAAGACCCGCAGTGGGTAACTCCTAGTAACTCCAATTCGCAGGCAGGTTGTCCCATCATCTCTGCAGTCCTCAGCAGAGAGGAGACCTGGAGGGGGTAGCTACCATCTACAGTCAGGTGGTCCTGTCCTTTGCCAGAGTCTGGCTGACTCAGGGGCTTATATGGGCTTCAGATGGGAGGAAGTGTGTGCTGATTGGTCCATGGGTGTCCATGGGCGGCTGGAAAAAGCCCAGTAAGTTCTTACAGGTCTGTGGAACTGACAGTCCGGCCCCCAGGCTTAAGGCCATCCCTGGCTTGAAGTTGGGGCTTCATCGGGACTGCCTGTCTGCCTCCTGCCACCATCAGCCTGCTGTCCATGGCGTCCATGGCGCCCAAAGTGCCCAGGCTATTCGTGCCAAGGGACCTGCAGGCCTGCGCTGCCCTTGGCCTCCCCTCCTGTGTTTCTCTGTGCCAAGGCAGTAGGATGCTGGTGCGTTAGTGCTCCTCCAAGAGTGTGCACACCCAGCCAGGTCACGACAGCGCCTGGACTCAACCTCAACTTTACTCTGAAATTAGAGCTGGCGCTGCCACCGGAAGAAGCCAGCCAGCAAGAGCAGGCACTTCCGAGCCTGTCGGGGAAAGGGAGCTTCTCGGTCCCTGAGAGTGCGGAGATGCAAGGTTCAGCAGTTGAAGCTGGTCTGGCTCCCACCCCTCCAACTTGGAAGGCGGCGGGGCTCCCACCTGTTCGTGCTCCGCCAGTTCCTAGGAACGCACAGCCTGCCTCATGGCAGTGGCTGCTCCAGATGGACTGCTGCTGCCATCGCTGGGAATTACATTTTTGTTTGTTTCTTGACAACTTTTAATTTTGGTATAATTTCATACTTGAGAGCAAAATTACAAGAATAGTCAAGGAATCATATATACAAGGAACCATATAAAGAGAGAATATGGTAAAGCAAATTTGGGCAAAGTATAAACAACTAGTACATCTAAATAAAGGGAATATGCGAATCCTTAATTATTCTTGCAATACCCACACAAAGACATATTTTTTTTCTGATTCATTTGAGAGTAAGTTGCAAACATTGTAGTTCTATACCTGTAAATACTTTGGTGTGTATATCATAAAAACAAGGATATTTTCTTCCATAACCACCATACAATTATCTAAATTAGGAAATGTAACTCTGATATAATACTATTATCGATATAATCCACTCCGTATTCAAGCTCCTATATCATTTAAACAAATTCGTTTACTTCTTCTTTTTTATTTATTTATTTATTTATTTATTTTTGAGACGGAGTCTCGCTCTGTCGCCCAGGCTGGAGTGCAGTGGCCAGATCTCAGCTCACTGCAAGCTCCGCCTCCCGGGTTTATGCCATTCTCCTGCCTCAGCCTCCCGAGTAGCTGGGACTACAGGCGCCCGCCACCTCGCCCGGCTAGTTTTTTGTATTTTTTAGTAGAGACGGGGTTTCACCGCGTTAACCAGAATGGTCTCGATCTCCTGACCTCGTGATCCGCCCGCCTCGGCCTCCCAAAGTGCTGGGATTACAGGCGTGAGCCACCGCGCCCGGCCTCATTTTCGCAAATTTTCTAGACAGTGTTTAAAAATGGGTTTTTCCTTCACCTCACTTTTGCCTGTCATATTTCGTGAGTTCATCATATTATCAAAGACTAATTCGCATTCAGAAACTTAGTCACAAAGAAGTCCAGAAAGTGTACTTTTCAACTCTCCAGTCTTTGCAGTGCAGGAAGACACCTTGTGGATTGGCAGTTGAGTTAATCCACATTATATACCATGATGGCATCTCTATTCATGAAGCTGCTGAAGCTAGACACTGATGTGCAATCCTCAACTCCTCTCTGACACCAAGATGCTCCCCTTGAATGGAGGTGGTTGCACCTCTTCTCCTTGAGGTTAAATCTAGAGGATAGTTAGTGCTTCCAGGGAATGGGATGAAGTGCATGTTGTTCCACTGCTCCAGAATCACTGATCTTTGAGAAGTTTCCTGCCTGAGAAAATGGCAGTCACACAGCCAGTTTACACCTTTCCACCTCTGGAAGTGGCAGTAACATACTGACTCATTTGCTGGGTACCTCAGTGACTTCTAGGGTCAGAGCAATGGGAAAAAAGTGTGGTAACCAAGGTCCAGAGAGATGAGGGACATGTGCAACATAATGGAAAGAGCATGGGCTTTGTAGTCACATGGTCCTCAGTTTGAATCCAGGTTCTCCCCTTTACTAAATAGAACACCTGGAGCAAGTTCCTTAGGATCTTTGTATCTTGGTTTCCTTGTTTCCAAAATACCTACTTCATAGTGTTGTTAGGAGGATGAAATTAGGTAACATTTGTATAGTGCAGGTACATAAAGTACAAAAAGAAATGTTGATTCTTTTATTAGTTTCCTAATAAAAACTGTAACAAATTACAGCTACTGTAACAATTTATGACAAACTTAGTGGTTTAAAACAACACACATTTACCTTCTTACAGTTCTGGATGTCAGAAGTCTGAAATCAGTTTCACTGGGCTGAAATCAGTGTTGGCCAGGCTGCACTCCCTCTGGAAGCTCCAGGGAAGAGTCGGTTTCCTTGCCTTTTCCACTTCCAGGGTTATTCTCTGTGTGCCTTGATTAAGGCCCCTTTGTTCACATCTGAAGCCTGCTCCAGTCCTCACATTTTCTTCTTTGTCAAATCTCCCTCTGCCTCCTGCTTGTGATTGACAATTAAGGCCCACCTGGCTAATTCAGAATTACTCCCTATCTCAAGATTCTTAACTTAATCACACCCACAAATTTCTTGTTACAATATAAGATAGCATCACAAGTTTCAGAAATATGGATATCTTTTAGGGCCAATTCAGCCAACCATAATCCTTTTGTCACCAATCTTTACTACTTTTTTAGGCCATTTGGCATCTAAAGCAGTACACAGTCCAGTAGAAATACAATGTGAGCCACATATATAATTTTAATTATTCTAGTAGCCACATTAAAAAAGTAAAAAAAAAGGTGAAATTCATTTTAATGATATAGTTTGTTTAACCTAATATACTCAGAATATCAACATATAATCAATATGAAAATTACTAATGTAATATTTAATATTTTCCTTTTTTCCATACTCAGTCTTTTTTTTTATTTTTATTTTTGGAGACAGAGTCTCACTCTGTCACCAAGGCTGGAAAGTAGTGGCAAGATCTCGGCTCACTGCAACCTCCAACTCCCAGGTTCAAGTGATTATCTTGCCTCAGCCTTCCAAGTAGCTGGGACTATAGGCATGCATCACCAC
>NW_012123931.1:1282807-1289227 GCF_000951035.1 Colobus angolensis palliatus | reverse complement strand
CATGTGCCACCATGCCCCACTAATTTTTGTACTTTTAGTAGAGATGGGGTTTAACCATGTTGCCCAAGCTGGTCCCAAACTCCTAGGCTCAAGCGATCTGCCCACCTTGGCTCCCAAAGTGCTGGGACAAGAGGTTTGAACCACTGAGCCCAGCCAGTCCACACCTTTACTATTTTTCTATATTTACCTCCTATCTTACAACAACTTCATGTTTCTGTCTAACACAATGTAATTATACTTCACACAAATGAAGAGGTCCTCATGGTCTCCTCAACATAGGGAGATTAGTCATCATTGCCATCTTAGAGTCCAAGATGTTTAGTGAATGTATAGTTTTCTTCATCAAACTATGGCTTTTCATGGTCTGGTAATATCTGAACTAACTGGCAAAATGAAATACCATTGATCTTTTTGTACAAAATAGTAAGAAGGAGGAAAAATAATTGGTTAATATTAATATATACATAACAAATATATACATAGTCATTTCCACAACTGGTCCTAAGGGTACAGTTGATACTTACCAGTTCCTTCTTTCACTCTCACTCCCTGCTCCCATTGTCCTTAGTTAACACTTCGGCTGGTCCTTCATCTGAGTAGTGACCCAAACCCTTGTTCTTAAAGGATCTGAGTCCTTAGTGGTCTTACCTTTATTGAGTCTTGCCTTTACTGGGTCTTGTCTTTATTGGGTTCTTCTTTTAACATTTTCTACTGGAGACAGAAGAATAAAATGGTGCCCCAGTGGTTCCCACTGGGTTCTAGATAGGGTCTTTCCTGCCTTCATTGTGTAGCAGCAACCCAAATTTCCTCTGTTAATTGGAACTTATCACTCCATTATAACTCCTCTTTTCGCTGTTGGTTCAGTGGCATGAGGACCCCAAAATAGTCAGGTGGTAGTTTCAACTTCTCACTCAATGGGACCATTATTATGTACCCCCAAGATGAGAGCATACCTCCCTTGGGAACTGTATCAGCTGAGGCAGATGCCTCTCTCTGTGTCCCCTTGGCCCACCTGACTTCACTGGCAGCTGTGATAGAAAGTTTCCTACACAATGACAGCTTTTCCTCATTTCTCCTCTCTTCATGTGGGCTTTCTCTGGTACTCTGCCAAAGGAAAATGCATAGCACCCTGTAAATTGAAGTTGGTGGGTATATGCTTTGCCTTCCCATCCTCTTAAAGGACAGTTCTAAACCTAGTTCCATACTATTTTTCAGAGAGTTCTTGGTGAGATTGAGCTTCAGTTGCCCTCAGCAGTCACCTGCTCATCATTACACACTTTATTGGCTTTTCTCCCTTCTCTGACTCATTTTCCTCTTTTCCTGCTTGTGCTTAGTGGGATCACATCCCAGATAAGCTATCTGCACCCACCTTGTCTTAGGACAAGAATCCAAACTAAGACAGGAACCAAGATCTATAAACCATAAGAGTCTCTAGGCATGGAGAAAGGAAAATACACTTTGTCAGTGGGTCATAAGGTGTAATCGGTTCCAGAAATTGGATATTTGGGCTGTAAGAGAAATAGCACCATCTGTTGGTCACTGGTCCAAAGCATATACTCCATCCTGTAGGACAGCACTTGATCTCACAGGGTGTTGTCTCATAGGTGGTGCTCTAATTATGGCTTCAGTAGGCCAATCCACCAGTCTGCTGGGTTACTTGTTCTCAGGTGATGGGATATGTGATAAAATTAGTGAATTCCAAGAATATGAGCCAGTTTCTCTTGCTTTCAAATGATATCTTTGGAGAGAAGCAACAGTGTATAGGATATCAAGAAAATGAATCACAGCATCATGACATTCCGTAAGTCCACAGATGGTGATGCTGGCAGAACCATTTTGAATAGGGAAAGTTTAAAAAAGTGTCTACTCCAGTGAGGACAAATCTCTATCCCTCCATGACGGAAGAGGTCCAACATAATCAATATGTCCCCTGAATCCCAAGGAATGGTGCATTCAGGAGCTCACTATTGGCTTCTGTTGTTGGCAGGCAGTGTTTTCTGTCTTGGAGAGGGAATTCCATGTTGTTGATCACATGGATAGCCCCATCCCTGTTGCCATGGTTAGTTACATATGGGCCTACTGAACAGCAACTGGTATAGCTGAATAAAGAAGCTGACCAACATCCACAGAATGGATCTTCTTGCCCGTCTGATGATGATGATGATGATGATGATTATTATTATTATTTGAGACGGAGTCTTCCTCTGTTGCCCAGGCTGGAGTGCAGTGGCGCAATCTTGGCTCACTGCAACCTCCGCCTCCTGGGTTCAAGTGATTCTCCTGCCTCAGCCACCCAAGTAGTTGGCACTACAGGCGTGTGCCACCACACCCGGCTAATTTTTTGTGTTTTTAGTAGAGACAGGGTTTCACCATGTTAGAAAGGATAGTCTCGATCTCCTGACCTCGTGATCTGTCTGCATCGGCCTCCCAAAGTGCTAGGATTACAGGCATGCGCCACCGTGCCTGGCCTGCCCATCTGATTATTGAGAGCCTATTCAGTGGATGCTGTTTTGTAAGCATCCGTATGGGTCACAAAAATCCTCATACAAAAATCCTGTCTCCTTCCAGGTAAAGTGGATATCCTAATATATGCTCAAAGTCTTCCCCACTGAGAGGATTGCCTTTCACCATTTGTTCAGAGACACTTCTCAACAGAATGGTAATACTGCAGTAGTCTGCTTCCAGCTGATGCCAACATATTGTACAGATCCATCTTTAAATCAGCCTTAAGTTTTTTTCATCCTCTGATAACTGGTTATAAGAAATTCCTTTTGAGGCTATAGAGTCTGAGCCACCTGCCTATGCAACTTACTTGTGTCCTCCTGATCTTCTAAATCCTGACCTTTTATATATCACTTTTTTTTTTTTGGGACGGAGGCTCTGTTGCCCAGGCTGGAGTGCAGTGGCCGGATCTCAGCTCACTGCAAGCTCCGCCTCCCGGGTTTATGCCATTCTCCTGCCTCAGCCTCCCGAGTAGCTGGGACTACAGGCGCCCGCCACCTCGCCCGGCTAGTTTTTTGTATTTTTTTAGTAGAGACGGGGTTTCACCATGTTAGCCAGGATGGTCTTGATCTTCTGACCTCGTGATCCACCCGTCTCGGCCTCCCAAAGTGCTGGGATTACAGGCTTGAGCCACCGCGCCCGGGCTATATATCACTTTTAATTGATGATGGATTGTTGCTATGTATGCACACCCAATCTTATGGCAGTTCTTGACGGCCAGCTCAGAGCCCATTGATCTTGATGTCATCAAGACCTAGCCTTTACTAGAATCCAGTGCTCTTCCAGCAGAAAAGAGCACAGCATTGTGTCAAAACTCTGGGATTCTGTGCTTTGGACTCCTATTTTGCCAGGGGATCCATACAGCATCCTTACTTGCCATAGATGCTTTGGGTTTTCTGAATTATTAGGCTTGAGTAGCAAGATAGCTTGCATAGCACCCTGGACCTGCCACAGAGCCCTTTAATTTTCTGGGAGAAAAGGGCTATCAGTAAGTTGGTCAGAGAAATACACCCAAATCTGGTATATGTGCCTCTTTCCTAGTGTTAGGATGTGCAAGATGCAGAAAGTTGTCTCTCCCAATAAGTTATAGTAGGGATTCTCGATCTCAATCTTGTTATTTCAGGCTTGATAATTCTTAGTTGTGGGGAGCTATCCTGTGCTTTGCAGGATGTTTATCAGCATCCTTGGCCCCTACCTGCAAGATTCCAGTAGCCACTAATTTGCCCACTTTCAGTTGTGACAACTAAAAATGTTTCTATACATTTCCTGCAAAATGTCCCCTAGTGGACACAATCACCTGGTTGAAAAACACTGCTAAAGAGGGATATGCCAACATTCCTTTCACTGAATTTTTATGCCTCTGGCATGCATGTGCCTTACTAAGGCATCTAGAATATTTGCTGCTTTTTGTTCACCAAGCCAATCAGCATGATGTCATCAATGTGGTGGATCACATGATGATGTTCTATGGGATGTCTAGATGATCAAGGTCTCTGTGGACTAGTCACAGAGTTTGAGAGCTGGCATAGCCCTGGAGTAAGACTGTGAAGGTGAATTGCTGTTTCTGATAGGTAAAAATTTGCTGCTTTCTGATTTTTCCTGCTAATTGATATGAGGGGAAATGATTTTTCAGATCAATAGCTACATACTAGATGTCAGGACTATGTTGATTTGTTCCAGCAACAATACTATATCTAAATTGGAAGCTGCAAGTGAAGCCACCATCTAGTTTTGCCACTAGTCAAACACAGGAATTATGCAGAAGTGTGGTGAGAATCCTTACTCTTGTAGCTATCAAATCTTTAAGGGTGGCACTAGTTAATGTCTGCAGTTCCCACAGGGATGTGATATTGTTTTTAGCTTACCATTTTGTTAGAGAAGAGCAGTTCCAGTGGCTTCTACTTGGCTCTACCTAACCATAAGCGTCCTCTCTTTATGGGTCAGGGAGCTGAGGCACGGATTTTGCCAGTTGACAAGTATGGCTAGTCCAAATAACTTCACAGTGGGTCTACAGAACCTATTGAGCCCTCTGAGTGATGGACTTGATTATAAATTTCATTTTCTACTTGACCACCCAAAGCTCTCAATCTATCCAGGGTTCTCAAGGATTAGCAAAAACTCAGAGTAGTGTGTAATAATCCTTCAAAGCCTAGGTATGCCCCTTTCCTCAGTGCACACTCATCCTGATAATAGCCACAGGTCCTTTTGGGAAAGGCTTTGAGAAATATTTATAGTATACAGTTGGGACAGTGTTGTAGTTTCTTTCCTCAAGGGGACTCAGTTTCTGCTTCAATCCCTGGACCCTGCGTATGTGAAGCAGTTTAGGTCTGGGAACTAAATGAGAGGCTACAATTTCCTTTGGTGACAACTCAAGACAGGTTTCTGCTCACTTGACCTATAGTTTTGCCAGTTGCATATATCAAGTAATACTTCAGCAGGCTGCCCATCTATTTTATTCCTAGGGACCCTGTCATGAGTTAGCAGCCCCACAAATCTCTCAATGTCAAAAGTTTCTGACTGCCTGCTGCCCATTATGGTAATTGTGCCTCCTTGTCTCTGTTGGTTAAGTATTACTACATGGCCCCTGCCACGATGCCAACACTCCCGTAGAAATCAGATAACCATTTCAATCATCCTTAGTCCAGAGAGGACAGCCACTGCAGAACTTTTGAGGATGCCTACACTTCTCTGACTACTGTTTTCTCAATGTCTTAGTGCCCTCTGGGTCCTTCCAGGAAACAGTCAGGAAGTGGTTGAACAGGTTACACATAACAAATCCACCCCAACCTTCTCATAACCTGATCCTTTTGTATATGACCCTGTAGTTTGACTTTCTTTTTTTTTTTTTTTTTAAAACCCTTTGTGCCGGGCATGGTGGCTCACTCCTGTAATCCTAGCACTTTGGGAGGCCGAGGTAGGCAGATCTTTAGGTCAGGAGTTTGAGACCAGCCTAGTTAACACAGTGAAACCCTGTCTCTACTAAAAATAAAACAATTTAGCTGGGCGTGGTGGCAGGTGCCTGTAATCCCAGCTATTTGGGAGGCTGAGGCAGGAGAATCACTTGAACCTGGGAGGCGGAGGTTGCAGTGATCCGAGATCGTGCCACTGCACTCCAGCCTAGGCGACAGTGGGAGACTCCGTTTCAAAAAAACAAAACAAAACAAAATGAAAAACAAACCTTTGCTTTTTTCCACATTATATGAGATGTTCTGGCATCTCAGCTCAGCTTCATTTAATGTAGGCCACTACTGAATCCTAGTTTCAGTCAGTCATTGAAGCAAACCATTAGAGATGCTTCCACTTGCTTCATTTATTTATTTATTTTTGAGATGGAGTCTTGCTGTGTCACCCAGGCTGAAGTGCATTGGTGCAATCTTGGCTCACTGCAACCTTCACTGCCTCCTAGGTTCAAGTGATTCTCCTGACTCAGCCTCCCAAGTAGCTGGGATTATAGGCATGTGCCACCACACCTGGCTAATTTTTGTATTTTTAGTAGAGATGGGGTTTCAACATGTTGGCTGGGCTGGTCTTGAGCTCCTGACCTCAGGTCATCCGCCTACCTTGGCCTCCCAAAGTGCTGGGATTACAGGGGTGAGCCACTGTGCTCTGCCCAGTCGCTCAGTTTAGCACATTAAAATGAGAACCTCAGGTAAGGACATCCATATTGTAAGTTTAGCCTGGTCTGTTATCATATTCTATCTTTTCTTATAAAACACCCTTAGAATCTACTCCCATAAATGTTTTTTCAGGTTACTGCTGGTGAAAATACACGTTTTTGCAGTGGTTTTGGTGTGTAAGTTTCTTTTTCTTGGAATAGGCCTTACATTTCTCTCCTGAGTCACTAGATTTGACTTTAGAAGTGGGTCTGGGGCTGGGCATGGTATAGTAAACAGTTGAGGATTTTTTTTTTTTTTTTTT
>NW_012123931.1:1279530-1282428 GCF_000951035.1 Colobus angolensis palliatus | reverse complement strand
CGATCTCCTGACCTCGTGATCCACCCGCCTCGGCCTCCCAAAGTGCTGGGATTACAGGCATGAGCCACCACGCCTGGCCAAGTGGATTCTTGTTCCTTGCTTTCCAAGAAGTCTAACTATTGAAGTTCATACAAAATGCTTTGTAAGTCCAGAGGAAGAAGCAACCAAGACTGCTGCCAAAGTTCAGGAAAGGATATCTGGGGCAAGTCCTAGAGGTGGGGAGGAGTTGATCAGGTAGCAAAAAGGAGCAGGGACATTCTGGAGGGACTCAGGTGTGGAAGTCAGGAGGTGGGAAAAGACAGGGCAGCTGAAGAAAAGAGGGTAGTTATACAGTAGTACCCACCTCATATGTTTGTTGTGAGATTAGATGACAATAGAAACATTATAGTTGGTATAATTTGACCTCTTTCTCTATGCTAAGGCTTTCTAAGTGCTTTCTTTTTTTTTTTTTGAGAGTCTGCCCTGCCACCCAGGCTGGAGTGCAGTGGCCAGATCTCAGCTCACTGCAAGCTCCGCCTCCCGGGTTTACGCCATTCTCCTGCCTCAGCCTCCCGAGTAGCTGGGACTACAGGCGCCCGCCACCTCGCCTGGCTAGTTTTTGTATTTTTAGTAGAGATGGGGTTTCACTGTGTTAGCCAGGATGGTCTCGATCTCCTGACCTCGTGATCCGCCCGTCTCGGCCTCCCAAAGTGCTGGGATTACAGGCTTGAGCCACCGCGCCCGGCCTCTAAGTGCTTTCTAAAAATTGATTCATTAATACTCACAAAACCCTTTGAGGTATATTTTATTGCTCCATTTTAGAGATGATGAATGTGGAGTTTACAGAATTTTAGTAATTTGCTCAAGGTCGCATATTATGTTCTCTATCTCCAAATTCAGGGCCTTAAACTGCTGTGGGATACCACTATTCTATACTTTGAGTGCATGGATTTCTTAATGTATGTTAAATATAATCCAGGAAAAGTTCATGCTAATATCCGTTTAGCATAATGCCTGCCACATAGTAAATGCTTAACAAAATTCAATTACTTTTAATTCTTAATATAGCATAATGACTCAAAGAAGGGCTTTGGAATCAAATAGACCTAGGTTCAAATTCTGGCCCTACCCCTTCCTAGCACCAGGAAAAGTAAATCTAGGGTCTTTGTTGATTTGTAAAATGGGATATGGCACCTAATTCTCAGGATTGCTGTCAGACCAAATATATACATATATGTGTGTGTGCGTACGTGTGTACATACACACACATATGTATTTTATCTGACAATGCACAAGACGTGTGTGTACACATGCACACACATATATGTCTTGTGCATAGAAAATATTTAGGCAAAGATAGCTATTAATATTATATTAATCCAGTAATAATGAATACTTGGGCAAAGTCAGGTTAGGGGGAGGGAGAAAGAGAGAGGAAGAAGTAAATTCCAGGGCCTGAATGCATTTTATCTTGTCTAGAGGATAGGGTGGTTGAGGGAATGGCCTAAAAATGAGGCTGTATACGTCAAAAAGCCTGATTTCAGGGCCTCGTAGGCCATGCCAAGGAGCCTGGAGGGACAGTGGAGCCAGTCACATAGGATAAGTGTGTCCTCTAGGCCAGGCTAGGTTATGCTGCAGTAACAAATATCCCCAAGCATCTGAGTGGCTTACAAAAACAAATGCTGTATTAGTCCGTTTTCACACCGCTATAAACAAACACCCAAGGCTGGGTAATATATAAAGGAAGGAAGTTTAATTGACTCACAGTTCTGCATGGCTGAGGAAGCCTCAGGAAACTTACAATTATGGTGAAAGGGGAGGAGTCACATCTCATATGGCTGCAGGTGAGAGAGAGATGAATGAGGAGCAAAGGGGGAAGAGGCCCTTTTAAAACCATCAGCTCTAGTGAGAACTCACTATCATGAGAACAGCACGGGGGAAACCACTCCCATGATCCCATCACCTCCCACCAGGTCTCTCCCTAGACATGTGGGGATTATAGGGATTATAATTCAAGATTACATTTGGGTGGCGACACAGCCAAACCATATCAAATGCTACACGTCCACTGGGGATCAGCTGTGGTTCTGCTCCATGTCATCTCTAGTATGGAACTTATGCTGATGGAATAGCTTCTTTCTAAAACAAATTGCTTGTGGCAGACAGAAAAGAGACATGGTGAACCCACAACTGGCTCTTAAAACTTCTGCTTGGAACTGACATTCCTGCTTACATTTTATTGGCTGAAGCAAGTCTGCCATCAGTGGGGCCAAGGAGCAGCACATCATGGAGGGGAACCAGACTGTTTGGCATATCATTAATAGGAATAGATTTTGTGGTAAAAGAAAATGAGTGGTAACCTGATTAAAAAATTGGCAAAGGATTTCAGTAGACATTTCTCTAATACCATACACAAATGGCCAATAAGCACATGAAAATATGCTATCAGGGAAGTGCAGATCAAAACTACAATGAGATACCACTTCACATCCACTCAGATGGTTGTAATAAAAAAGACAGACAATGATAAATGTTGGAAAAGATGTGGAGAAACTGGAACCCTTATAATATGCTGCTGGTGCGAGTATAAAATGGTGGAGCTGGTTTGGTAAATCATCTAGCAGTTCCAGAAAAATTTAAAAATACAGTTACTATGTAGCCCAGCAATTCTACTCCTAGGAATATACCCAAAAGAAATGAAAATATATATCCCCACAAAAATAATTGTAAATGAATGTGCATAGCAGCATTGTTCATAATAGTCAAAAAGTAGAGATAGTCTGTATGTCCTTCCACTGATGGATAAATAAAAGGTGATTATATATTCTATACAATGGCTCAAGCCTGTAATCCCAGCACTTTGGGAGGCCGAGGCGGGTGGATCACGAGGTCAGGAGATCGAGACCATCCTGGCTAACA
>NW_012123931.1:1277279-1277620 GCF_000951035.1 Colobus angolensis palliatus | reverse complement strand
TTTGCCATTTTTGGCCAGGGTGGTCTCGAACTCCTGACCTCGGGTGATCCACCTGCCTCAGCCTCCCAAAGTGCTGGGATTACAGGCATGAGCCACGGCGGCTGGCCCCTAGTGACTTTGGAAAGAATGGTTTCAGTGAGTTGGTGGGGCAGAAATCAGAGTGCAGTAAGTCCAGACTTGAGTAGTGGTTGAAGAATTGGAGGCACTCTTGTTTAGATAATTGGAGAAATGTATTATAGGAAAGAAAGCAGAGGTTGAAGTGGAGTCTGGTAGGTTGGGCGAGAGATTTAAAGACGGGAGAGACTTCAGGTTGTTTACATGCTTATGGGGATGAAAGGAGG
>NW_012123931.1:1195287-1270614 GCF_000951035.1 Colobus angolensis palliatus | reverse complement strand
AGTTTGAGCAAAGAACTATTCCCGAATCAGGCAGCCTCCTGAGCCCGAGTAGGTTCACACAGACTCCCGCAGAGCCACATGGTGGAGAAAGGTTTATAGACAGAGAAAGAGAAGTGAGGTAGGGAAACAGCCGGATTGGTTATAGCTAGACGTTTACCTTATTTGAACACGGTTTGAACAGCTGGCCGCCTTTGGCCAAAACTTGGTGATTGGCGCAAGAGTAGGCTGCAGTCTGTTTACACTTCCATTTAGGTTATAGTTCACTATTTAGGGAGAAAGTTTCAGGCTGAACTTAAAATATGTAAGGACACAGCTTTTGGCTAAACTTGATGTAACACTTGCCTGGTTTCATCCCGCTCCAAGAAGTCGGAGGTTTTTTTTAGAGATTTCTGTTTATTTTGCTCACATATTAACTCCAAGCATCTAGAATACCATCTGATATATAGTATGTGGTCAATACACATTTGCCGAATAAATGAAAAAGCGAGTTTTCTAAGAAGGCAAGAGAGGAAGGGAGCCAGAACATAGCCATATAGTTCCTGCTGCTACAGCACTTGTGAGTCCAGAACTTCCCGCCTACTGAGGGTGAGGAGGGAGAGGGAAGGGCAAAGAGCTGTTTCCCAGCTGGATGAAAAGGGACAGAGAATATTCGTTTGATAATTACGGTCTGCATTGAATCTTTTTTCTATTTTGTTTAGACCAATTTAAATGTTAAAGTATTTAATTCATCATGTGTTTGTCTTTGAAGTAGATGAAACGTATTTTGTTAGGTACTTCGACCTTCCAAGCCTGGCCCTGATAAAGCCTCTAAGAGGCCTAGTTGTGTTCAGCGCAGCCCGGGGCGTGTTCCTGTCAAGTGCTTTCACCAGTACAGATTTCCGTGAGGCGCGCCTCTGAATCCTTAATCTGTGGATTGACTGTGGTGATAAGGCAGGCGGAGGGAAAAGATTGAGTACGAGAAGGACTTGTGTGACCAAAAGCGGCGGTGTAAGCTTAACTTAGGAAAATAAACAGCTTCGGAAAAGCCGCGCCGGGACATCGAACCAAATCAACAGTCCGACCTCCACTCTGGCCGCCCCAACGGCGCGAACGGACGTGCGCCTGCGCGCGGACTACACAGCTCCAGCAGCCGGGAGCGGCGCGGCAGCGGCTGAGATCACGTGGTGCATCTAGAAGCCACCCCGCCTCTCCGAGGCCTCCCTGCCCCGCCCCGCCCCGCCCCTTTCCCGGCGGGACGCTCTGAGCCACTCCGAACTGCGCAGGGCGGTCAGGGGTGAGTGTCCGCGAGGGGCGTGCGTAGCGCAGACCCGGGAGGGTCCCGGCTGGGGCGCGGGCCGTCTGAATGCCTTCCGGGGACTAGGGGACAAAATGGCGGCGGGGTACGCCCTTTCACCCCCTCCCCTCACCTGGGAGTGCGGGTGGAGCGGGGCAGGGATCGTTGCTGGGGGAGGGGAGCCGCGGTAGCCTGGGAAGGGCTCAGAGGCCGGCCTCGGGGGCCTTGGGACGGGGGCGGGAGTGAGCCGCGTCCGGGCCTCCTCTGCGGGCTCATCTGGGGTGTTAGGGACGTAAGACCCCGCACACTACGCGGTCTGAGGGATGAGTGGGGGGGCCGCCGCGTCACCTCACTTGGGGGCAGCCCCGGCCGCGGGTGACGAGGCTTCTGGAATGTCTAAATGCGTGGGGCTCCTGGAGGAGCCGCCCTTCGTTTGACAGGTGATCGTCATCGTCATCTTTCATTCTCAGCGGGTTTTACCATGCTTTCCCTGTACTCTGATCTTAGCTCTGCCCAGGAAACAGGGCAGGAATGGCCTCTCCGTCTTCCAGATGCGTGAGCTGAGGCCTGGAGGAGTGAAGAGCCCCTCGCACCTGGGAGTTGTGGGACCCAGCCTCTTGCCTCTGTTGCTGCTCTTTTCCCAGCACTTCCTTCGCGCCTTCCCCTACGCCGTTTTCCAGTCTCGTTCGTGGGAACGGCAGCAGGGAGGAACGGGATTGTTAGAAAGCAGACACAAAACTGGTCCTCTGAGCAACATCTGCTGTTGTTAAGGGGGCCCCCGCTGAGATGAGGCCACCTGTTTGTGAGCAGCTTCCTGTTACTGGTGGACTGCATCTCTTATTCTAGTTGTGATAAGTTATTTTCCATGAAAATAGCTCTTCACTAATAGTCATTTTACCAGATACTAATTCCTTATATGAATTATAGTTTGTCTTAGTTTATGGATTAATTTCATCATTAACTTTTCATCTTCTTAAATAATCTGTGGTAGAAGGATGGATGGGCTAGGAGTAATGCTTATTTTATGAATGGAGAAACGGGGGCTCAAAAGGTTATTACTTGCCTTAGATCACCAGCTGGTGAGTGGTAAATCTGGGATTAGGTTTTCTGACCTAAGATTGGTAGTCTGACCACTGTCCTACTCTGGCCTATACTGGCGCTCTGTCCCTTGTATTATTTCTCTTAACTATGACTTTTCCTCAAAGTTTGTTGGTTGCAGATGATTTATGCCACTTGAAATGAAGAATGATATTCACTAAATAATTAATTTTTTAATCAATCAAAGAGTCGATTTTTAATGTATTTTGGAAGGTTGTCTTTGTGGGAGAAGTAATCTGATGGCTTTGAAGGCAGATTGAGTTGAGTTTGAATCTCAGCTCCACCCCTTGTTTTTGGCCAATTAATTTTTCTGAGCCTTTCTCATCTGTAAAGTAGAAATAATATCCACCTCATAAATTTGTTGATAGTAATAAATTAGGTGTCTGTAAAGCATTTAGAACTGTTCCTGGCCCATGGTAAGCCCTCAACAGATGCTTTTTTCTTTCTCTGCACTCCCTTGAGCTGCATTACAAATATTCTGTATGTGTCTTTGGTCCATTTGGGTCTGGTATAACAAAATACCTCAGACTGAGTGGCTTATAAACAACTGAAATTCATTTCTTGCAGTTCTGGAGGCTAGGAAGTCCTAGATCAAGATGTCTGATGATTCAGTGTTTGGTGATAGCCTGCTTTCTGGTTAATAGATGGCACCCTCTAGCTGTCTCCTTACATGGTGCAAGGGTGAAGGGGTCTCTCTCTGGCCTCTTATAAGGGCATTTATCTCAATCGTTAAGACTCTGCCCTCGTAATACAGTCATCTCCCAAAGGCCCCACCTCCTAATATGACCTTGGAAACTAGGATTTCAACACAAATTTTGAAGAACACAAATATGCAGACTATAGCATTATGGTTAATCACTTGGTTGTTCAGGTCAAACAACCGTGGAAATGTAATCAGCAGTACTGTACAAATGTGTTTTTAAATAAATTTTGGTGACTGAGGTCCAAAGGATGAAGTATTCTAAATAGACTTTAAAAATGTTTGCCCTTGGTGCTTCATAGGTATTTTAAGAACTCCTAAAAGATTGATAGTAAGGCCATTAATCTCTTCAATTAGCTGCAGGAATGTTTTAAAGATAAGTAAGATGAAGGGACTTGAGATTCTGTCGTTTCTTTCACTTTCTTTTTTCTTGAAACCGAGTCTCACTCTGTCACCCAGGCTGGAGTGCAGTGGGGTGATCTTGGCTCACTGCAAACTCCACCTCCCGGGTTCAAGCGATTTTCCTGCCTCGGCTTCCTGAGTAGCTGGGACTACAGGTGCTCACCACCATGCTTGGCTAATTTTTTTTGTATTTTTAGTAGAGATGGGGTTTCGCCATGTTGGCCATGCTGATCTCGAACTCCTGACCTCAGATGATCCACCTGCCTCGGCCTCCCAAAGTGCTGGGTTTACAGGGGTGAGCCACTGCACCTGGTTTCTTTCACTTTCATACCTGACCACAGCCCAGATTAGTTTTAAAGGAGAAACAACTTCTTTGGGAATCACATGTGAATGTTATTTAAACACTTAGAAAGTGGTGGTATTATTTAGGGGGAAGTTTAATAGAATTCTCTCTAAGGGTACAATCTGATATCCATTGTGTAATTGGCATTTTTGAAATTGTAGAAGAGACAACTGTAAATGGCTGGCATAGCAAAACTTAAATCAATAAAATTCTGTTTGCAGTTTCTGCTGGATGGTAACTTTTTTTTTTAATTCAACTTTTATTATATAGTAAAGGGTACATGTGTAGATTTGTTACATGGGTAAATTGTTTGATGCTGATGCTTGGGGTCCCAACTATCCCATCACACACACAGGCCATAAGCATAGTAGACAACAGGTGGTTTTTCAGCCCATGCCCCCCTTGGTCTAGTGATCCCTAGTGTCTGTTGTTCGCAACTTTTACCATCATGTATTCAGTGTTTAATTCCCACTTATAAGTGAGAACACACAGTATTCGGTTTTCTTTTCTCATGTTAAGTCACTTAGGACAGTGGTCTCCAGCTCTATACGTGTTACTGCAGAGGGCTTGATTTTGTTCTTTTTTATGGCTGCATAGTATTCCATGGTGCATTTGTAGCTAACCTTTTTCACAAACATGTTTGGCTTTCACTGATTGGCTATGGGTCTTGTGAAATATAAAGAATGAAAAGATCTGCAGTCCAGTGATGGAGCTAGCTTTAAAAATTATTAGAGGCCGGGTACGGTGGCTCATGCCTGTAATCCCAGCACTTTGGGAGGCCGAGGCAGGCAGATCACAAGGTCAGGAGATCGAGACCATTCTGGCTAACATGGTGAAACCCCGTGTCTGCTAAAAATACAAAAAATTAGCTGGACATGCTGGCATGTGCCTGTAGTCCCAGCTACTCAGGAGGCTGAGGCAGGAGAATCGCTTGAATCCGGGAGGTGGAGGTTGCAGTGAGCCAAGATCGTGCCACTGTACTGCAGCCTGAGCAAGACAGCGAGACTCTGTCTCAAAAAAAAAAAAAAATTATTAGAAAGAAATTATTTATGGAAAGACTTTTTCTTCTGTGACATGAAACACTAAAGATTTTGTGAAGTTTTGCCAAAATGATAACTTCTTAAAGTAATAAGTTCATTTTGTGTTTTGAAACATACACAAAAGAGAATAGTATGATGAACTGCTATGTATCAATCTATTTCAAAAATTAGCTATACATTATACATAGGCAGTATTATTCCATAAAAGTTACCTCCCCACTAAATTGTTTTGAAGCACATTTCAGACATCGTATTTAATTTGTCAAGATTTTAGTATGCATTAGGCCTACTTTTAATACAGTATTGGAAAGGAGAGATAGTTTCAGTATTTTCAATCTAGCATGCCACGTTCATGAGAAAAAATAAATAACTTGGTTGACATATTCATGGCAGTATATATAAAAGTAATCAGAATTGAAAATCTTATTAAACAATTCAGCATTATAAAATGTCTATATTGCTCTTCAAATTACTCTTTTTTCTTTTGAGATGGCATCTTGCTCTGTCGCCCAGGCTGGAGTGCAGTGGTGCGATCTCGGCTTACTGCAACCTCTGCCTCTTGGGTTCCAGCGATTCTCCTGCCTCAGCCTCCCGAGTAGCTGGGACTACAGGCGCCCGCCACCACACCTGGCTACAAACTACTCATTTTTACCATAATACATGTGTTTTCTGATTAGCAAAGATGTGAACAATTATTGGTAGTTTTTGAGTGTGCCTGTGACAACATTAAAGTATCAGACTCAGAAAGGCAAATACTCAGATTTTCTTAAACGTTGGAAAAGGCAAAAACGTGGGTGACAGACTTTGTGAATCCTGGAGAGGAACTGTGATTGCAAACCTCAATTTTTCTACAATTTATTGACCAATATGTGGATAATTCATAGATGTACTATCCTGGCTTCAGTTAGATGGGCCCCTATATTTTGGAGTAGGGCTACCAGCAGGCTTCTCACTGCTTTGGGTCTGCCATTTACTCCTTGCTCTTTTACAACCTGCGTACCCAAACTTGGATAAAGAAAAGATATACTTTTCCTGGCACTTGAGCCCATCTTTACATTTCCATCTCTAGGATTCTTAGGCATCTCCACAGATATTCCGGAATTGCAGGGCAGAATAAGACAAGTGAGACTTCAGTTCTGAACAAGGCAGGAACTCGTTGAGACACTTTGGGCTCAGCCAGACCTAGTGTTCATTCCCTGTTTACCGCCTTTTGTCTTTGTTTTTTTGGGTGCTCCACTTTCTGATTGGCCACTGTTTTTTTTGCAGCCCTGAGTTTCTCAAATTTCATTTACTTGAGTACCACTGTCAGTATTTTGCCATATCCATATTTCTTGTATATTAACTGATTTTACATTTAAGATAGTGTTACAGATTTTTGAGTAAATGTCATTTTATTGAAAGAAAATTATGTAAATTATTTTATAGGTGGTACTTAGTTATGGCAAATATCATGAAGGTAGTAACTGAATGATTGCAATTTTGGACATTTTAGATTAGGACATAGCTTGCTTTCTTTTTTAATTTAAAGTTTTATTGACTTCATATACCATAAAATCCACCCATTTAAAATGTACACTTCAGTGATTTTAATGTATTTAGAGACTTGTGGATCCATTACTGCAATCAACTTTAGAACATTTTCAGTACCCCAATATGAAACCCCATAAGCATTAGCAGCCATTTTCCATTCTGGCCTCCCTCCCCACTTCCCCATCTCCAGCTCCAGCCACCCACTAATCTACTTGCTGTCTTTATGGATTTGCCTATTCAGGACATTTCGCATAAATGGAATTGTACAATATGAAGCCTTTTGTGTGTGACTTCTCCCATTTAACATAATGTTTTCAAGGTTCATCCATGTTGTAGCACGTATCAGCCCTTCATTCCTTTTTATGGATGAATAATATTCCATCATATGGATATACCACATTTTATTTATTCACTTATCAGTTCATGAACATCTTGCATTGTTTCTACTTTTTGGCTATTGCTGCTGTCAATATTCCTGTAGAAGTTTTTGTGTGGACTTGTGTTTTCATTTCTCTTGAGTATAAACCTAGGAGTAGAATTGCTGGGTTATATGGTGGCTTATCTTTTACTTTTTGAGGAACTGCCAGATTGTTACCAAACCAGCCGTACTGGTTTACATTTCCATTGCAGTGTGTGAGGATTCCAGTTTCTCCACATCTTCTCCAACAGTTGTTTTGTCTGTCTTTTTGACGGTAGACATCTTGGTGGGTACGAAGTTATGTCTCATTGTGGCTTTGATATGTATTTCCCTAATGACTAGTGATTTCAACATCTTTTCATATGCTTATTAGCCATTCGTATACATTTTTTGCAGAAATGAGAACATAACCCTTTTAACCTGACAGTGGTGCTCTTTAACCTGACATGGGTTCTTATTCTTCCTCTTGGTTGCTCTCTGTTGGCTTTTTATTCATATAATCAAGTGAATTGTTCCCCAGAAATCCTTTGTGGTAATCTAGTGTGAAGTATACATCTCCTACTTATGTTTATTTTTACACTGTAGTACCTGTTTACCTAAGTGCACCTGGAAATATCAGGAATTTATTTAAAAACAAAGTTATGCATTTCAGTTCAGAGGCAGAGACAATAATCTGTCAGGTGCCTAACTGAACGCACAAGATGCAGTGATGTAAGGATTTGAAGTTAATCAGTATCTGGTGGGACTTAAGAAATAATAACTCAGTTTTTTCTTTTTCTTTTTTTTTTGAGATAGAGTCTCTCTCTGTCACCCAGGCTGGAGTACAGTGGTGTGATGCCAGCTCACTGCAACCTCTGCCTCCTGGGTTCAGGCAATTCTCATGCCTCAGTCTTCCGAGTACCTGGGACTTCAGGTGCGCACCACCACACCCAGCTAAGTTTTTGTATTTTTGGTAGAGATGGGGTTTTGTCATGTTGTCCATGCTGGTCTTGAACTCCTGAGCTCAGGCAGCCTGCCCGCCTCAGCCTCCCAAAGTGCTAGGATTACAGGTGTGAGCCGCTGTGCCTGGCTAATCTTGAACTAACCTTTTTTTTTTCCTTTTTGTAGGAAAAGGCCTGTAATTAAGAGTTTGTGAACTCTGGACTGAAAAATTTTAAGTGAGAGCCTAGTTTAATCTGTAATTTGGAAGTACTTTAAATTTAAATCATTACAGGGTTTTAAAGCTGTAATTGTAGTGCAGTGCAATCATATATCAGAAAATCTGAAAATAACAAAAAAATTACTCATAATCCTCTGGTGCACAGCTACCAAGTATTGAGGGCTGGTTGTTTGCCATCAAATATTTCTTCACATTTACTTTCTTTGATTTTGAAAATAACCCTACAAAGTAGATATTTTTACTCTTGTTTTATAGCTGTGTACCCTGAGATTCAAAAATGTTAAAGAATTTGTCTAAAGGCTGTGTAGTTTGTAATTGGCAGACTTGGGATATGTATTTGTGTCTGACTTCAGAACTTACTCTTTTTTAAAAAAAAAAAAAGTTAATATTTTTAGAGATGAGGTCTCACTCTGTCACCCAGGCTGGAGTGCAGTAGCACGATCATAGCTTAAACTGCAGCCTCTATCTCCTGGGCTCAAGTGAGCCTCCTTCCTTAGCCTCCCAGGGAGCTGGGACTACAGGTGTGTACCACTATGCCTGGCTATTTTTTTGTATTTTTGGTGGATTGCTGGTATTATTTTGTATTTTGGTGTATTCTCCACATTGCCCAGGCTGGTCTCAAACTCTTGAGCTCAAGCAGTCTGCCTGCATTGGCCTCCCAAAGTTCTAGGATTATAGGGTTATTGGTATGAACCACTGTGCCAGGTCTATGATTGTTTTTTCTGTTTCTGTGAGAAACATCACGGAGATTTTGATAGGGATTATGTTGAATTTGTAGATTGCTTTGGGTAGTATGGATATTTTAACAATGTTAATTCTTCCAGTTCATGAACATGGGATGTCTTTATTTGTGTTATTTTCAGTTTGTCATCAATGTTTTATGGTTTTCAGTGTATAGATCTTTCTCTTCCTTGGTTAGATATATATTCCTAAGTATTTTAATATTATTATTATTTTTGTTGTTAAACAGTAAAATAAACAATCCTAAAATAGGATGTCATTCTGTCACCCAGTCTGGAGTGCAGTGGTATGATCACAGCTCACTGCAGCCTTGACCTCCCCAGGCTCCGGTTATCCTCCCACCTCAACCTCCTGAGTATCTGGGACTACAGGTACACCCCACCATGCCTGGCCAATTTTCGTTTTTTTGGTAGAGACAGGATTTCGCCATGTTGCCCAGGCTAGTCTTGAATTCCTGGGCTCAAGTGATCAGCCTGCTTTGGCCTCCCAAAGTACTGGGATTACAGGTGTGAGCCACTGTGGCCAGCCTTTTATTGTCTTTCATGTCCTTCATGCTGTTGTAAATGGGGTTGTTTTTTTGATTTCTTTTTTGGATGGTTCATTGTTAGTGTGTAGAAAAGCTACTGATTTTTCTATTTTGTATTTTGATTTTATATACTACAACTTTACTGAATTTATTAGTTCTAATAGTTTTTGGTGGAACCTTTAGGGTTTTCTGTATATAAGATCATGTCATCTGCAAACAGACAATTTCATTTCTTTTTTTCCTAATTTGGGTACTTTTATTTTTTTTTTTCTTGACTAATTGCCCTTGCTAGAATTTCCAGGACTATATTGAATAGAACTGGATGAGATGGCATAATCTTGTCTTGTTCTTGATCTTAGAGGAAAAGGTTTTACATTTTTACTGTTGTGTATAATGTTAGCTGTGGGCTTGTCATCTGTGATCTTTATTATGACATTACTTATGTACCTAATTTATTGAAAGTTTTTATCTTGAAAGGATGTTGAATTTTGTCAGATGCTTTTTCTGCATTTATTGAGATGATCATATGATTTTCATTCTTTATTCTGTTAATGTGGTGTATCTGATGTGTTAATTTGCATATGTTGAACCATTCTTGCGACCCACAAATAATTCCTACCTGATCATAGTGTATAAGCTGTTGGATTGGTTTGCTGGTATTTTGTGGAGGATTTTTGAATCTGTATTCATCAGGGATATGGGCCTGTAATTTTCTTTTCTTCTAGTGTTTATGTCTGGCTTTGGTATTAGGGTAATGTTGCCCTTGTAAAATGAGTTTGGAAATATTTTCTTCAGTTTTTGGGAAGAGTTGAGAAGGATTGGTATTAATTCTTCATTACATGTTTGGTAGAATTTGCCAGTGAAGCCATGAGGTCCTAGGTTCTTCTCTCTCCTGAGTTTTTTATTACAAAATCAGCCTTCTTACTTGTTATTGATCTGGTCAGATTTTTTATTTCTTCATGATTCAGTCTTGGTAGGTTGTATATTTCTAGGAGTTTACTTATTTTCTCTAAGTTATTCAATTTGTTGGCATGTAATTATTCAAAGTAGTCTTTTATGATCCCTTTATTTCTGTAATATCAGTTGTAATGTTTCCTCTTACATTTATAATTTTGTTTGTGTCTTCTTTTTTCTTAGTCTAGCTAAAGGTTTTTCAGTTTCATTTATCTTTTTCATAAGAGTTTCATTTCAACTCTTAGTTTTATTGATCTTTTCTGTTTTTCTAGTCTCTATTTCATTGATTTTTGCTCTGTTACTATTTCCTTCCTTATGCTGACTTTAGATTTAGTTTGTTCTTTTTTTAGTTCCTCGAGGTGTAATCTTAGGTTATTTATCTGAGTTGTTTCATCTTTCTCTTTTTTTCTTTTCATAGTTGGGATCTTGCTATGTTGCCCAGGCTGGAATGTAGAGACTAGTCTCAGGCATGATCATAGCACACTACAGCCTCGAACTCTTGGGCTCAAGCAATCCTCCCATCTCAGTCTCCTGACTAGCTGAGATTACAGGTGTTCACATCACGCAAGGCTGAGGTCTGTCTGTGTCTTTTTTTTGAGTTGAAATCTCGCTCTGTCGCCCATGCTAGAGTGCAGTGGTGTGATCTCAGCTCACTGCAACCTCCACCTCCCAAGTTCAAGCGATTCTCCTGTCTCAGCCTCCCAAGTAGTGGGACTGCAGGCACGTGTCACTGTACCCAGCTCATTTTTTGTATTTTTAGTAGAAATGGGGTTTCACCATGTTGGCCAGGCTGGTCTTGAACTCCTGACCACAGGTGATCTGCCCGCCTTGGCCTCCCAAAGGGCTGGAATTACAGACCTGAGCCACTGTGCCCAGCCCTGTCTGTCTGTATGTAGGCTTTTATCGCTATAAACTTGCCTCTTAGAACTGCTTTTATTGTATCCCATAAGTTTTGCTATGTTGTGTTACCATTTTCACTTGTTTCAGATACTTTTTGATTTCCCTTTTGATTTTTTTCTTTGACCCATTGATTGTTTAGTTGTGTGTTGTTTAATTTTCACATATTTGTGAATTTTTCAGTTTTCTTCCTGTTATTTCTAGCTTTATACCATTGTGGTCAGAAAAGGTACTTATTTAAATCTTCTTGAAGTTGTTGAATTCTTGAACTTCTTGAATTTTGTGGCCTAACATATGATCTATCCTAGAGAATATTGTGTGTGCTTGAAAATGTGTTGTATATTCTGCTGCTGTTGGATGGAATGTTCTACATATGTCTGTTAGGTCCATTTGGCCTATAGAATTGTTCAAGTTCACTGTTTCCTTGTTGATTATTTTTGTCTGGATGATCTATCCCTTGTTGAAAGTGAGATATTGAAGTCCCCTACTATTAATGTATTGCTGTCTAGTTTTCCCTTCAGTGGTGTTAAAATTTTGGTGCTCCAGTGTTGGGTGCATACATATCTACAGTGGTTATATCCTTTTGATGAATTGCCCCTTTATCATTATGTAATGACTTTCTTTTTTTTATTATTATTATACTTTCAGTTCTAGGGTACATGTGCACAAAGTGCAGGTTTGTTACATAGCTATACATGTGCCATGTTGGTTTGCTGCACCCATCAACTTGTCATTTACATTAGGTATTTCTCCTAATGCTATCCCTTCCCCAGCCTCCACCTCACGACAGGCCCCACCCTGTGTCCAAGTGTTCTCATTTTTCAGTTCCCCACGTATGAGTGAGAACATGCAGTGTTTGGTTTTCTGTCCTTGTCATAGTTTGCTGAGAATAATGGTCTCCAGCTTCATCCATGTCCCTGCAAAGGAAATGAACGCATCGTTTTTTATGGCTGCATAGTATTTCATGATGCATATGTGCCACATTTTCTTAATCCAGTCTATCACTGATGGACATTTGGGTTGGTTCCAAGTCTTTGCTATTGTGAACAGTGCTACAGTAAACATACGTGTGCATGTGTCTTTATAGCAGCATGATTTATAGTCCTTTGGGGGATATACCCAGTAATGGAATTGCTGGGTCAAATGGTATTTCTAGTTATAGATCGTCGAGGAATCGCCACACTGTCTTCCACAATGGTTGAACTAATTGACACCCCCACCAACAGTGTAAAAGCATTCCTATTTCTCCACATCCTCTCCAACATCGTTGTTTTCTGACTTTTTAATGATGGCCATTCTAACTAGCATGAGATGGTATCTCATTGTGGTTTTGGTTTGCATTTCTCTGATGGCCAGTGATGATGAGCATTTCTTCATGTGTCTGTTGGCTGCGTAAATGTCTTCTTTTGAGAAGTGTCTGTTCATATCCCTTGCCCACTTTTTGATGGAGTTGTTTTTTCTTGTAAATTTGTTTAAGTTCTTTGTAGATTCTGGATATTAGCCCGTAGTCAGATGGATAGATTGCAAAAATTTTCTCCCATTCTGTAGGTTGCCTGTTCACTCTGTTGGTAGTTTCTTTTGCCGTGCAGGAGCTATTTAGTTCAGTTAGATCCCATTTGACAATTTTGGCTTTTGTTGCTATTGCTTTTGGTGTTTCAGTCATGAAGTCTTTGCCCATGTGTATGTCCTGAATGGTATTGCCTAGGTTTTCTTCTAGAGTTTTTATGGTTTTAGGTCTTACATTTAAGTCTTTAATCCATCTTGAATTAATTTTTGTATAATTTTGTATAAGGAAGGGATCCAGTTTCAGCTTTCTACATATGGCTAGCCAGCTTTCCCCGCACCATTTATTAAATAGGGAATCCTTTCCCCATTTCTTGTTTTTGTCAGGTTTGTCGAAGTTCAGATGGTTGTAGATGTGTGGTGTTATTTCTGAGGCCTCTGTTCTATTCCATTGGTCTATATGTCTGTTTTGGTACCATTACCATGCTGTTTTGGTTACTGTAGCCTTGTCGCATAGTTTGAAGTCAGGTAATGTGAAGTCTCCACCTTTATCATTTTTGCTTAGGATTGTCTTGGCAATGCGCGCCCTTTTTTGGTTCCATATGAACTTTAAAGTAGTTTTTTCCAATTTTGTGAAGAAAGTCATTGGTAACTTGATGGGGATGACATTGAGTCTATAAATTACTTTGGGCAGTATGGCCATTTTCATGATATTGATTCTTCCTATCCGTGAGCATGGAATATTATTCCGTTTGTTTGTGTCCTCTTTTATTTTGTTGAGTAGTGGTTTGTAGTTCTCCTTGAAGAGGTTCTTCGCATCCCTTGTAAGTTGGATTCCTAGATATTTTATTCTCTTTGAAGCAATTGTGAATGGGAGTTCACTCATGATTTGACTCTGTTTGTCTGTTATTGGAGTATAGGAATGCTTGTGATTTTCGCACATTGATTTTGTGTCCTGAGACTTTGCTGAAGTTGCTTATCAGCTTAAGGAGATTTTGGGCTGAGACGATGGAGTTTTCTAAATATACAATCATGTCATCTGCAAACAGGGACAATTTGGCTTCCTCTTTTCCTAATTGAATACTCTTTATTTCTTTCTCTTGCCTAATTGCCTTGGCCAGAACTTCCAACACTATGTTGAATAGGAGTGGTGAGAGAGGGCATCCTTGTCTTGTGCCAGTTTTCAAAGGGAATGCTTCCAGTTTTTGCCCATTCAGTATGATCTTGACTGTGGGTTTGTCATAAATAACTTATTATTTTGAGATATGTTCCATCAAAACCTAGTTTATTGGGAGTTTTTAGCATGAAGGGCTGTTGAATTTTGTCTGAGGCCTTTTCTGCATCTATTGAGATAATCATGTGGTTTTTGTCATTGATTCTGTTTACGTGATGGATTATGTTTATTGATTTGTATATGTTGAACCAGCCTTGCATCCCAGGGATGAAGCTGACTTGATTGTGGGTGGATAAACTTTTTGATGTGCTGT
The DNA here is from genome assembly GCF_000951035.1 of Colobus angolensis palliatus. Lineage (NCBI taxonomy): Eukaryota > Metazoa > Chordata > Mammalia > Primates > Cercopithecidae > Colobus > Colobus angolensis. The sequence goes on along the minus strand of NW_012123931.1, from coordinate 1,256,543 downwards.
GGATTCAATTTGCCAGTATTCTACTGAGGATTTTTGCATCGATGTTCATCAGGGATATTGGTCTAAAATTCCCTTTTTTTGTCGTGTCTCTGCCAGGCTTTGGTATCAGGATGATGTTGGCCTCATAAAATGAGTTAGGGAGGATTCCCTCTTTTTCTATTGATTGGAATAGTTTCAGAAGGAATGGTACCAGCTCCTCCTTGTACCTCTGGTAGAATTTAGCTGTGAATCCATCTGGTCCTGGACTTTTTTTGGTTGGTAGGCTCTTAATTATTGCCTCAATTTCAGAGCCTGTTATTGGTCTATTCAGAGATTCAACTTCTTCCTGGTTTAGTCTTGGGAGGGTGTATGTGTCCAGGAATTTATCCATTTGTTCTGGATTTTCTAGTTTATTTGCGTAGAGGTGTTTATTTATACCACTCTGACGGTAGTTTGTGTTTCTGTGGGCTCTGTGGTGATACCCCTTTATCATTTTTTATTGTGTCTATTTGATTCTTCTCTCTTTTCTTCTTTATTAGTCTTGCTAGCGGTCTATCAATTTTGTTGATCTTTTCAAAAAACCAGCTCCTGGATTCATTGATTTTTTTGAAGGGTTTTTTGTCTCTCTATCTCCTTCAGCTCTGCTCTGATCTTAGTTATTTCTTGCCTTCTGCTAGCTTTTGAATTTATTTGCTCTTCTCTAGTTCTTTTAATTGTGATGTTAGGGTGTCAATTTTAGATCTTTCCTGCTTTCTCTTCTGGGCATTTAGTGCTATAAATTTCCCTCTACCCACTGCTTTAAATGTGTCCTAGAGATTCTGGTATGTTGTGTCTTTGTTCTGATTGGTTTCAAAGAACATCATTATTTCTGCCTTCGTTTCATTATTTATCCAGTAGTCATTCAGGAGCAGATTGTTCAGTTTCCCTGTATTTGTGTAGTTTTGAGTGATTTTCTTAGTCCTGAGTTCTAATTTGATTGCACTGTGGTCTGAGAGACAGTTTGTTGTGATTTCTTTTCTTTTATATTTGCTGAGGAGTGCTTTACTTCCAATTATGTGGTCAATTTTAGAATAAGTGCGATGTGGTGCTGAGAAGAATATTCTGTTGATTTGGGGTGGAGAGTTCTGTAGATGTCTATTAGGTCCACTTGGTGCAGAGCTAAGTTCAAGTCCTGGATATCCTTGTTAACCTTCTGTTTCGTTAATCTGTCTAATATTGACAGTAGGGTGTTAAGGTCTCCCATTATTATTGTGTGAGAGTCTAAGTCTCTTTGTAGGTCTCTAAGGATTTGCTTTATGAATCTTGGTGCTCCTGTATTGGATGCATGTATATTTAGGATAGCTGCTCTTCTTGTTGAATTGATCCCTTTACCATTATGTAATGGCCTTTGTGTCTTTTGATCTTTGTTGGTTTAAAGTCTGTTTTATCAGAGACTAGGATTGCATCCCCTGCTTTTTTTTTTTGCTTTCCATTTGCTTGGTAGACCTTCCGCCATACTTTAGTTTTAGCCTGTGTGTATCTCTGCGCACGAGATGTATCTCCTAAATACAGCACACTGATGGGTCTTGACTCTGTCCAGTTTGCCAGTCTGTGTCTTTTAATTGAGGCATTTAGCCCATTTACATTTAAGGTTAATATTGTTATATGTGAATTTGATCCTGTCATTATGATGTTAGCTGATTATTTTGCCCGTTAATTGATGCAGTTCCTTCATAGCATCGATAGTCTTTACCATTTGACATGTTTTTGCAGTGTCTGGCACCAGTTGTTCTTTACCATGTTTAGTGCTTCCTTCAGGAGCTCTTGTAAGGCAGGCCTGGTGGCAACAAAATCTCTTAGCATTTGCTTGTCTATAAAGGATTTTATTTCTCCTTTACTTAAGAAGCTTAGTTTCACTGGATATGAAATTATGGGTTGAAAATTCTTTAGGAATGTTGAATATTGGCACCTACTCTCTTTTGCCTTGTAGGGTTCTGCCAAGAGATCTGCTGTTAGTCTGATGGGCTTCCCTTTGTGGGTAACCTGACCTTTCTCTCTGGCTGCCCTTAACACTTTTTCCTTCATTTCAACCTTTGTGAATCTGACAATTATGTGTCTTGGGGTTTCTCTTCTCGAGGAGTATCTTTGTGGTGTTCTCTGTATTTCCTGAATTTGAATGTTGGCCTGCCTTGCTAGGTTGGGGAGGAGTATCTTTGTGGTATTCTCTGTCTTTCATGAATTTGAATGTTGGCCTGCCTTGCTAGGTTGGGGAAGTTCTCCTGGATAATACCCTGCAGAGTGTTTTCCAACTTGATTCCATTCTCCCCATCAGTTTCAGGTGCACCAATCAAACATAGATTTGGTCTTTTCACATAGTCCATATTTCTTGGAGGCTTTGTTCATTTCTTTTTACTCTTTTTTTGTCTAATCTTCTCACTTCATTTCGTTAATTTGATCTTCGGTCACTGATATCTTTTCTTTCACTTGATTGAATTGGCTATTGAAGCTTGTGCATGCGTCACGAAGTTCTCGTGCCATGGTTTTCAGCTCCATCAGGTCATTTAAGGTCTTCTCTCCACTGTTCATTCTAGTTAGCCATTCGTCTGACCTTTTTTCAAGGTTTTTAGCTTCCTTGCAATGGGTTAGAACATGCTTCTTTAGTTTGGAGAAGTTTGTTATTACCGACCTTCTAAAGCCTGCTTCTGTCAACTTGTCATTCTCCATCCAGCTTTGTTCTGTTGCTGATGAGGAGCTGTGATCCTTTGGAGGAGAAGAGGCACTCTGGTTTTTAAGAATTTTCAGCTTTTCTGCTCTGGTTTCTCCCCATCTTTGTGGTTTTATCTGCCTTTGGTCTTTGATGTTGGTAACCTACAGATGAGGTTTTGGTGTGGATGTCGTTTTTGTTGATGTTGATGCTCTTCCTTTCTGATTGTTAGTTTTCCTTCTAACAGTCAGGTCCCTCAGCTGCAGATCTGTTGGAGTTTGCTGGAGGTCCACTCCAGACCCTGTGTGCCTGAGTATCACCAGTGGAGGCTACAGAACAGCAAATATTGTGGAACAGTAAATATTGCTGCCTGATCCTTCCTCTGAAAGCTTCGTCCCAGAGGGGCCCTTGCCTGTATGAGGTGTCTTGTTGGCCCCTCCTGGGAGGGATCTCACCGTTAGGCTACACGGCGGTCAAGGACCCACTTCAGGAGGCAGCCTGTCTGTTCTCAGAGCTCAAACACCATGCTGGGAGAACCACTGCTTTCTTCAGAGCCATCAGACAGGGACATTTAAGTCTGCAGAAGTTGTCTGCTGCTTTTTGTTCAGCTATGCCCTGCCCACAGAGGTGGAGTGTGTAGAGGCAGTAGGCCTTGCTGAGCTGTGGTGGGCTCTGCCTAGTTCAAGCTTCCTGGCTGCTTTGTTTACCTACTCAAGCCTCAGCAATGGTGGATGGCCCTCCTCCACTAGGCTGCAGCCTTGCAGGTTGATCTCAGACTGCTGCACCAGCAGTGAGCAAGGCTCTGTGGGCATGGGACCCGCTGAGCCAGGCATGGGAGAAAATCTCCTAGTCTGTGAGTTGCTAAGACCATGGGAAAAGTGCAGTATTTGGGCGAGAGTGTACCGATTTTCCAGGTACAGTCTGTCACGGCTTTCCTTGGCTGGGAAGGGGAAATCCCCGACCCCTTGCACTTCCCAGGTGAGGCAACACCCCGGCCTACTTCGGCTCGCCCTCTGTGGGCTATACCTACTGTCCAACCAGTCCCAATGAGATGAACCAGGTACCTCAGTTGGGAATGCAGAAATCACCCGTTTTCTGTGTTGATCACACTGGAAGCTGCAGACTGGAGCTGTTCCTATTCGGTCATCTTGGAACACACTCTGACTTTTTAAAAAACTTTTATTTTAAGTTCAGGGGTACAAGTGCAGGTTTGTTATGTTGGTAAACTTGTGTCATGGGACTTTGTTGTACAGATTATTTCACTACCCAAGTATTCAATATAGTACCCATCAATTATTTTTCCTGATCCCCTCCCTCCTCCCACCCTCCACTCTCCGAAAGGCCCCAGTACATGCTGTTCCCCTCTATGTGTCCATGTGTTCTCATCATTTAGCTCTCACATGTAAGTGAGAACATGCGGTGTTTGGTTTTCTGTTCCTGTGTTAGTTTGCTATGGATAATGGCCTCTAGCTACATTCATGTACCTGCAAATGACATGATCTCATTCTTTTTTTATAACTCCATGATATTCCCTGTTGTATATGTACCACATTTTCTTTATCCAGTCATTGAGGGCATTTAGGTTGATTCCATGTCTTTGCTATTGTGAATCGTGCTGTAATGAACATATAGGTGTATGTGTCTTTATAATAGAATGATTTATGTTCCCTTGGGTATATACCCAGTAATGGGATTGAATGATATTTCTGTCTTTAGGTCTTTGAGGAATCACCACAGTATCTTCCACAAAATGGCTGAACTTAATTTACACTGCCACCAACAGTGTATAAGTGTTCCTTTTTCTCCAGAATCTTGCCAGCATCTGATTTTTTTATTTTTATTTATTTATTTTTCAGAGAGAGTCTCACTCTGTTGTCCAGGCCGGAGTGCAGTGGTGAGATCTTGGCTCACTGCAACCTCTGCCTCTCGGTTTCAAGCAATTCTCCTGCCTCAGCCTCCCAAGTAGCTGGGATTACAGGAGCACACTACCACACCCAGCTAATTTTTGTATTTTGAGTAGAGACAGGATGTTTCCCTGTTGCCCAGGCTGGTCTTGAACTCTTGACCTCAGGTGATCTGCCCACCTCGGCCTCTCAATGTGCTGGGATTACAGGAGTGAGCGACCGTGCCCAGCTGTGAGTTTTATTTTTATACATTTTCACATTGTTAGCATCCTTTTAAAAAATTTGTATAAATTTATAGGGTTCATGTACAATTTTGTGGGAATGTGAATTATTACACCCTCTATGGAAAACACTATGGGGATGTCTTGAAAAACTAAAAAATAGAATTACCATTTGATCCAACAATCCCACTACTGGGTATCTACCCAATGGAAATCAATATGCCAAAATGATACTTGCACTTATATGTTTATTGCAGCGTATTCACAGTAGTAAAGATAAGAAATCAGCTTGTGTCTATCAACAGATGAATGATTAGTCTTCTTTTGTTTCAACTTGAATAACTTCTTTTAGCCTTTTTGTAAGGTGGGATGAACTCCCACAGCTTTTCTTTGTTTGGTAGTGTTATGATTTTAAATCAGGCCAGGTGTGAATCCCAGCACTTTGGGAGACTGAGGTGGGTGGATTGCTTAAGCCCAATAGTTCAAGACCAGTCTAGGCAACGTGGTGAAACCCCGTCTGTGCCAAAAAATAAACAAATTACCCAGGCATGGTGGTGTGCACCTGTAGTCCCAGCTACTCAGGAGGCTGAGGTGGGAAGATGGCTTTAGTTAGGGAGGCAGAGGTTGCAGTGAGCCAAGATTGCACCATTGCACTCCAGTCTGGGCAGTAGAGCCAGGCCCTGTCTCAAAATGAGTGAATGAGTTAACGAATGTTATATGGGAAGGCCTCATTGAGAATGACATTTGTGCAAAGTGAATTGGGAGTGTTCCACATAGGAGGTCCAACAAGTGTAAACCCATAATGCTAGAATATGTCTGGCATGCTGGGAAACATAAAGAGGCCAGTGTGATTGGAGTACAATGAATGCTGGGGAGAATGGGTATATGGAATTGGAAAATTTTGGACATAATAGGCTACTGTGAGGACTTTGGCTTTTACTCTGAGTGACATGAAGAGATGTTGGAGGTTTGCGAGCAGAGGTGGTACATTTAAAAAATAGAATAGCTTTACTGATAAATGATTCATATACTATATAATTTCCCCATTTAAAAATTTTTTTTAGTATATTCACAGAGGTTTGCAGCCATCACCATAATTACTTTTAGAACATTTTCATCACCTGCTAAGGAAACCCTGTGCTTATTAGCAGTTACTCTCATTTTCTCCTAACCCCTCAGCTTTCAGCAATCTCTCTTTTCTGACACTATGGATTTGACTGTTCTGGACATTTCACATATGTGGAATCATACAATTTGTGTTCTTTTATAACTGGCTTCTTTCACTTAGCATGTATTATAGCATGTATTAGCACTTTCTTCCTTTTTTTTTAGTCTTTTATCCATTTTTATGTCCTTTTATTCATTGTATGAATATGCATTTTATTTATCCATTCATCAGTTGACGGGTATTTGGGTTGTTTCTACTTTTTAGCTGTTATGAATAATGCTGCTGTGAACATTTGTATATACATTTTTTTCTGGACATATGTTTACTGGTACTGCATTTTAAAGGAGCATATTTTATTGACAAAGGATAAATGATCTAGGTTTTCTTCCAGAAGGAGGTTTGGTTCCGGTTGCCGCTTTCTTTTTTTTGTTCACTGACTCTTCATACAGGGTTAGGTCTTTTTTTTTGTTTTTTTCTTGTTAAGCAATTTCCCGGTCCCTTTCTGTTCTGTCTGGTTTCCCTGACTTGGATTTCTTTGAGTAAAAGTTTGGCCATATTAAATAGGTTACCTGAAATGTACAGGCTGTTATACTTAGAGCCTTATGTAATTGTTAATTAAGGTATTCTGATAAAATCTTAGTTTATGAACGTTCTTAAGGAAAGTTACACAGGGTTTTCTATGCTGAGTTGAGACTCATTAGTGAGTCAGTTCAGTGAAAGCAGCATTTAAAAACCGAAATAGAATACAGAAGGAAATATTAGAATGCATCTGTTACTTTACGAAACTTTTAATTCAGTTAAACGTGTATGAACTGGGTAAGATATAAAACGTGTATGTGTTTATGGGTTGTAGTAAAAAAGTTTGGAACCCCTCTGGGTTAGGATGTCCATGTAATTAATACTGTTCCTTTTCCATTTTATTTTTATTTTTTGGAGAGCATTGAGGTCTTGTTCAGCATGGAGTATTTAAAGCCTGCTATATTATACCCCAACAGGTAATATAAAGGAGCAGTTTTTTTTTGTTGTTGTTGTTTAATGTAAGTGTGGGGATGAGATTTGTATCTTTTTATGAATAATTATGGTTTTCTGGTAATGTTATAACTAAGCATATATATATATTTTTATTGTATTGTAGGAGTCATACTCCATGGGTTTATGTGATAAATGATCTTGGCATAGAAGAGAATTTAAAGAATGATGGTAAGTGATATCTTAAAGACTAGCCTTAGTTTTTTTGCCTTTCTCTTTTCTTCCTTTCTTTTATCTTTTTTAATGTAATAGTTGTTTCATTCAAGATACCCTATGGAACACATTGTCATAAAGCACAGTGATAAAGTGAGCAACTATGAATGTACTATTCAACCTTAGAACCCAGGAACCTTGCTGCTCCTCAGGCTTGCCTCTAACACTTATGGTACCTAGGTTAGGAATACAAGTGGAAGCCAGCTTTTAAAATGTCTTAAGATTAAATAGTTACCAATCAATGCATACTAACAGCCTGACCTGGCCTCCTATGCAGGGTCCAGCCGGGTATTAAAGGAATCTACTCTCCCTGGGTCAGGTAGGGTAGAAGTTGGGCTAGGGGAGGTCTTGAATCTAGTATGGGGACTGATGTGAAATTCCCCAGAGAGACAGGGAAAAACAGGTTTCTGTCCCCCACACTTTACTTTTCTAACTCAACATTTTTCAGGCAATTCCAAACATCTTCTTAAACTACTCAAATTGAGGAGGAGAAAGGAATGTAAGTATATAGGGAGTCCAGTGTGCCTGGATACTTCCTTTGGGATAGTTGGGGTGACTAACCTTAATCAAAAGCAGATTCTTGCTCTGGTTTTTCCAGCACAGATGCTGATTTGCCTTCTTCCTTCTCCTCTTATTGTGTCTGCCCTAGGGGGACCCAGTTTAGTTTGGGAGTCCCTCTCTCTTAATTTGTGTTCACTCAATTAGTTACTGATCCCTTTTGGATTTTGGTGTTTTTGATAGGTACAACCTTCTAAAGTGTGGGGCTCAGGGCAGAGCCCCTTCTTCTGGTTGAAAGAGCAGGAGAGGGCTGGGTGTGGTGGCTCACGCCTGTAATCCCAGCACTTTGGGAGGCCTAGATGGGCAGATCACGAGGTCAGGAGATCAAGACCATCCTGGCTAACACGGTGAAACCCCATCTCTGCTAAAAATACAAAAAATTGGCCAGGCGTGGTGGCAGGCGCCTGTAGGCCCAGCTACTCGAGAGGCTGAGGCAGGAGAATGGTGTGAATCCGGGAGGCGGAACTTGCAATGAGCCAAGATCTCACCACTGCACTCCAGCCTGGGCGACAGAGTGAGACTCCGTCTCAAAAAAAGAAAAAAGAAAAAAAAAAAGAGCAGGAGAGTATATTTGTTGTGTGCTCTTATCTCATCCCTCCCCACTTCATACTCTTTCTCAGTTCTAAGGTTTTGATTTTTCATATCTGTCATTTGGAGTTATTTTCTGTTGGTCTGCTTTTGGGTCTTTTGGTCATAAACTATGCTTTTGTTTGCCAGAAGATTTCTTTTTTTTAATCTGCCCTAATTTTGAAAGATGGTCTTAGAGGGAATAGAAGTCTAGGTTGACAGATTTTTTGTTTTCTTAATATCTTTTTTTTTTCTTCTTGAGACAGAGTCTCTCTTTGTCACGTAGTCTGGAGTGCAGTGGCACAATCATAGCTCACTGCAGTTTTTACCACCTGGGCTCAAGCAGTCCTCCCACCTCAGCCTCCTAAGTAGCTTGGAACTATGCCACCACGCTTGGCCAATTTTTTTATTTTTTATTTTTTTGTAGTGATAGGGTCTTGCTTTGTTGCCCAGGCTGGTCTTGAACTCCTGACCTCAAGTGATCCTCCTGCGTTGGTCTTCTTCCACAGTGCTGGGATTACAGGCATGAGCCACTATGCCTGGTCTATCTTAGTATTTGACAAAAGAGATTCCACTGTCCTAATAATGCAGCATTTACATAGTTCAAAATTCAAACTATAAAACAATGTTCATTTAGAGAAATTCAACTTTCTTTTCTCTTCTTTCTCTTCTTCCCTTGTGGGTAACATTAAAATTTTTTTTAATTGTAATTTCTAAAATTTAAATTGTGCTAATACAAATAACATGACATTTACCATCTGAAACATTTTTAAGTATACAGTTCAGTGATATTAAGTATATTCATATTGTTATGCAGTTATCACTATTACTCATCTTCAGAACTCCTTGTCTTGCAATATTGAAACTCTATATACATTAAACAATAATTTCCCATTTCCCCTTACCCCCTGCTCCTGTACCACTTGCTGTGTCTGTGATTTTGACTACTTTATGTACCACATATAAGTGAAATCATCCAGTATTTGTCTTTTTGTGTTTGGCTTATTTCATTTAGCATAATGTCTTCAAGACTCATCCATATTGTAGCATATATCAGAATTTCCTTCCTCTTTAAGACTGAATAATATTCTATTGTCAGTATATATTACATTTTGCTTATCCATTCATCAGACACTTGGACTGTTTCCCCTTTTTAGCTATTGTGAATGATGATGCTATGAACATGGGTGTACAGATAGATATCTCTTCAAGACTGTTTTCAGGCCAGACTCAATGACTTACGCCTGTAATCCTAGCACTTTGGAAGGCTGAGCCAGTTGGCTCACTTGAGGTCAGGAGTTTGAGACCAACTTTGCCAACCCTGGCTCTACTAAAAATACAAAAATCAGCTGGCGTGGTGATATGCACCTTTAATCCCAGCTACGTGAGAGGCTGAGGCATGAGAATCGCTTGAATGCAGGAGGCAGAGGTTGCAGTGAGCCATGATCATACCACTGCACTCTAGCCTGGGTGTCAGAGCAAGACTCTGTCTCCAAAAAGTAAATAAATAAATAAAATAGTGAAGAACTGTTTTCAGTTATTTTGGGTACATAACCAGAAGTGGAACTTCTAGATAATATGGTAAATCTACTTTTAATTTTTGGAGGAACTGTCATAGTGTTTTCCGCAGTGGCTGCAACATTTAAAATTCCCACCAACAGTGCACAAGGGTTCCAATTTTTCCACGTTCTCGCCAACATTTTTTATTTTCTGTTTTTTTGATAGTAGTCATTTTAATGGGTGCATGGGTAATCATTTTTATTAATGTTTGATTTATCCTTTATATTTTCAAAAAGAAGAATGTGTATATTTATATGTATATACATGTGTTTTTCTTTTTTGACCCTAAAGATAATATATTTCAGTATCTTGGGAGGTTTTTTGTTTTACTCAGCAATATATTCTAGAGTGTTAAAGATCTTAATTTCTTTTTATAGCTGCATACTATTTCCTATTGATCTTTGTTTTAAAACTCTAGCAGGTAAGATATAGTAAAGCTTTTCTTATCTGCCAATTGTGACTCTAAGGAATATGTCCAAAAACCTGAAAGTAAATGAAAAATGCCTATGATCATACACGACAGATAGTCCACACACTGTAAGTATATTCACTGTACTTGCAGAATTCTTGAGTTCCTTATTCAGAACTATAATAGTACATCTCCCATAAGCCTAGCAAATAAGAATTGACAGCTAATAGCTTGTTAGGGAAGAGGAGAAAATAATTAATAATTAAGCTTTTGTGTCCTACTTAATCATCAGGAAGTAAAGAACTAAAAAATCTTTAACAACACTTTTGTCTGTGCCCATTTATTTTAGGACAACTATCTTTGGTATTTCTATAACTCCTGAGGCATAATTAAATTATAGTATCATATAGAAGTTGGTGTTCATAGTGATAACCTGAAGTTATCAAGAAAAGAGTAGGTTTCTTTGGTAGCCTCTGTTGCAGAGGTCAAGGAAATGTGTTTAGAGATTTTCATACAAAATAGTAAAACCAAAAAGAATTTGTGCTTAGCAGGGAAAACTTCAGTTATCAATTTATGTAGAACACCTCCTTTCCCAATAATGTTCATTTATTGATGTTTTTTTAAAAATCATTCTGCCAGTTCATTCATTCGTGACATATTTATGTGCCAGGCGCCATCCTAGACAGTGAGAATAGAGTAGTGAACAAAACCTAGTCCTTCAGAAACTTACTGTCTAATGGGAAGACAGAATAAACACATTAAATGTATGATTTAAAATATAATTGTGGTTAAGTATTACAAAGGAGTACAAATTGGTTTGAGTATATAAAAGGAATCCTGGCCAAGTCTCGGGGTTGAAGAAAACTTAGCCTTAGGAAGTTACATTTAAGTTGGAATTCAAAAGATCATTAGGCTTTGGCTGGGCTAAGAGGAATACTCTTCTTAATCAGGATGCTTTCAGTAGCAAGTAGAGTTGGCTTCAGATAAGAGTTGATCCAGTGGCTCAACAGTGTCATCAAGAATTTGATTGCTTTTCCTCCACTTACTCTGGCTTCTGTTCTGTTGCCATTAAGACTTGCTGTCTTTATGATTCCTAGATGGTTAGCAGTAGTTTTCAAAGCTGTATATTCCCTAATATATGGCCAGTAGGAGAGTCTTTTCTTTAACATTCCAGTAAAAGATCTGAGATCCTCAGTTTTGATCACCTTAGGTCACATGCTCACCTCTGGATCAGTTGTTGTGGATAGGTGAGCAGATTGACTTAGGCAAGGTCATGTGCTGCGCCCTGGAGTTAGGGACAAAATGTGCTTGTCTAGAACCACAAGGGACCTCAACAAAAACTGTTAGGAAAGGAGGATGTAGAGAATGAATGCTAGGGAGGAAGCCAATAAATGTGCATTATAGAGGGGCAGGTTATTCCACATAGAAGAAATAATTCTGTGTAAATGTCCTGAATTAGGATGGAGCTTGGTGCTTATGGGGAACTGAATGAAAGTCAGTGATACTGGAGCATGGCAAAGGAGGAAAAGAATGGTACAAGATGAGACTGGAGGCCAGGTCATGTATTTATAGGTAATACCAGATTTCCAAAGTGGTGCTGCCAGTTTCGTTTCCTGTCAGTAGTGTATGGGAGGAGTTGCCCTAGATCCTCACCAGTACACAGTATAATCATTTATTTATTAAAAAATTTTTTTAGTAATTTTGATAACCAATTCTTAGTACTTTTTCATTTGATTATTGGCCATTTAGGTATCATTTGTGAAGTGCGTACTCAAGTTTCCTGTTCATTTTTTTATTGACCCAGTAGAGTTCTTTTTTGACTCAGTGTCTGTCTTCTTTCTCTTCTTTTTTTCTTTTTTAAATAGAGACTGGGTCTCACTATGTTGCCCAGGCTGGTCTCAAACTCCTGAGCTCAAATAATTCTCCTGCCTTGGCCTCCCAAAGTCCTGGGATTACTGGCATGAGCTACCATGCCTGGCCTTGACTCAGTGTCTTTCTTTTTTTGGGATTGATTTAAGGAGTTCTTTATCTTGAGTCTAAGACCGTTGGCACCTTTGGCACTTCTCCTACTCTGTAGCTTGCTTTTTCATTTTTTAGTACCGTCTTTTGAATAGGATCTGTTCTTTGGTTATTAAATTTTTCCTTTATGATTAGTGCCTTTTGTGTCCTGATTATTTCTTTCTACCTGAAAATCATGAAAATATTCCCCTATATCATTTTTGGTAACTTTTAATTTCATTATAATTTTAAATTTAAGAAAGGTTGTAAGAAGACTATGAGGAATTCTCATATATCCTTTTGCCAGATTTACCAATTGCTGATTTTGCCCCTGTTCTTTCCTTTCTCTCTTTGGGTGTGTGAAACACACATGTGTCTGTAAATATACATCCATCCATATACACATATCTACCTGCACACATAGGTCAATATATACTTTTCTCCCTGAACCATTTGAGAGTATTTGAAGCCAACATACTCCTTCATCCTTAAATACTTCAATGTGTATTTACTAAGAATTAAGGACATTCTTTTATATGACCACAATTCGTGATCAAAATGTAGAAATTTAACATTCATGCTGTATTATTATATAATCCACAGTAGATATTCAAAATTTGTCATTATCTGAATGATGTATTTTATAGTTATTTTCTTCTTGATCCATTTAGTTGTCAGGTCTGTTTGTTCTTTAATCTGGAGCAATTCTTCAGCCTTTCTCTTTCTTGACTGCCATTTTTGAAGACTACGGAACAGTTATTTTGAAGAATGCCTCCTCAATTTAGGTGATGTTTCATCATGATTAGGTTCAGGTTTTGCATTTTAGGCAGAGTATCACATGAGTGATGATGTGTCCTTCTCAATACATCACATAGGAGGTATATTATTTGAATTCGTCCTGCTTGTTAACTTTGATCACTTTGTTAATGTAATGTAGTGTCAAGCTTTTCTACTTTAAAGTTTCTGTTTTCTCTTTTGATATTTGTAAGTAATTTGTGGAGAGGCACTTTGAGGCTGTGTAAATATACAGTACCTTATCAAACTGTCACTTACTAGTTTTAGAATCCATTAATGATTTACTCATTAGTTAAAGATCTGTGAGGAAAAAGCTTACGTTCTCCTGTTATCTGAACTCTGATTTTTAATTGTATTTAATGTAATCTGACATTATCATTATTTATTTTGATACTCAGATTGTCCCAGATTAGCTAGTGGGTGACTTTAAGCTGGCTCTTGGATTTTTTTTTTTTTTTTTTTTTTTTTTTTTGAGACGGGGTCTCTGTGACCCAGGCAAGAGTGCAGTGGCGTAATTACAGCTCACTGCCGCCTCAACTTCCTGGGCCCAAGCCAGCCTCCTGCCTCAGTCTCCTGAGTAGCTGGGCCAATTTTTAAAATTTTTTGTAGAGATGGGGGTCTCCCTATGTTTCCCAGGCTGGTCTTGAACTCCTGGACTGAAGCAGTCCTCCTGCTTCCGCTTCCCAGAGTGTTGGGATTACAGTTGTGAATCACTGTACCCAGCCAAGTTTATTTGGTATGTCCATGTTATTCTTTGAGCGTTTCTATACTTTCTAGTGTAACAAGCTGCTGTAGGTTCAGCTTGTAATTTCCCTGTTTTATTCTTTTTCTCACCTTATTACACAGACTAGGACTTTCAATATAACATTGAATTTATATTCACAGGAGGCAGAGGTTGCAGTGAGCTGAGATCGCACCACTGCACTCCAGCTTGGGTGACAGAACGAGACTCCATCTCAAAAAAAAAAAATTGGAGCAGAAAAAAAATTTGAAAGGGAATGGCTTTAAAACTGACAAAAGCTATCAGCCAAATTCTCCCAGAAGCTCTACAAACCCCTAAGCAGGATAAATACAAAGAAAACCAAACATAAGTATATCACAGAAAAACTGATGAAAACCTGAAACAAAGAAAATCTTAAGAGTGTACAGAGACAATAAGACCTCATTACCTTCAAAGGGGTGACAAAAAAACTCAGCTGATTTTCCAACAAACAGACATGATAAATGTCAGTAAACAGTGGAGCACCTTTAAAGTACTGAAAGAAAATTGCTGTTTTCTAGTATAAAAGGTATTCTAATCTAGTATGATAATATAGTATAATAATCTAGGTTTGCATGCAAACCTACATTCTACTATTATACTACATTATGTACTATATATACTATATTATACTATTATACTATAACTAATGCAGTATAATAATCTAGGTTTGCATGCAAATGAAGAACACCAAAAAACAGTAAAAATATGAATAAAAGAGTATAAATACAAACTATATGAAAGTACTATAATCTTATGAAATTTTAAAGATATGAAAAACAAAGTATATCCCGGCCTTCCAAAGTGCTGGGATTACAGGCGTGAGGCACGGCTCCTGGCCCTTTTATTAGTTTTTAAATAGATATTTTGACATATTTCTGCATGGCAGTTATTTAGTTTTTTCACTTTGAAGGTATTATTTTATTGGCTTGCATTTATTGTTTCTATTTCTTATAGAATGTCACTTGTCAGTTTTATTCTTATTAATTTGAGGTTACTTGTGATTACTTCTAAGGTTTTCTTTCTTTTTTTCTTTTGGTTGTCAGTACTTTTTTACCCTAATATGTCTATCGTTTGTCTTTTTATTTTACTTTTTTATTAAAAAAATAACAATTTTATTCATAGTGCCTGTTGGTTCATGGTATGATCTTTTTTGTTAGTTTTGGAAAGTTCTTAGCCTTTATGTGCTCTAATCTCATTTTTGTTTCTCTTTTCCTCAGATTTCAGTTTTTGCTTCTATGTTTGATCTTTTTAAAAATTTCTTATGTCTCTTTTGCTCTTTTCTGTTTTTTTTTTCCTGTTTTCATTAGGATGTTTTAGTCTAATTCACTAATTTCTTGTTAAACCATTCATTGAGTTCTTAATTTCAGGTTTTTCATTTTTCAGTTTTGTAATTTCTACTTGATTTTTTTTTTTTTTTTTTTTTTTGAGACCGGAGTCTCGCTCTGTCGGCCAGGCTGGATTGCAGTGGCCGGATCTCAGCTCACTGCAAGCTCCGCCTCCCGGGTTTATGCCATTCTCCCGCCTCAGCCTCCGGAGTAGCTGGGACTATAGGCGCCCGCCACCTTGCGCGGCTAGTTTTTTGTATTATTTTAGTAGAGACGGGATTTCACCGTGTTAGCCAGGATGGTCTCAATCTCCTGACCTCGTGATCCGCCCATCTTGGCCTCCCAGAGTGCTGCGATTACAGGCTTGAGCCACCGCGCCCGGCCTCTACTTGATTTTTTTAAAGTATCTAGTTTTCTGCAGAAAATTTCAATCATTTTATTTTCAGTTCATATTAATTAGAGTTACTTTAAAATCTATTTCTGATAACTTTTATTACTTGGCTCATGGGTGGGTATATTCTCATTTTTTGTATTTTTTCTTGGTTTTTAGTCTTTGGACTTGTTTTCTAGTATGCCCAGTAATAATTTATTTTATTTTATTGCTGCATAAGAGATGTACATAATTTTGGGGTACATGTGATAATTGATTACATTCATATCATTTGTTAAGATCAAATTAGTATACTTGGTTGTATCTGTCAACCTAAATATATCTTTTTATACTAGAAACATTCAAATTATTCTCTTCTAGCTAATTTGAAATGCATAATAAAGTATTATAACTATAGTCACCCCTCTGATCTATCTAACACCAGGTCTTATTTTTTCTATCCAACCATATATTTGTACCCATTAATCAACTTTTTATCCCCTCCCACCCCACTCCACTACTTTTCCTGGCCTTGGGTAACTACCAGTCTACTCAATATTTTCATGAGATCCACTTTTTTAGCTCCAACATATAGGGAGAACGTGTGATAGTTCTCTTTCAATGCTTGGCTTATTTCACTTAACATAATGACCTCCAGTTCCATCTGTATTGTTGTAAATGACAGGATTTTATTCTTTTTCATGGCTGAATGATATTTGACTTTGTATATGTAATACATTTTCTTTATTCATCTGTTGATGGGCACTTAGGTTGATTCCATGTATGTGAATAGTGATGCAATAAACATGGGAGTGCAGATATATTTTTGATTAAAGTTTCCTTTATTTTGGATATATACCCCGTAGTGGAATTGCTGGATCATATGGCGAGTCTATTTTTAGTTTTTTTGAGGAACTTTCATACTGTTCTCTATAATGGCATACTAATTTTCATTTCCACTAATAGTGTACTAGGGTGCCTCTTTTTCTACATCCTCGGTGGCATGTTACTGCCTTTTTGATAAAAACCATTTTAACTGGGTGAGATGATATTTCATTGTAGTTTTGATTTGCATTTCTGTGGTGATTAGTGATGAGTCTTTTTTCATATATCTGTTGGCCATTTTGTATGCCTTCTTTTGAGAAATGTCTATTTAGATCTTTTGCCTGTTTTTAATTTGGATTATTTGTGTTTTGCTAGTGAGTTGTTGGAGCTCCTCATGTGTTCTGGTTATTAATCTCTTATTAGATGGGTAGTTTCCAAATATTTTCTTCCATTCTGTGAATTGTCTCTTTGTTGATTATTTCCTTTGTTGTGCAGAATCCTTTTAGTTATTAATATAGTCTCATTTGTCTGTTTTTGTTTTTGTTGCCTGTGCTTTTGAGATCTTACACAAACAAGTCTTTACCCAGACAAGTTATCTTTACCCGGACAAGTTTTCTTTTAGTAGTTTCATAGTTTCAGGTCTTACCTTGAAGTTTTTAATCCATTTTGATTTGATTTTTTGGTATGGTGAGAGATAGGAATCTAGTTTTATTTTTTTGCATAAAGTTATCCAGTTTTTCCAGCACCATTTATTGAATAGGGTGTTCTTTCCCTGGTGTATGTTCCTGTCAATTTTGTCAAAGATTACTTGGCTGTAAATGCATATGTTTATTTCTGGGTTCTCTATTCTGTTCCATTGGTCTGTGTGTTTGTTTTTATGCCAGTACCATGCTGATTTTGTTACTATAGTCAGGTACTGGGATGTCTCCAGCTTCATTCTTTTTGCTGAGGTTTGTTTTGGCTGTTTGGGGTATTTTGTGTTCCATATAAGTTTTAGAATTTTTTTTTTTTTTTTTGAGATGGAGTCTCGCTCTGTCGCCCGGGCTGGAGTGCAGTGGCTGGATCTCAGCTCACTGCAAGCTCTGCCTCCTGGGTTTACGCCATTGTCCTGCCTCAGCCTCCTGAGTAGCTGGGACTACAGGCGCCTGCCACCTCGCCCGGCTAGTTTTTTGTATTTTTTAGTAGAGACGGGGTTTCACTATGTTAGCCAGGATGGTCTCGATCTCCTAACTTCGTGATCCGCCCATCTCGGCCTCCCAAAGTGCTGGGATTACAGGCTTGAGCCACCGCGCCTGGCCTTAGAATTTTCTTTTTTCTATTTCTGTAAAGAATGTCATTGGTATTTTGATAAGGGATTGCATTGAATCTGTATATTGCTTTGGGTAATATTGTTGTTTTAATAGTGTTCTTCCATTTCATAAGCATGAAATATCTTTCCATTTTTTATAGCCTCATTCTCTTTCATCAGTCTAGATCTTTCCCTTTTTTGGTTAAATTGATTCCAAGATATTTTATATTGTTTGCAACTGTCGTAAATGGGATTGCTTTCTTGATTTTCCTTTTTGAATTGTTCACTGTTGGTTTTTGTATGTTGATTTTGTATCCTGTACCTTTACTGAATTTGTTAATCAGTTCTAACACATTTTGGTGGAGTCTTTAGGTTTTTTGGTTTTTTTTTTCTTGAGACAGTGTTTCACTCTGTCATTCAGGCTGGAGTGCGATGGTGCGATCATAGCTCGCTGCAGCCTTGAGCTCCCAGGCTGAAGCAGTTCTCCTGCCTCTGCCTCCTGAAGTGCTGGGATTACTTGTGTAAGCCACCACACCTGACTGTCTTTATATTTTTCTAAGTAAAAGATGTCATCTGCAAACGAGGCTAATTAGACTTCTTCCTTTTCAATGTGGATGCCTTTTATGGTTTCATAACTGGAAGGGGAACCAACAGATTAGTAGTTTATTTCTTGTTCACTTAATAGTTCAGTGTAGGTAGTCAGCATGTGACCTTTCACATTTTGATGGGACTAAATTTTTTTTTATCTTTTGACTCCGTCATTCTTTAGAGAGTCCTGCTAGATCCTGTGCATCTGGCCAGTAAGTGGGAAACTGAGGGAGAGAGCATAGCTGATGATGCAGGAGACTTTAAAAAAAGTAAATCAGATCTGGACATAGCTTACCTCATTTTCCCCTATATTCTAGCATGCAGAAGTCACATGGCCATCTGTCTGCAAGAAAGACTGGAAGGTGTTGTCTAGCTTTGTGACAGGAAAGAAAGCAAGTGGTTTTGATGCATGTTGTAGTCTCTGTCATGGAGGCTGATACAGTATTAATAATTTAGGTTTGAGATGATGATGGCTTGGACTAGGGTGATGGTAGTGGATTTACATTCTCCAGTTGTGTTTAGGAGATAGACTTGATAAGACTTGATATATTATTTAGGGTATAGGCTAGTGAGCTCTAACAGAGGCTCCAGAACAGAGTAGCTCATACAAGAGAGAAGTTGTTTCCCCCTTATAATAGTTTAGCCATCCTTAGTTCATCTATGGTTTTACCTTTAGATGGTGTGAAATATTGGTAAAAACTGATAAAGTTATCGTAAATTACTGAACAGGATTCCAGCTTATTCTGTAATATTAAGGAAATTGTACTGATTATATGGTTTCTCAGGTAAGCTTCATGATTAGTAATCTTATCTTCATACTACCCAAAGTATTAAGGGCTTTAGTAGTGGGAATTTAAGAGAAAGGTTCTTCTCTGAATTATTCAGAAAGCTGAAAAACATTGGAAAAAAGATATAAGAATTTCATTTTATGGGCAGGTAGTGGTATGAATGGATTTTGAAGAAGTTGTATAAAATAGAAAGTTTTATGGAGACATATATAGATATTTAGTAAACAGTACTTGTAACCTTTTCAAGATCGTGGGAAAAGTTGTTAAAATTGAAATTATTTAGATATTTTAAACCTAAGAGAAAGAAGTTTATTTGGGAGCAAGTCTCAGAAGTACCTAGCCTCTTTGGTGACTATTCTAAACACTTGCTTTCTTAGATTATGTACTGTAAGATTTGAACATAAAAACTTTCACTGAAGACTGATACTTTTAATCAAAACATTAAGTATTTGAACAGGTCTCTGTAAAATCTCCATACAGCACTAGGTGGCACACTGTGACTTTGGATGAAAATACACATATTTCGTTGAAGACTCCTGTGAGAAAATAACCTAGGTTAAAAAAAAATACTATTTGAAATAGACATTTATTTTATGAAGTATCTCAGAACTGTTTATTGCATTTCAAACCCTGATACTGATATTAAAATGCTTAAAACTATTTTATTTACATTACTACTGACATTTTTATAAGAATTGGGTTACTAAAAATCATTAGAATTTATGGGTTTTTACTGAAAGGAGTCCATTCAGCATATATTACAAAAAGCATCTGTGCTTTAAAATGAAAAATGATTTTCAATCAGATTTTGTAGTAAGATGAGTAGTTATGATGTTTTTGCTTATTAAGTATTGAAACTAAGAATAAAATCAAAGTCTTGAACTAGTAGTTTTTCTTTGAATGTGTGTCTATGTATATATACTAAATACAAAAGAGCCAACTTGGTAAAATTGATAGTAGAGCTGAAATGGAAGTAAAGAATATTAGATTTGAAGTTTTCTGGTCTAGTGTTACAACATTGCTATTTTGTGATTATCCATTTTAGTTCTTGGAAACTCATTATTTTGTGAAGACTCTTGACTTAGAGTATAATGTGTGGCATAGTGAATTTTATGACCCCCCCCCCCACACACATACTCACTCTGTCTCTCTCTCTCTGTCCCCCTCTCTCTCACAGGATGTTCTGTGATTGTGTAAGGGAATTATCTGAAATAGAGCTGAAAAGTAGGCCACCTATTTATACTTGTTCATTTGGCCTGGAAACAATTGTGATACTCTTGGTTAGAACAATGCTTAGGTAACCTAAATGATAGATGTCAGTGTAAGTTAGATAGCACTGACTAATACTTAATGGGAGAAGTGCTTAAGCTAAACGAGGAGATTTTCTGGTGTTACATTGATTGGAAAGTATGGGAATGAGTAGAGAAGTGACTTTTGCAAATCTAGAGGACACTGAATGGGGTTTGGACAGTGACAGTGAGTTTCAGTGAAAGCTTAATGAGTCAGGTAAATAGATGACACATGGATATTCAGGGTAAGGTCAGAGGAATGAAGGAATGTGGGTACAGAAGTTTATGTTAAAGACATAAAAAGTGACAAGTTCTGGATTAGACTTTCATCACAGAGAATTAGAGAAGAACGTAGTCTTTGTTTTTTTAGTAGTTTGGATATGCGTTGGTTAGTTACTCATTTTTGTACCGAAACCTGATTCCTGTCACTCACAGATTTAGCACCTGTTGTCATTCCCTCTTTCCTACCATAACACAATTTCTCTCTATACTGGATCATTCCAATCAGTATGAAAGTATGATGTACTATCACTCATCTTAAAAATCCATTCTGTTTATTTCTTTGTTCTCCTTTATGACGAAACTCAAAATATCTTAATACTCACTCTTTCCATTTTTCTCATCATTCTGTTTTGAACCTTTTTCAGTCAGGATTTTGACCCTACTATACCACTAAATAAGCAGTAAGTTATCAGTTTATTAGAGTTTATTATAAATTATTACTTTTATTGCTTCCTGGACAATGCAAGGCTGTCAGTCTTATTGCTGTTGCTTTAAAGGTAATGAGTTGATATTTCCCTCTCCTTTGTACTCTTAAGATATTTTTCTTTGTTTCATGTTATCAGTTTTTCTGTGCAATGCTTAAGTGTGGTTTTCTTTGTAAAATTTATCCTCTTTGGGGTTTGCAGAGTTTCTGGGAGAACTGGGCTCATACCTTTTTCTCAACTTTATTTTGTACTGTCAAAGAGATTAATGGGACGGTTGGTGAAATTTAAATGCTGTAGTTTAAATAATAATTCTGTGTCAGCATTAATCTCCTGATTTTGTTAGTTATGGTATAGTGATACAGGAGAGTATCCTTACATATATAAAATACATAGTGAAGTATTCACTGCCAAGGAGTATAACTGCAGATTGTTCTCAAATGCTTCAGGAAAAAATGTGTGAGGGTATGTTTGATATTCTTTGCGTGAATTTAAAACTTTTCAGTAATTTGAATTTATTTCAGAATGACAAGTAATATGTATCTGTTTAACAATTGGCTTGTTACCATACAGCCACATTATTTGTTTACATATTGACTATGCTGCTTCACATAAAATGGCAAAATTGAGTAGTTGTTACAGAGATCTTATGGCCTGCAAAGCCTAAAGTAAAAAAAAAATTTATTATCTGGCCCTTTGTAGAAAATCTTTGCTGACCCTTGCTCTAGAGTGTACTGTAGTGACTTGTTTTTCTTTCCCTGAAGTGATGCTGCTCATTAATTTCCTTCATTTGAAAATAATGTGGTGCTTTTTCTTCCCATATTCCCCAAAAGAATAAAAATTAACCAGTAGGTGGGGAGAATCCAATTGGAAGGCAAATAGTAACATACTCCCAGGGGAAGATGAGAACTAATTACGTGATTTTGGCAAACATTAATTTGGATATTGTAAGGTTAAAGATAAGAACCATACATAAGTGCTGTAATGTAGTTAGTAAATGTGTTTCTCATAGGAGTATGGGTTAGCAATTCTGAAACTACTTTGTGTATATATTAGAATTGAACAGATAAGTAAACAGATTGTAGATAATGAAAACTTGGGATCTTATGTTGGAGAAAGAAGTTTCAAACAAGCAAAGAGAAAGGCTGAAATGAGCCCTGTGGCATAGGATTGAAATCAATCAGTGTAAACTCACGGTTTTTAATATCTGTATACAAATAGTTCCAGGTGTGTGTATTGTGTGTTAGGATGCATTCATCTAGTTCCTATTGTTTCATTCTGTGAGTTGACTGGGTGGTTTTTGTGATGTGATGTTGGCTTGGGTACTGGCATGGCAGCAGTTTTCTAGGGGCTTAGCTGGGCTGGAATGTTCAAAATGGCTCACTCACACAATGGGCAGAGGATGCTGTCCTCTGGGAGTTCAGCTAGGGCCTGTCAACCAGAGTGCTGCCCATGTGTGGTCTCTCTACTTGTGGCTTGGGCTTCTCATGGCATGACTGTTGCGGCAAGTCAGGGACCCTGAATGGAGGGACTGGCTGAAACCATGGCAGAAGAATGTAAATTGTGAAGATTTCATGGACATTTATTAGTTCCCCAAATTAATACTTCTGTAATTTCTTACACCTGTCTTTACTGCAGTCTCTGAACATAAATTGTGAAGATTTCATGGACACTTATCACTTCCCCAATCAATACTCTTGTGATTTCCTATGCCTGTCTTTACTTTAATCTCTTAATCCTGTCATCTTTGTAAGCTGAGGATGTATGGCACCTCAGGACCCTGTGATGATTGTGTTAACAGCACAAATTGTTTAAACAGTATGAAATCTGGGCACCTTGGAAAAAAAACAGGATAATAACGATGTTCAGGGAACAAGGGAGATAACCATTAGGTCTGGCTGCCTGAGAGCCGGGTGGAACAGAGCCATATTTCTCTTCTTTCAAAAGCAAATAGGAGAAATATTGCTGAATTCTTTTCCTCAGCAAGGAACATCCCTGAGAAAGAGAATGCGTTCCTAGGGGGAGATCTCTAAAGTGGCCTGGCCGCTCTGGGAACATCTGTTTTTTACGGTTGCAGGTAAGGGATGAAATAAACCCCGGTCTCCCGTAGCACTCCCAGGCCTGTTAGGATGAGGAAATTCCCACCTAATAAATTTTGGTCCCACCAGTTGGTTGTCTGCTGTCAAACCCTGTCTCCTGATAAGATGTTATCAATGACAACGTGTGCTCGAAACTTCATTAGCAATTTTAATTTCGCCCCGTCCTGTGATCACGCCCTGCCTCCATTTGCCTTGTAATATTTTATTACCTCGTGAAGCATGTGATCTCTGTTACCCACACCCTATTTGTACACTCCCTCCCCTTTTGAAATCACTAATAAAAGCTTGCTGGTTTTGTGGCTTGGGGGTTATCACAGAACCTGCTGACATGTGATGTCTCCCCCGGACACCCAGCTTCAAAATTTATCTCTTTTGTACTATTTCCCTTTATTTCACAGACCGGCTGACACTTAGGGAAAATAGAAAAGGTCCCACGTTGAATTACCGGGGGTGAGTTCCCCCGATAATGACAGCTGGATTTTAAGAGAGGGCGCATTCTAAGAGACTCAGGTGGAGGCTGCAAAGCTTCTGATGACCTAGTCTCAGAAGTTATGCAGTGTCCTTTCTGCCTCATTTTATTGGTCAGAAAGCAAGTCACAGAGGCATATTCAAGGGGAGTGGATTACATGAGGACATGAACACCAGCAGGTGTGGTTCACTGGAGCCAAGGGGGGCATATTTGGAGACTACCTATCATACTTGTTAATTCATGTATTATTTTTTACTCTTACATGTTTGCTTCGTTGGCTTGGATTGTTGTTAGCTCTTTGAGGACAAGCACAATACTTTATATTTCTTTATATTCTCCTCAGTTTCTTGATATTTTTGCACATAGTAATTACCTTGTGAAATGTATCGTGCCTTAGGATTCCAGGATTGCTAAAAATCCAGGCTGGCAAGAACTGTAGGAGGGCATGGAGGCACCTACTAATTGGACTGGGATTTTGGGCTGACCCAGTGGTGAAGTTGTTTCACAAAGAGGCAGGTTGCCCACACAGATTTAAGGATTGGATAAAGAGGCTGTATCCTTGTGTTCATATGGGTGCTTTATGATCTCTTTCTTCTCACAGATACTTGGCTTATAAAAACAGACTATTTTGATACGACATTCATTAGTGGGGAAGCAATTTCCTTTATTTTACTGGACCTGGCTCCCAGCTGGCACAGATTGTTGGTGGGGCTGAACCTGTAGGCTCGTGTTTTTAGGCCAGGCGGGGCTAGAGCAAGCAAGAAATTACACATGTTCTGTGCAGTAGTTTGAGTTTTAAAAATTGCAATTTAAATTTACCTGTTAACAGCAATTATTATTTGAATCCTAATAACTTGGAGATAAAATTATGTAGCTAAAAACTGAATGTTGACTTACTTTAGCACAATCTCTAGGGAATAAAAAAAGGATTTTCCAAAATATTTTATGCTGAAGAGGTCTTTTAGGGGAAATATATAGGATGTTTGTAAAAACTGGTCTCTGTCACACTTGGACATGTTGATGTGTAAGGGATGGTGCAGATATTAGTCCACAGCAGTGTTTGTGCTTTTTAGGCCACTTTTCAAACTTTAGATTATATTTATTATTTAAATAATTTATTTATTTTTTAGAGTTACAAAACTCAGTGTTTTTAGATCTAAAAAAGACTTGTGACTTTCTCTTCTCTGTTTAACAACCTACCAAATCCCAAATTAGTGTTTTCTTTCTGAGAAAAATGTGAGAAATAATGACTTTGTTAAATATATTATATACTTTGACTTATGTAATATCTAATAATCTAATAAGTACCATTTTTTCCATACATAGGCTTCATTCCAGCGCTCCAATAGTCATGACAAAGTAAGGAGAATAGTTGCAGAGGAGGGTCGTACAGCAAGAAACCTAATAGCTTGGAGTGTTCCACTAGAAAGCAAAGATGATGATGGTATGTATTTAAAAAATTAGTTTCATTTTTGTAAATAAGAAGGATGTATTTAGTCCTAAATAGATAGACTGAAAACCGTTTGCAATTAGACCTCTTGGGGCTGATTAGTATGTTAAATAAGAAATGATTTTTTGTTGCTTTTATACACACATGGCTTTATAAAAGCCTTACAGTTAGTTTTGCTTTTTCAGGTAATAGTGAAATTTGAAATTGGGTTTATTGTGTTATTATGACTGGCAGATTAGGGCTTTTTAAAGCGATAAGAGATTTAGTGATATGATTAGACTTTGTCTCCCTACCCAAATCTCACCTTGAATTATAATCCCTATAATCCCCACATGTCAGGGAAGAGACCATGTGGAGGTAATTGGATCATGGGGGCGGTTTCCTCCATGCTGTTCTCATGACAGTGAGTGAGTTCTCATGACATATGATCGTTTTATAATGGGCTCTTTCCCCTACACTCGGTACTTCTCCTTCCTGCTGCCTTGTGAAGAAGGTGCCTTGCTTGCCCTTCTTGAACTTCCACCATGATTGCAAGTTTCCTGAGGCCTCCGCAGCCATGCTGAACTATGAGTCAATTAAAGCCCTTTCCTTTATAAATTACCCAGTTTCAGGCAGTTCTTTATAAACAGTATGAAAATGGACATTTAGGTTTTTTCTTTTATTAAATTCTTTTTTAAAAAAGATTTTTTCCCTGGGGGGTTTTTTTTTTTTTTTTAATTTTTTTTTTTTTTTTTTTTTTTTGAGACGGAGTCTCGCTCTGTCGCCCAGGCTGGAGTGCAGTGGCGCGATCTCGGCTCACTGCAAGCTCCGCCTCCCGGGTTTACGCCATTCTCCTGCCTCAGCCTCCCGAGTAGCTGGGACTACAGGCGCCCGCCATCTCGCCCGGCTAGTTTTTTGTATTTTTTAGTAGAGACGGGGTTTCACCGTGTAGACCAGGATGGTCTCGATCTCCTGACCTCGTGATTCACCCGTCTCGGCCTCCCAAAGTGCTGGGATTACAGGCTTGAGCCACCGCGCCCGGCCTCTTTTATTAAATTCTCAATAAAAATAAGATTTTTAAAAAATCATATTTATCATAATTAGGTGCAATTTAATGTAATACTTTAGAAAATAGAAGATACTTCTTTAGTTTTCATTATTATTATTTGAACTAGAAAAAAAAATCTCCCCCCTCCCTTTAATGGCTAGAGGCAGTGTGAAGCAACTGTTTCTGGGGATGTTGAAGATTAGATGGAGATACAGAAGTCAGGAGGTTGGCATACACTTCAGGAGACCTCACTTTGAAATTTTCTGAGGGCTTATAGAATATTCCTCATAGTTAGGTTTGTCTGATATCTTTTCATGACTAGATTCAGGTATGTGTTTTTAGTAGGAGGTCTATAGAAATGATGTGTCCTTTTTAGTTATCAGAGGAAGTTCATGATAACTGTCTCATTAATTTAATCAGTTGCTTTAAGTGTTGTCTGTCAAATTTCTCTACTGTAAAGTAACTAATTTTTTCCTATGTAACTAATGAGTAATTTTTGGTAATATAGTTTGAAACTGTGTAAATATCCTGTTTTTGTTGAAACAGTACACTCACTACTTTTAGCTTCTATTGATAATCCTTGGCTTATGTTATACCTCTGGTGGTTGCAAAGTAGTGATTTGTTAACTCCATCATTCCTTCTGCATTTGTTAGCCTTCTAATATAAGGAAGAGCTTTAGCATCTCCTCTTTATTTTTATATGTATGTATATATGTATTCGTATTTTCAGTTTGTGTGGACTCATGGCTTCTTATGGTATTTAATGGGGTACAATTACTCTATTTTGATGCTCAGATTGTTCTCGATTTTTCAAATGGGAGACCCTTTAACTTGGCTCCTGTTCCTTTTGGCATGTTCTAATCATGTTTCCATTCTTTAAAAACATCTTTACACAAGATGTTTCAAGCTAAACAAGAATTCACCTGTTTTATTCTTTTAAATTTATTTTTACACTTTATTTAAAATTTTCTTTAAAATATGTTTTAAATCTTTATCTTTTTTACATTTGGTCCTCTGACCCATTTGTAGTTTATTCTTACACATAGTGTGTGGTATGGATCTAATTTTATCTTTTTCCTTATAGCTAACAAGTTGCCTCAGCATAACTTACTATGAAGTTTATCTTTGCCGCAGTTATTTGAGATTCCACCTTTTCTGTAGAGTGAATTTCCATATGTAATTGTATTCCATTCTACTAGTCTGTTTACCTAATTCATGTGTGAGTGCCATACTATTTTAATTATGGAGGTATTATGGTATTTTAAAATGCCTGCTTGGATCTGTCTTCCCCTGTAGCTTTTCTTTCTCAGTTTTCCTAGCTATTTTTAGAGAGCGGTTATTTTGAATCATAAAAACTATCAAATAGAGGGGAAAATTGGATTTATCTTTTGCAATTCAACTTCTTAACAGCTAATCTTTTCACAAGGAGCTTATTATTACTTCATTTCTTTGATAAAAGTACATATCAACATGATTCATTGCAAAAGTAAAAAAAAAAGTATTTTGTGGTTGCTGTGTATTATAAATATTTTTCTATGAAATTGTATTATCTCATTTTCCATGGGTTATTCTGAACATAAAATGTTCAAAGATGTTTCTATTACAGTTGTTTCTATTCAAAAAACAAAGAAAATATAATAAACATCTGTACATAATCTGATTTTTCATATAAGAACATAAATTATTGGCCAGTACAATTTTAAAGCTTCATTTGTGACTATTGTAACATAATACAACTGTAAGCACAGGCTGGGTGCAGTGGCTCACATCTGTAATCGTAGCACTTTAGGAGGTCAAGGCAGGTGATTGCCTGAGCTCAGGAGTTCGAGACCAGGCTGGGCAACACGGTGAAACCTTGTCTCTGCTAAAATACAAAACAATTAGCCGGGCATGGCAGTGGGCGCCTGTAATGCCAGCTGCTCATGAGGCTTGAACCTGGGAAGCAGAGGTTGCAGTGAGCCTAGATCGCGCCACTGCACTCCAGCCTGGGGCACAGAGTGAGACTGCGTCTCAAAAAAGAAAGAAAAACCAAAAAACTGTAAGCACAGATAATTAGAACTTTCTAAATATCTGTAGTAATGATGACAAAAGAAGAATATTAACATTTACAATTTTTGTTAAGGATTATTTTATATTGTTAAAGCTTTGCCACATATAGGCAATTAAAAACTAAGTTTTTAATAGCAACTTGTTCTTGTTTTATGATTACAATGTATACTTAGGTGTTTCTGAGGATAATTCCACTTAAAAAAGTTCTGTGCTTCATATTTCTGTTTCTAAGCTGGTTTTTCTGCTGCATATTCTAAAAACCTGCTGGTACATTACAGCTTGTGCTTATTCTAAGCTGGTTTTTCTGATGGATATTCTAAAAAAAACTTGCTGGTACATTGTTTTATGTAATTAAAGGATGTGGCTCTGTAGGTTAGTGTAGCATTCTTTCCCTTCACCCCTGGTGGAACAGTGAGGGTATCCCACTTATGTCGGATAAGTTGATAGCTAGGTCCCTGTGTGTTATGGCTCATTTATACTGCTTCAGAGGACCTGGCCCCAAAATTATTTTGCAGAAAGGAAAATTATTCTGTTATACATTATAGAATTTTATTCCTATTTTGAAATGCTGGAGAGGTTGCAGAGAAAAATGAACACTTACACACTGCTAGTGAGAATGTAAATTAGTTTGGCCATTGTGGAAAGCACTTTGGTGATTGCTCAAAGAATTAAAAACAGAACTACCATTTGACCCAGCTATCTAATTACTGGGTATATACTCAAAGAATATAAATTGTTCTACCATAAAGATACATGTACGTGTATGTTCATCACAGCACTGCTTACAATAGCAAAAACATGAATAAACCTAAATGGCCATCAGTGGTAGACTGGATAAAGAAAAGAAAATGTACATATATACAACATGGACTACTATGTAGCCATAAAAAGAATGAAATCATGTTCTTTGCAGTAATAAGGATGGAGCTGGAGATCATTATCCTAAGTGAACTAATGCAAGAACAGAAAACCAAATACTGCACGTTCTCACTTATAAGTGGGAACTAAATATTGACTACATACACATAGACACAAAGAAGGGAGCAAAAGACATCAGGGCCTACTTTAGGGTAGAGAGTGGGAGGAGAGTGAGGATTGAAAAACTACTTATCAGTTACTTATGCTAATTACCTAGGTGATGAAATAATCTGTGCACCAAACCCCTGTGAAACGTAATTTGTCTGTATAACAAACCTGCACATGTACCTCTGGACCTAAAATAAAAGTAAAAAAAAAAAAAAGAAGAATTTTATTTCTGTTTTGAATTGCTGTTGAGAATGATAATTACAAAACAGTAGTGTCTTTCTTATAAAAAGAATGAGTGAGAAAATACAAAGAACTGAAACCTCACTTTTCACAATGAAATTGTGCATTTCATATATCATAAACTAAAACAAAATATTGGGGTTTATATAGAATACATATAGTCTTAATTTTATTGTTGAAATGAAATTTGAACTTAAAGAACTATTTCCAGATTTGTATATAAGTTGAGGAGTACCAGTAACTGGACTTTGTTTTTAAAAGTTGTTAGAGTATTTGACTTCTTTAAGATGTTGATTTATTCCTGTTCAGAGAAAGGTATTCAATAATAGCAGTCTCTGGGACTTTGGAAATTTTTTGTGGTGGTTGTTTTAATTATATTGGTTTATATTGACTATGAACAGACTGTACTATACTGTGGTCTCTGGAAGGAGATTAAATGTTAGTATGCCTGAATGATTTGAGTAGTTTAGGTTTACATTATCTAATTACCTATAGTTCAATTTTATATTATCTATCATTCCGTATATCTACATATTTATTTTTTTCTTGCCTTGAAGGAAAACCTAAGTATCAAACTGGTGGAAAATCTAAGAGGACAATTCAAGGCACTCATAAAACTACTAAACAGGTACAGCATCTATAACTTTTATACTTATTTACTTTTAATTTCAATTTCTGAATGTATTATAAATTATGAAAATCTTATTTTGCAGGATTTGAATATTATCTAAATAAAAATTTAATGTACTTTTTAAAAACGAATATGTATATAGCAATCAGTGTGACTTGTACTAAATACTTTACAGATATTAATTTATTTGGTTCTCATACCCTTTGATGTAAGCATCACAGTTATCCTCACTTACATTGAAGTTTTGTTACAAAAAGAAACTGAGACAGAGAGAAGGCATATAGCTTACTAGTAAATGACACAGCCAGCGTTTGAACCCAGGCAGTTAATTCCTTTTCTTTTTTTTTTTTCTCTTTGAGTCTCACCCTGTTGCCCAGGCTGGAGTGCAGTGGTGTGATCTTGGCTCACTGAACCCTCTTCCTCTTAGGTTCAGGCAGTTCTCGTGCCTCAGCCACCCCAGTAGCTGGGACTACAGTCATGTGTCACCACACCTGGCTAATTTTTATATTTTTAGTAGAGACAGGGTTTCACCATGTTGGCCAGGCTGGTCCCAAACTCCTGGCCTCAAGTGATCTGCCCCCCTTGGCCTCCCAAAGTGCTGGGATTACAGGCATGAACCACCACGTTCAGCCCTTGGCAGTTAATTTCCACAGTTTATGCTCTTAACTCCTCTGCTGTGCCTTCCATGTTTGCCAGTTCTTTTATGATTTTCTTTCTTGATATAATGATGCCTTTAGGTTGTAGGATAGTAAAGATATTTGGAATACAAACATTTTAAATTGCTCTAATAAAATTTTGGAGAACACAAACCTACTTTATCTTTTGAAGGTGTTTAGCATAATTATAGTTAGTTTTTTAATCCATAGTTATTTTCTCTGAACTTTTCATAGGTGTTGTTATTTTATTTTATTAATTTAATTTAATTTTTTGAGATGAGGTCTCACTGTTGCCCAGGCTGAGTACAGTGGCACAATCACAGCTCACAGAATCACTTGACCTTCTGGGCTCAAGTAATTCTCCCACCTCAGCCTCCAGAGTGGGCTGGGACCAGAGGTGTACACCACTGTGCCTGGCTGATTTTTGATTTTTTGGACAATTATTTTGATATTTTTAAGTATATAGTATGTATTGTGTAAAATAAAATTTCATATGAGGAAAACATGGACTTCTAATCATGTTATCATTGTGAGTTCACAAAGAGTCTCCCGTCCCCACACACAAAGGCACCAATGATTTTATATGCATATATTTGTAAAAAAGATTAAAAATATATACATATATATGTTTTTAATATACACATATAACATATATACTTATATATGCACGTGTATACACATACATGTATATATTTCTTACCTATGTATATGTATTTTAACCTTTAGGTTTCAGGGGTACATGTGCAGGTTTGTTATATAGGTAAACTCGTTTCACGGGGGTTTGTTGTACAGATTATTTCATCACACAGGTACTAAGCCTAGTACCCAATAGTTATTTTTGCTCTTTCTCTTTTTCCTCCCACCCTTAAGGAGGCCCCTCTGTTTGTTGATCCCTTCTTTATGTTCATGAGTTCTTATAATTTAGCTCTCGTAAGTGAGGACATGCAGTATTTGGTTTTCTGTTTCTGCAATAGTTCGCTAAGGTAATGGCCTCCAGCTTCATCCATGTTCCAGCAAAATACATGATCTCGTTCTTTTTTATGGGTACATAGTATTCCATCATATATATATATATATATATATACCAAATTTTCTTTATCCAATCTGTTGTTGATGGGCATTTAGGTTGATTCCATGTCTTTGCTGTTGTGAATAGTGCTGCAGTGAACATTCATGTGCATGTGTCTTTATGGTAGAATGATTTATATTCCTCTGGTAATATACCCAGTAATGGGTTGAATGGTATTTCTGTTTTTTGCTCTTTGAGGAACCACCATACTTCTTTCCGTAATGGCTGAACTAATTTTCACTCTCAGCAATAGCATATAAGTATTATCTTATCTCCACAACCTTGCCAAGATCTGTTGCTTTTTGACTTTTTAGTAATAGCCATTCTGACTGGTGTGAAATGGTATCTCATTGTGATTTTGATTTGCATTTCTCTAGTGAACAATGATACTGAGCTTTGTTTCATATGCTTATTGGCTGCATGTATGTCTTCTTTAGAAAAGAGTTTGTGTTCTTTGTGTACTTTTTAATGGGGTTGTTTTTATCTTATAAATTTGTTTACATGTATTATAGATGCCAGATATTTATTAAACCTTTGTCAGATGCATAGTTTGCAAAAATTTCCTCCCATTCTGTAAGTTGTTTACTTTTTTTTTTTGCTGTGCGGAAGCTCTTAAGTTTAATTAGATCCCGTGTGTCAAATTTTGCTTTTGTGTCAATTGCTTTCGGTGTCTTTGTCAAGAAATCTTCCTGTGCATGTTCCTATGTCCAGGATGGTATTGCCAGTTGTCTTCCAGGATTTTTATAGTTTTGGGTTTTACATTTAAGTCTTTAATCCATCTTGAGTTGATATTTGTATATGGTGTAAGGAAGGGGCCTAGTTTCAGTCTTCTGCGTATGGCAACTCAGTTATCTCAACACCATTTATTGAATAGAGAGTCCTTTCCCCATATCTTGTTTTTGTCAGCTTTGTCAAAGATCAGATAGTTGTAGGTATGTGGGCTTATTTTTGGGCTCTCTCTTCTGTTTCATTGGTCTTTGTGTCTGTTTTTGTACCAGTACCATGCTGTTTTGGTTACTGTAGCCTTGTAGCATAGTTTGAAGTTGGGTAGCATTGATTCCTCTAGCGTTTTTTTTTAGACTTAGGATTGCCTTGGCTATTTGGGCGTTTTTTTTGTTCCACGCGAATTTTAAATAGCTTTTTCTCATTTTGTGAAGAATGTCATTGGTAGTTTAATGGGAATAGCATTGAATCTGTAAATTGCTTTGGGTAGTATGGCTGTTTTCATGATATTGATTCTTCCTACTCATGAGCATGGGATGTTTTTCCATTTGTTCTTGTCATCTCTGATTTCTTTGAGCAGTGTTTTGTAATTCTTGTTGTGGAGATGTTTCTCCTCCCTGGTTAGCTGTATTTCTAGGTATTTTATTCTTTTTTGTCACAATTTTGAATTGGATTGCATTCCTGATTTGACTCTCGGCTTGGCTGTTGTTGTGTATAAGAATGCTAATGACTTTTTTGTTTTTGTTTTGAGACGGAGTCTCGCTTTGTCACCAGGCTGGAGTGCAGTGGCACGATTTCTGCTCACCACAACCTCCGCCTCCCGGGTTCAAGCGATTCTTCTGCCTCAGCCTCCTGAGTAGTGGGACTACGGGTGCATGCCACCATGCCCAGCTAATTTTTGTATTTTTAGTAGAGGCAGGGTTTCACCACATTGGCCAGAATGGTCTCGATTTCCTGACCTCGTGATCAGCCTGCCTCAGCCTCCCAAAGTGCTGGGATTACAGAAAGAATGCTAATGACTTTTTGTACAGTGATTTTGTATCCTGAAACTTTGCTGAAGTTGTTTATCAGTTGAAGGAGCTTTTGTACTGAGACTATGGGTTTTCTAGATACATAGAATCAAGTCATTTGTAAATGGATATTTTGACTTCTTCCCTTCCTATTTGGATGCCCTTTATTTCTTTCTCTTGCCTAATGGCTCTTGCCATGACTTTCAATACTGTATTGAATAGGAGTGGTGAGAAAAGGCATCTTTGTTTTGTGCCAGTTTTCAAGGGGAGTGCTTCCAGCTTTTCCCTGTTCAGTACGATGTTGGCTATGGCTTTGTCATAGATGGCTCTTACTATTTTGTGGTATGTTCCTTTAATACCTAATTTATTGAGAGTTTTTAACATGAAGATATGTTGTTATATTGAAAGCTTTTTATGCATCCATTGAGATAATGATGTGGTTTTTTTTCTTTAGTTCTGTTTATGTGATGAATCACATTTATTGATTTGCCTATGTTGAAGCAACCTTATATCCTGGGGATGAAGCCTACTTGATTTTGGTGGATTAGCTTTTTAATGTACTGCTGAATTTGGTTTGCAGGTATTTTGTTGAGGATTTTTGTGTCAATGTTCATCAAAGATATTGGCATGAAGTTTCTTTTTGTGTTGTGTCTTGGCCACATTTTGGTATCAGGATGATACTGGCTTCATAGAATGAGTTGGAGAGGAGTTCTTTCTTCTCAATTTTTTTGGAATAGTTTCAATAGGAACAGTACCAGCTTTTCTTTGTATATCTGGTAGAATTTGGCTGTGAATCCTTCTGGTCCTGGGCTTTTTTTGGTTGGTAGGCTACTTGTTACTGATTGAATTTTGGAGTTTATTGTTGTTCCATTTAGAGAATCAGTTTGTTTCTGGTTCAGTCTTGGGAGGGAGTACGTGTCCAGGAATTTATCCATCTCTTCTAGGTTTTCCAGTATGTATGCACAGAGGTGTTCATAGTGGTTTCTGATGGTTATTTTTATTTCTGTGGGGTCAGTCGTAACATGACATTTCCAGTTGTGTTTATTTGGGTATTCTCTCATTTCTTCTTTATTAGTCTAGCTAGTTAATTTTTTCAAAGAACCAACTCCTGGATTTATTGATCTTTTGAATGGTTTTTTATGTCTTGATTTCCTTGGGTTCATCTCTGATTTTGTTTATATCTTGTCTTTTGCTAGTTTTGGGGTTGATTTGCTCTTGCTTCTGTAATTCTTTTACTTGTGACGTTAGATTGTTAATTTGAGATCCTTCCAACTTTTTGATGTGGGTGTTTAGTGCCATAAATTTCCCTTTTAATATTGCCTTAGCTGGATCCCAGAGATTCTGGTATGTTGTATCTTTGTTCTCATTAGTTTCAAAGAACTCTTTGATTTCTGTCTTCATTATTTACTCAGAATTCCTTCAAGTGCATGTTGTTTAATTTCCATGTAGTTGCATGGTTTTGGGTGATTTTCTTAGTTTTGACTTCTATTTTTATTACATTGTGGTCTGAAAGTGTGTTTGGTATGATTTCAGTTCTTTCTGCATTTGTTGAGGATTGTTTTGTGTTGAGTTATGAGGTCGATTTTAGAGTATGTGCCATGTGACAATGAGAAGAATGTATATTCTGTTGCTTTTGGTTGGAGAGTTCTGTAGAGATCTATCAGATCCATTTGGTACAATGTTGAGTTCAGGTCCTGAATGGCTTTGTTAATTTTCTGTCTTGATGATCTAATACTTCCAGTGGAGTATTGAGGTCTTCCACTCTTTTTGTGTGGGAGTCTAAGTCTCTTTGTAGGTCTCTAAGAACTTTATGAATCTGGGTGCTTCTCCTGTGTTGGGTGCATATATATTTAGTATAGTTAGGTCTTGTTGAATTGAATCCTTTATCATTACGTAATGTCTTTTTTTTGTCATTTTTTAAATCTTTGTTGGCTCAAAGTCTATTTTGTCTGAAGTTAGGATTGTAACCACTCCTTTTTTTCTGATTCCCATTTGCTTGGTAGATTTCCCTCCATCCCTTTATTTTGAGCCTATGTGTGTCTTTATGTGTGATACAGGTCTCTTGAAGACAGCGTACCATTGGGTCTTATTTTTTTGTTTTAATCCAATTTGACACTCTGTGACTTTTAAGTGGGGCATTTAGCCCATTTACGTTCAAGGTTAGTGGTATGTGTGGATTTGATCCTGTCATGTTGTTGTTAGCCGGTTACTATGCTGGCTTGTTTGTGTGGTTGCTTTATAGTGTCCCTGGTCTGTGTATTTAAGTGTGTTTGGTAGCAGTTCTTCCTTTCTATATTTTATGCTGCTTTCAAGGTCTCTTGTAAGGCAGGTCTGGTAGTCATAAACTCAGCATTTGCTTATCTGAAAAGGATCTTATTTCTCCTTTGCTTAGGAAGTTAAGTTTGGCTGGATATGAAATTCTTGGTTGAAGTTTTTTTTTCTTTAAGAATGTTGAATATAGGCCCCCTGTCTCTTCTGACTTGTAGCTGAGAGGTCTGATGTTAGCTTTATGAGGTTCCCTTTGTAGGTGACCTGCCCTTTCTCTCTGTTAAAGCTACCTTTAACATTTTTTCTTTCATTTCAATCTTGGAAAATCTGATGATTACATGTCTTGGGGGTTGATCTTCTTGTGTAGAATTTTGCAGGGGTTCTCTGTATTTCCTGTATTTGGCTGCTGACCTATCAAGGGTGGGAAAGTTTTCATGGATACTATCCTGAAGTATTTTTTTCAAGTTGTTTGTTTTCTCCCTATCCTTTTCAGGGATGCCAGTGATTCATAGGTTTGACTTCTTTACAGAATCCCACATTTCTCGGAGGTTTGTTCATTCCTTTTTCTTTATTTTTGTCGGTCTTAATTCAGAAAGCCAGTCTTCAAGTTCTGATATTCTTTCCTCAGCTTGGTCTATTCTGTTAATACTTGTGATTGCATTGTAAAATTCTTATAGTGTGTTTTGTAGCCCTGTTAGATCTGTTAGGTTCTTTTTTATACTGGGTATTTCATTTTTCAGCTCCTGTATTGTTCTATTGTGATTCTTAGTTTCCTTGGATTGGGTTTTGCCTGTCTCCTGAATCTTGATGATCTTTGTTCCTATCCATATATATATATATATATATTTTTTTTTTGAGACAGAGTCTTGCTCTTTCACCCAGGCTGGAGTACAATGGCACAATCTGCTCACTGTAACCTTCACTTCCTGGGTTCAAGTGATCCTCCTGCCTCAGCCTCCTAAGTAGCTGGGATTACAGGTACCCGCCATCATGCCTAGCTGATTTTTGTATTTTTGTAGAGATGGTGTTTCACTGTGTTGGCCAGGCTGGTCTTGAACTCCTGACCTCAGATGATCCTCTCTCCTCAGCCTCCCAAAGTGCTGGGATTACAGGCCCTATTCATATTATGAATTCTATTTCTGTCTTTTCAGCCAGCTCAGCCTGGTTAAGAACCCTTATTAAAGAACTGATGTGGTCATTTCAAGACGTATGACACTCTGGTCATTTGAGTTACTAGAGCTCTTGCATTGGTTCTTTCTTTTCTGAGTATGGTGTTCCTTTAACTGCAGTGTAATTTGAGTAATTAATGGACTTCTTGATGTTTTCATAGGACGGAAGCTTTGTGCAAGGTCTTTATTTGTTGCCGACTTCTTTTGTTTAATTTCATGGGGATGGGTATGTTAGCAATATGGTTTGGCTCTGTGTCCCCACCCAAATCTCACTTTGAATTGTAATCCCCATAATCCTCACGTGTCAAGGGTGGGACCAGGTGGAGGTAATTGGATCATGGGGGTGATTTCCCCCATGCTGTTCTCGTGACAGTGAGTGAGTCTCATCAGACCTAATGGTTTTATAAGTGTCTGGTATTTCCCCTGTTGGCACTCACTCTGTCCTGCCACTCTGTGAAGAAGGTGCCTGTTTCTCCTTTGCCTTCTGCCATGATTGTAAGTTTCCTGAGGGCTCTCCAGCCATGTGGAACTGTGAGTCAATTAAACCTCTTTCCTTTATAAGTTACCCTGTCTCGGGTATTTCTTCATAGCAGTGTGAGAATGGACTAATGCAGCAGTGTATTTTTGGTGTGGAAGCTTTGGGATGTGATCCAGTACGTGGTGCTTAAGTGTATTGGTCAGTTGATAGGTTCTTCCTTGGTCGTGTGGTTTCTTCACAGTTGTAACCTTGCTTCCTCTCAATGCTCTCAAAGTGTGGGCTCCTCTCCCACTGCCTTTAGATTGTGGCTTGACACTTCCAGGCTGCCCACTGCAGCTCTGGGGTGACGTTTCTCTCCAGCTTGGAGCCATTAGAGGAAGGGACTTTAGCAGTGGCATCACAGGATGGAGGGTCTGTGCTGTGGGCCCAAGCTGGGGGTTCCCTGTCTGTTGATGAGCAGGGGGTGGGTGGGACACATGGGAGACAGACTGGCCTTGTCTCCTTGGGTTGACTGCAGTTTGTCGAAGGTATGGATAAGGCACTTTGGGTCTTGGTTCCTTTGTTAGTCTGAGGGTAGCAAGTACTGTTCCATGGCAGAGGTAGTGGCAGAGAGGCTTTTGGTTACCCTTAGGGGCTCCACCTCCAAGAAATGTGGAGCCACTGTTACTGAGGGTGTTCAGCCACTGGGATGGGGCAGCTGCACTGCTGGCATGAGCTTCGGGTTCTGCTTGTTGGGGAGCAGGGAGTTGAAGGCTCACAGGGAGGAGAGGTTGGTCTCCTCTCTGTATGGTAGCTGTGATGTACTGTAAGTTTGAGTTTAGCCCTTAGGCTCTTTGTGTCCTCCCCTAGTCCAAGGGCAGGAGGAATAGCACTGTTACTGTGGCAGTGGCCAAGGGGCTGTCATATGCCTTTGGGAGCCTCTTCCCAGGGAAACTGCGTGTCACTACCAGTGGGTATGCTCAGTCACGGCTGGGGCGACTGTTCTGCATTCATGAGCCATGGGCCCTGCCTAGTGAAGAGTGGGGTGGGGGTTCTAGGGAGGAGGGGCCGCACTCCTGTCTGTATGGTGGCTGTGGTGTGCTAAAAAAATTACTAAAAAACCAGTTGATAGATTTTTAAGTACATATTATATTTTAAAAATTATATAGTAAGATACATGCACTGATAAATTGACTGTATTATTTAATGTTCCTTTCGATACACATTTAAGAAACTATTATCTCAGAAGGGGTAGGCATAAAAGAAATCTTTGCCCAGGCGCGGTGACTCACGCCTGTAATCCCAGCACTTTGGGAGGCCGAGGTGGGCGGATCACAAGGTCAGGAGATCGAGACCATCCTGGCCAACGCGGTGAAACCCCATCTCTACTAAAAATACAAAAAAATTAGCTGGGTGTGGTGGCGGACGCCTGTAGTCCCAGCTACTGGGGAGGCTGAGGCAGGAGAATGGCGTGAACCCAGGAGGTAGAGCTTGCAGTGAACCGAACCGAGATTGTGCCAGTACACTGCAGCCTGGGCTACAGAGCGAGACTCTGTCTCAAAAAAAAAAAAAAAAAAAAAAAAAGTAATCTTTTAGGCCAGGCGCAGTGGCTCACACCTGTAATCCCAACACTTTGGGAGGCTGAGGCAGGCGGGTCACCTGAGATGAGGAGTTCAAGACCAGTCTGGCCAACATGGTAAAACCTCATCTCTACAAAAATACAAAAATTAGCCGGGCATGGTGACTGTAATCCCAGCTACTCGGGAGGCTGAGGTGGGAGAATCACTTTGAACCTGGGAGCTGGAGATTGCAGTGAGCCAAGATCACGCCATTGCACTCTAGCATGGGCAACAGAGTGAGACTCCATCTTGGAAAAAAAAAAAAGTCTTTATTTTTGTACTTCAGATCATTTCAAAAACCTACAAAATATATAGAGAGAGCTTCTTTTTAAATTATAATTAAAAAATGTTTTTAGAGGCAGGGTCTTGCTCTGTTTCCCAGGCTGGAGTATAGTGGCTTGATCATAGCTCGCTGCAGCCTTGAATTCCTGGGCTCAAGCAGTCCTTCCACCTCAGTCTCCTGAGTAGCTGGGACTACAGGTGTGTGCCACCACACCTGGTTAGCTTTTCCATTTTTTGTGGAAATAGGGTCTTGCTGTGCTGCCCAGGCTGTTCTCAAACTTGTAAGCTCAAGCAGTCCTCTCACCGTGGCTCCCCGAAGTGCTGAGATTACAAGTGTAGATCCACTGCACTTGGCTGAGGAACTGCTTTAAAAAATTAATTTTTGTGGGTACATAGTGGGTCTGTATATTTATGGGGTACATGAGATATTTGATACAGGCATGCAGTGTGTAACAATCACATCGTGGAAAGTGGGGTATTCATCCCCTCAAGCATTTATCCTTTGTATTATAATCCAGTTACACTCTTTTAGTTATTTGAAACTATACAATTAAATTATAGTCAGCCTGTTGTGTTCCCCAGTACTTTGTCTTATTCATTCTTTCCATTTTTTTTTGTATTTTTATCCTTTTATTTGTTACTATTTATTTATTTATTTATTTATTATACTTTAAGTTCTGGGATACATGTGCAGAATGTGCAGGTTTGTTACATAGGTATATACATGTGCTGTGGTGGTTTGCTGCACTCATTCTTTCCATTTTTTTTGTATCCGTGAACCATCCTCACTTCCCCCCTACTCCCCTGCTACCCTTACCAGACTTTGGTAACTATCCTTCTACTTTCTCTGAGTTCAATTTTCGTGGTATTTAGCTACCACAAATAAGTGAGACCATGTGATGTTTGTCTTTCTGTGCCTGGCTTATTTCATTTACATAATGACCTCCAGTTCTATCCATATTAGTGTAAATGACAGGATCTCATTTTTTTTACATGGCTGAATAGCAAGCATTTCATTGTGTATATGTACATTTTCTTTATCCATTCATCTGGTGATGGCCACTTACTTCCACATCTTGGCTGTTTTGAACAGTGCTGCAACATGAGAGTGCAGATCTCTTTGATATTCTGATTTCTTTTCTTTTGTGTATATACCCAGCAGTGGGTTTGCTGGATCATATGATAGCTCTATTTTTGTTTTTTTGAGGAACCTGTAAACTGTTCTCCATATTGGTTATACTAATTTACATTCCCACCAACAATGTACCAGGGTTCCATTTTATTCCACATCCTCTCCAGCATTTGTTAATTGCCTGTGTTTTAGGTAAAAACCGTTTTAACTGGGGTGAGATGATAGCTTATTTTAGTTTTGATTTGCATTTCTCTGATGATCAGTGATATTGAGCACCTTTTCATATGCCTGTTTGCCATTTGTATGTCTTCTCTTGAGAAGTGTTTATTTATATTTTTTGCCCATTTTAAAATTGGTTTATGAGATTTTTTTCCTATTGAGTTGTTTTAGCTCCTTATATATTCTGGTTATTAATCCCTTTTCAGATGCGTAGTTTGCAAATATTTTCTCCCATTCTGTTGTTTGTCTCTTTACTTTGTTGATTGTTTCCTTTGCTGTGCAGAAGTTTTTTTGTTTTTTGTTTTTTTTTAACTTGATGTGGTCTCATTTGTCCAGTTTTGCATCGTTGCTTATGCTTATGGGGTATATTACTCAAGAAATTTTTTGCCCAGACCAATGTCCTGGAGATTTTCCCAAAGTTTTCTTCTAGCAGTTTCATAGTTTGAGGTCTTAGATTTAAGTCATTAACCATTTTGATTTGAGGTTTGTATATGGTGAGAGAAAGTCAAATTTCATTCTTCTGCATGTGGATACCCAGTTTTCCCAGCACCATTTATTGAAGAAACTGTCTTTTCCCCGGTGCATGTTCCTGGCACCTTTGCTGAAAATGAGATCACTGCAGGTGTATGGATTTTTTTCTGGGTTCTTCATTATGTTCCATTGATCTGTGCTTCTGTTTTGATGCCAGTATCATGCTGTTTGAGTTACTATAGTTCTCTAGTATAACTTTAAGTCAGGTAATGTGATTCCTACAGTTGTGTTCTTTTCGCTCAGGATAACCTCGGGTATTCTAGGTTTTTTTGTGGTTCCGTATATATTTTAGGATTTTTTTTTTTCTATTTCTGTGAAGAATGTCATTGGTATTTTTATAGGGATTGTATTGAATCTATAGATTGCTTTGGATAGTATGTACGTTTTAATAACATTGATTCTTCCAATTCGTAAACATGGAATATCTTTCTGGTTTTTGATGTCTTCTTCAATTTCTTTCATCAATGTTTTCATTGTAGAGATCTTTCACTTCTTTGGTTAATTCTTAGGTATTTAATTTTACTTGTGTCTACTGTAAATGGAATTACCTTTTTTTTTCTCAGATTGTTCACTGTTAGCATATAGAAATGCAACTGGTTTTTGTATGTTGATTTTGTATCCTGCAACTTTACTGAATTTATCAGTTCTAATAGTTTTTGGTGGAGTCTTTAGATTTTTCTAAATATAGGATCATATTATCTACAAACAAGGATAATTTGACTTCTTCCTTTCCAGTTATTTCTTTCTCATGTCTGATTGCTCTAAGTGGGACTTCCAGTAGTACTCTTTTGAATAACAGTGGTGAAAGCAGGTATCCTTTTCATGTTCCAGATCTTAAAGGAAAAGCTTTCAGTTTTTCCACATTCAGTATGATACTAGCTGTTTGTCTGTCGTATATGGCTTTTATTATGTTGAGGTATGTTCCTTCTAGGCCCAATAGTTGAGGGTTTTTATCATGAAGGGATGTTGAATTTTGTTAAATGCTTTTTTTTTTTTTTTTTTTTTTTTTTTTGAGACGGAGTCTCGCTCTGTCGCCCAGGCTGGAGTGCAGTGGCGCGATCTCAGCTCACTG
Source organism: Colobus angolensis palliatus (assembly GCF_000951035.1). NCBI lineage: Eukaryota > Metazoa > Chordata > Mammalia > Primates > Cercopithecidae > Colobus > Colobus angolensis. The sequence goes on along the minus strand of NW_012123931.1, from coordinate 1,214,321 downwards.
CAAGCTCCACCTCCTGGGTTTACGCCATTCTCCTGCCTCAGCCTCCCGAGTAGCTGGGACTACAGGCGCCCGCCACTTCGCCCGGCTAGTTTTTTGTATTTTTTAGTAGAGACGGGGTTTCACAGTGTTAGCCAGGATGGTCTCGATCTCCTGACCTCGTGATCTACCCGTCTCGGCCTCCCAAAGTGCTGGGATTACAGGCTTGCGCCACCACGCCCGGCCTGTTAAATGCTTTTTCAGCATGCATTGGAATGATTGCATGATTTTTATTCGTTTTGTTATATAATATCACATTGATTGATTTGCATATTGTTAAACAATCCATGCATCCCTGGGGTAAGTCATACTTGGTCATGGTGAATGATCTTTTTAATGTAATGTTGAAAATGTTGAACATGTTCAGCTTGCTAGTATTTTGCTGAAGATTTTTGCATCAATGTTCATCAAAGATAATGGCTTGTATTTTTGTTTTTATGATGTGTCTTTGTCTGATTTTGTTATCAGGATAATATTGGCCTCATAGAATGATTTTGGAAGTATTCCCCCCTCCTCTGTTTTTGGAATCGTTTGAGTAGGATTGGTACTAGTTCTTTTTTAAATGTTTGTTAAATTTAGCAGTGAAGCCTTCAGGACCTGAGCTTTTCTTTACTGAAAGACTTTTTATTATGGCTTTGATCTTGTTACTTGTTATTGGTCTGTGCAGGGTTTGGATTTCTTTATGGTTCAATTTTGGTAGGTTGTATGTATCTTGGAATTTATCCATTCTCTCTAGATTTTCCAATTTATCGGCATGTAGTTTCTCATAGTAGCCACCAATGATCCTTTGAATTTCTATGGTATCAGTTATAGTGTCTCCTTTTTCATCTCTAATTTTATTTATTTGGGTCTTCTCTCTTTTCTTGGAGAGCTTCTTAATCTGAGGTTGAAGATGGAGTCTGTGAACATGAAGAAAATACATGTTGAATGTCATACACGTGCATTTTTTTGGGGATAGGTCCATAGGTTTTCTCAGATTCTTAGGGGAGCCGATGAGTCTCTCAGAAAGGGATGAGTTAGAAGTCTCAATTTCTTCCTCCTTCTTTCACTGGCCTGCCCTTTTTTTCCCCCTCTTCTGTCTTTTTCTCTCAAAAATCCTTGATTAAAACACTATTACCTCATGGAATCCAATTGTGTGTAATTTCTCCTGCAAGTTTGGATTGTTTTGTCATCTATTGACTGTCTTGGGAAGCAGTTAGACATAGTAAGCCATAGTAGTAGTATAGTTACCTGATTAAGAATTCTGGCTTCATCACTTAAATTAATGTGAGGTTTTGGGGTATAATTTAATTTAGCTAAACCTGTTTCCTCCTCTGTAAAATGAAGATAATATTAGTACCTGTAATATAAAATTGCTTCAATGATTAAGTATATGTAAATCACTTGGTACAATGCTTGGCACATAGCAAGTATATCATGAATGTTAGATGCTGGCGCAATTGTTATTATCACTGCTGTTATTTTTGTCAGTAGTAAGTAGAGCCCTATATTTTAAAACTCTCTACTAGTTAACCAGCCTCTAGGATTTTTTTTTTTTTTAAAGAGAGATTTAAGGTCTCACTGTGTTGCCTGGTCTGTTCTCAAACTCCTGGGCTCAAGTGATACTCCTGCCTCAGCCTCCTGAGTGGTTGGGACTACATGTGTATAATACTGTGCCTGGCTAGCCTTTGTTATTTGATGTGTCTTTTCTACCTTTCTTCACAAAGTTGGCAATTATTGCCATTAGTTTATGCACATTTTTTCTACAGGCGTATTTTTTCTCCTTTTTGTCTTTCTTATGATAATCATACCTTACATTATTTGGGTACTTACTATTTGCTAGATGCATGTCAAACACTCTGTGAACGTTGGAGCAGAAATTGAAAGATTGAGTTCTAGTTTCAGTTTTGTCATTCTTTTGACTTTTGTCAAGAAATTCAGTCTGAGCCTCAGTTTTGTCATCTACAAAATGGGAATAATAATATTTGTCCTGTCTTTACAGCTTGTTGTGATGATTAAATGATAACTGTGTTTTCAAAAATCCTTTATAAAATCTATTTTCTGCCCTTCTGGAATCTTTGTAAATAAAAGCCTTGGATAGAGCAGTCACATGTAATGATAGAAACAGTTTAACCCCAAAGCATTATTGCCCATTGTACATTATAAGCAAGGATGGTAAAATATTACTTTATGATTTTAATTACTTATGATTATGAATGCTATACATATATACCACATTTTATGGATGTGTGATAAATTCATAAACAGCTGGGAATGAGTGGCAATAATTTTGATAATTTCATAAGATTAGAGTCTGGATTCATAGGAAGCTGCTAGTCCTTTGCTGATCAATGTAGAAAAAAGCTTTGGGAAGGAAGTATAATTTAGGAAACTTCCTAAGTTAATTTTAATTTTGAATGGTATATAGAAAGAAATGAGGTGGTCTGGAATATCTGGTAAAGAGCTGTCAGCACTGAGCCTCGGCCAACAGTCTAATGGTAAGCCAGCAGTGTAATTGTAGAGCTGTAACTAGAAGATGGTCTCCTGTGGCAGTGTGACCTTGAACAACTCAGCCTCTGAACCTCAATTTATTAATCTGTAAAGTGGAGGTAATAATACATACTTTAAGAAGTGTATGAAGCAGGTCAAGAGATATGTTAAGTTGATTTATAATATACAGTTGTTCCTCAGTATCCACGGGGGATTGGTTTCATGATCTCTATATTAGTCCGTTTTCATACTGCCATAAAGAACTGCCTGAGACTGGGTAATTTATAAAGCAAAGAGGTTTAATTAACTCACAGTTCAGCATGGTTGCGGAGGCCTCAGGAAACTCATACAATCATGGCAGAAGGCAAAGAGGAACCAAGGCACCTTCTTCACAAGGTGGCGGGAAGAACTGTCCAGCGAAGTGAGGAAGATCACCTTATGAAACCGTCAGATCTTGTGAGAACTCACTATCATGAGAACAGTATGGGGGAAACTGCCCCCATGATTCAGTTACCTCTACCTGGTCTCTCCCTTTACACGTGGGGATTATAGAGATATAATTCAAGATGAGATTTGGGTGGGGACAGAAAGCCTAACCATATCAATCTCCCATGGATATAAAAATCTTTGGATGTTCAAATCCCTTATATAAAATGGTGTAGTATTTGCATATAACCTATGCATATCCTCCCATAGACTTTAAACAATCTTTAGATTGCTTATGATACCTAATGCAATGTAAATGTTATATGTAAGTAGTTGTTATACTGTATTGTTTAGAGAATAATGATAGGAAAAAAGTCCATACATGTTCAGTACAGATGCTTTTTATTTCTGGAGTAGTTTTAGTTTGTAGTTGATTGAATCTTTATACAAAAATCCAATCCCTGGAAGCCCTTTTATTTATTTATTTCCATGTTTTATTTTACTTCACCAGAGTACTGCAGTGGACTGTAAAATAACATCATCTACAACTGGAGATAAACACTTTGATAAAAGTCCCACTAAAACAAGGCATCCTCGGAAGATTGATCTGAGAGCTCGATACTGGGCATTTCTTTTTGACAATCTTCGCCGAGCAGTAGATGAAATCTATGTAACTTGCGAATCAGATCAGAGTGTGGTCGAATGTAAGGTAAGGTTTGCTTTGAGGCCTTGTAATCCATTTGAATTCAGATTCTTGAATTTTTGCTACATCTTACTTGATCTTTTTTTGCTCTGTTGCCTAGGCTGGAGTGTAGTGGCGTGATCTTGGCTCACTACAACCTCTGCCTCCCAGGCTCAAGTGATTCTCCTGCCTTAGCCTCCTGAGTAGCCGGGATTACAGGCACATGCCACCACACCCGGCTAATTTTTGTATTTTTAGTAGAGACGGGGTTTCACTGTGTTAGTCAAGCTGGTCTTGAACTCCTGACCTTAAGTGATCCACCCACCTCGGCTTCCCAAAGTGCTGGGATTATAGGCGTGAGCCACTGTGCCTGGCCCTGACTGGATCATTTATCTCACTTTTTATAGTTTTAATAAATTCTGTATGCTTTTCATTTAATTACCTCTTATGAAAAGTTGTTCTTTTGATCCATGCACTAACATCAGCATTATGGTTCAGGTTTTCTTGATTTTGAAGATTTTTTTTGGCATCACCTAATTATATATTTTATATTCTGTGAAGGATTTGGTAGAAAGCTGTCTTGATGCATAGTTCTGGGCAGGGAATCAAAAGATTGGATACACATCCAGTATTATTTTTAAAATTCTTATCTGTATTCTCCATTGTTACTGTAGATGGCACTAGTGAGATTTCACATTCTTTGGTTTCATGTTTAATGTCTAATTGGACATTACTCCCTTTCCATTGAGATACTTATCACTCTCCTAATTCACTTTGGTTAGGGAAAAGTGAGATTGATGGCTAACCATAAACAATCCTGGGTGGGATTGGGATGTCATTGTAAGGTGTGTTTTCTAATTTTAAATAATCTTGTGTTTGTAATAGGATATTAAACAGACACATGGTGTAGAGTGTCTCTGTCTAAAAAGCCTGGCCTTTTAGTAAGTAGAGACTGTATACCATATTACTTTTTACTGAATAAACCTATTTTGAGGAAAACCAGAGGGATACATGTTTATAGAAATATTAAAGAGATAACTTCTGTTTTTATGGTGAACATGGTTGAAAACCGTGGAATTCATTATGTAACCTTTGAAATATATGAGGGGTTAAAGAAAAGTTACGTATTGAGACAGCAGCTATGTTTCCTCTTAAATTGGAAACAGTCAAAATATGTTTTAGACTAGCTAAAAATATTGGTTATCAAAAGCAGGTTTCAGAATGAACATTAGTTGAAACCATCTAACTATATGTTGTGTAGTTGTTATACTTAAATATTGTTACTATCAGCGTGTAAAAACTGGGGTGTTTTTTTTTTTTTGAGGCAGGTCTTTTTCTGTCACCCAGGCTAGAGTGTGGTGGTACAAACATAGCTCACTGAAGCCTTGACTTTCTGGGCTCAAGCAACCTTCCTCCCTCAGCCTCCTGAGTAGCTGGGACCACAGACATATGCCACCATGCCTGGCTAATTTTTAAAAAATTTTTGTAGCGATGAGGCCGCACTATGTTGCCCAGATTAGTCTTGAACTCCTGGGCTTAAGCAATCCTCCTACCTCAGCATTCCAAAGCTGTGGAATTATAGGCATGAGCCACCATGCCCAGCCACTTTTTATGTTTAAAGAAAAATATTTTTAAGCTTAAAAATCATATTCTTGGAGTATAATGAGTCAGTATGTTATGGTAGAAGACACTACTGGACTTAGTTTTCTGTTATGCTTTGTAAACTGAGCATTTGGGCTTAGAATAGCTCTAGATTACCCCTAGAGATTAATCAAAGCAGCAGTTTCTTTTTTTTTTAATTAAAAATAACAAATGACTGATTGAAATCAAATTTGCTTAAAAATATATATACTTCTTTAGTGTAAAGTGAGATTGACCAATTGCAATTATATCTTTTTGTGATAAGCAGAAACTCTTGCACCTTTCTCTGACACGACTGTGTTTTAGGAAGCTAGAATTGGCCACAAGAAAGTGTGGATTTTATTTCTGGTTCTGTCACTTACTCCAAGCTTTATAAAAGCTCAATAGCAATAGAAATTTTTTGTGTACGTTGTAGATTAAAAGAATGGAGAAAGTTTTGACAAAGTGAGAGGAGTAGAGATGTGTTTTCCATTCTTTGTACTGTGCCAAGATGCTCAAAGGCTTATGCTGAGAAATCTAGGAGTTTAAAAGGTATTTTTATATTCAACTCTTCTCCTTATCCAAGACTTACAGGTGGTGATGTATAAAATATACAATTTAACGTTTGGTCTAAGCACATGCTGGGTATATACTAATTAGTTTTCTTGTTTTGTTTTGCTTTATTCTCATTATTAAGGCACTGCCATCCATGATCCCATTTGGTTAGTATCTTTATGAGATACATGACCCAATAATTTTTCCTCATTTTGTAAGTGGATTCAGCCATTGTTTTGTTAATGCGTTGAAGGATTTATTCCTATTTGTGATTTTTATGTTTTAACCTTAGTTAAAATAATCACAGTTCAGTTCTGTGTCTCATATGTAAAATGCTGTTAATAACATATTATGTAATTCACATAAGTATAGCATAATGTGAAAAGTATCTTTCCTGTTTGCCAGGGATTTCTGAGTAGATGCTAACTTTGTAATCAAAAGAAGCTACGTTCCTCATTTTTTGAGTTTGAAGATTGTGCCTGTTTATGACATCGGCTACTTTACTATATAAATTGCTGAGAACTGACATTGTAGCAAAACTCTACTCTAAGCATTACCCCTACATTTCCCTTGCTCTCTTGCAAGGCAGGCTAGAGTGGGTTGGGGGAATTGCTTTTTGGAGTGTGCTTAGTTAATGAAGTGGTGGCCATTCCCTCATTTGTTCTCACAAAATTTTGAGGTAAGGGTTGAAAGAGTTGGTTGTGAAATTTGTGGGTGTGGCTGCTGGAAGGGGAGAATGGCATCTTCTTCTCTGGTTGAATGTTTGTTGTGTGGACTGATTTTGGTGTCTCTGGAATGTATTGAGAGAGTTTGGGGAAAACATGCTGGGAATACATTTTATTTTCCTTTCCTTGTTTCCCATTTGAATCTGGAGGGAACTAGATGTGTGTCTCTGGAGGATTGGGGGCTCCTTTGGATAAAGAGATTGGCACCTGCATCTGGCTTAGAGATTTCATAGCACAATAGACTTGCTGGAGTAACCTGTGCCAGCTGGGCTTGAACACTCTAGGATAGTTCTCAGTGATCAAGTAAAGAAGACCTGAGTGTATCTAATGATCTATTTGAGGGAAGGAGCATAGGCATAGATGAAGGTGTTAAGAGTCATAGGAGCTTCCTCTGGGGACACTTGGCTAGGTGAGTATATGTAAAACTCTGATGGAGTTGGGCCCCAGTGTCTCTTATTCTCATATTTGTTTCCATGTGTACTCAATCTTTAGCTCCCACTTATAAGAGAGAACTTGGTACTTGGTTTTCTATTACTGCATTAGTTTGCTTAGGATAATGGCCTCCTGCTGCATCCATGTTCCTGCAAAGCACATGATCTTGTTTTTTCCTGTGTCTGCATAGTATTCCATGGTGTATATGTACCACATTTTCTTTATCCAGTCTACCATTGATGGGCATCTAGGTTGATTCCATGTCTTTGCTATTGTAGATAGTGCTGCAGTGAACATATGTGTGCATATATCTTTTTGGTAGAGCAGTTTATATTCCTTTGGGTATATACTCAATAATGGGGTTGCTGGGTCAAATGGTATTTCTGTTTTCAGTTCTTTGAGAAATCTCCAAACTGCTTTCCATGGTGGCTGAACAAATTTACATTCCCACAGTAGTGTATAAGCATTCCCTTTTCTCCACAACCTTGCCAGCATCTGTTTTTGACTTAAACAATAGCCATTCTGTCTGGTATGATGTGGGATCTCAGTGTGGTTTTCATTTGCATTTCTCTGATGATTAGTGATGTTGAACATTTTTTCTTATGCTTGTGTATGTATTTTTGTTTTTTGAGACGGAGTCTCGCTCTGTCACCCACACTGTAGTGCAGTGGCACAATCTCAGCTCACTGCAAGATCCGCCTCCCAGGTTCACGCCATTCTTCTGCCTCAGCCTCCCGAGTAGCTGGCACTACAGGCACCCGCCACCACGCCCGGCTAATTTTTTGTATTTTTAGTAGAGATGGGGTTTCGCCGTGGTCTTGATCTCCTGATCTCGTGATCTGCCCACATTGGCCTCCCAAAGTGCTGGGATTACAGGCATGAGCCACTGCGCCCAGCCGTGTATGTATTCTTTTGACAAATGTCTGTTCGTGTACTTTGCCCAGTTTTAAATGGGGTTGTATAATTTTTCTGACTGATGTAAGATGGTATCTCATTGTGGTTTTGAGTTGTATTTGTCTGATGAATAGTGATGTTGAGCATTTGATATGGTTTGGCTCTGTCCCCACCCAAATCTTACCTTGAATTGTAGTTCCCATAATCCCCACATGTCGTGGGAGGTAATTTAATCATGGAGGTTGTTACCCTCATTCTGTTCTCGTGATAAGTGAGTGATTTATCATGAGATCTGATGGTTTTATAAGGGGCTTTCCCCCTTTTGCTTGGCACTTCTCCTTGCTGCTGCCACATGGAAGAAGGACGTGTTTACTTCCCCTTCCACCATGATCATAAGTTTCCTGAGGCCTCCCCAGTTATGCTGAACTGAGTCAGTTAAACCTCTTTCCTTTATAAATTACCCAGTCTCAAGTATGTCTTTATTAGCAGTGTGAGAACAAACTGATACAGCATTTTTTATATGCTTGTTGACTGTTTTGTGTCTTTGAGAAATGTCTGTTCATGTCCTTTGCCCATTTTTTAATTGGGGCTGTTTGTGTTTTGCTTGTTGATTTAAATTCCTTATAGATTCTAGATATTGGATCTTTGTCAGATGCATAGTTTGTGAATATTTTCTTCCATTTTGTACGTTGTCTGTTTACTTTGTTAATTGTTTCTTTTGCCATACAGAAGATGTTTAATTATGTCCCACTTGTCTATTTTTGTTTTTGTTGCAATTGCCTTTGGGGATTTTGTTATGAAATTGTTGCCAAGACATACATCTAGAATGATATCTTCTAGGTTTTCTTCTATGGTTTTTATAATTTGAGGCTTTACAATTACTTTTCTTTTTTTTTTTTTGAGACGGTGTCTCGCTCTGTCGTCCAGGCTGGAGTGCAGTGGCGTGGTCTTGGCTCACTGCAAGCTCTGCCTCCCAGGTTCATGCCATTCTTCTGCCTCAGCCTCCTGAGTAGCTGGGACTACAGGTGCCTGCCACCATGCCTGGCTAATGTTTTGTATTTTTTAGCAGAGACAGGGTTTCACCGTGTTAGCCAGGATGGTCTCAATCTCCTGACCTCATGATCTGCCCGCCTTGGCCTCCCAAAGTGCAGGGATTACAGATGTGAGCCACCGTGCCCGGCCTACAATTACTTTTTAAATCCATTTTCAGTTGATTTTTATGTATGGTGAAAGGAAATGGTTCAGTTTCAGTCTTCTGCATATATCTAGCTAGTTATACCAATACCATTTATTGAATAAGGAATCCTTTATTCATTGCTTGTTATTGTTGATTTTTCAAAGATATGATGATTGTAGGTGTGTGGCTTTATTTCTGGGTTCCCTAACTAGTTTCATTGTTCTATGTATCTGATTTTCGTACCATGCTATTTTTGTTACTATAACCTTATAGTATGGTTTGAAGTGAAGTAGTGTTCTGCCTCCAGCTTTGTTCTTTTTGCTTAGGATTGCTTTGGCTATTGGGGCTCTTTTTTGGTTCCACATGAATTTTAGAATAGTTTTTTTTTAATTCTGTGAAAAATGTCATTGGTAGTTAGGAATTGGCATTGGTAGTTGGTAGTTTGGAATTGGTAGTTGGTAGTTTGGCATTGAATCTGTAAATTGCTTTGGTCAGTATAGCAATTTTAACAGTATTGATTCTTCCTATCCATGAGCATGGAATATGTTTCCATTTGTTTGTGTCATCTCTGATTTCTTTCAGCATTGTTTTGTACTTCTCGTAGAGGTCTTTCACCTCCCTGGTGAAATTTATTTCTAGATTTATTTATTTATTTATTTATTTATTTGTGGCTAATGTGAATGGGATTGTGTTCTTGATTTGGTTCTCAGGTTGAATGTTATTGGTGTATAGAAATGCTACTGATTTTTGTACATTGATTTTGTATCCTGAAACTTAAGTTATCAGTTCTAAGAGCCTTTGGACAGAGACTATAAGGTTTTCTAGGTGTAGAATCATATTGTCTGCAGAGACAGCTTGACTTCCTCTCTTCCTATTTGGAAGCCTTTTATTTTATTCTCTCAGCTGATTGCTGTGGCTAGGATTTCCACGACTGCATTGAATAGGAGTGGTGAGGTGGGAATCCTTGTTTTGTTCTGGTTTTCAAGGGGAATAGTTTCAGCATTTGCCCATTCAGTATTATTTTAGCTGTGATGGTGTCATGAAGCCTCTTATTATTTTCAGTTATGTTATCTTGATACCTCGTTTATTGAAAGTTTTTAACATGGAGTGATGTTGAATTTTATTGAAAGCCTTTTCTGGGTCTGTTGAGATGCTCATGTGGTTTTTGTTTTTAGTTCCGTTTATGTGGTGGATCACATTTATTGATTTGCATGTGTGAACCAACCTTACATCTCAGGAATAAAGCCTACTTGATCATAGTGAATTAACTTTTTGATGTGCTGCCTGATTCTGTTTGCTAGTATATTGTTGAGTGTTTGTTTGTTTGTTTTTAATCTGTGTTCATCAGGGACATTGGCCTGAGCTTTTCTGGTTTAATTTATTCCTAGACATTTTGTGTGTGTGTGTGTGTGTGTGTGTATGTGGCTATTGTGAATGGGATTGTGTTCTTGATTTGGTTCTCAGGTTGGACGTTATTGATGTATAGAAGTGCTACTGATTTTTGTATATTGATTTTGTATCCTGAAACTTTACTGAAGTTGTTTATCAGTTCTTGGAGTCTTTGGATGTTACGTCTCTTCCCGGTTTTGGTATTAGAATGATGCTGGCCTCATACAATGAGTTAGGGAGGAGTTCTTTCTCAACTTTTGGGAGCAATTTTAGTAGAATTTTTATTAGCTCTTCTTTGTATATCTGATAGAATTCAGCTGTGAATCTGTCTGGTTCAGGGATTTTTTTGGGTTTTAGGTTTTTTCTTAATGCTTCCGTTTCAGAACTCATTATTGGTTTGTTCAGGATTTCAGTTTCTTCTGGGTTCAGTCTTGGGAGGTTGTATGTTTCCGAAAATTTATCCATTTCTTTTAGGTTTTCCAGTTGGTATGCACAGAGGTGTCTGTAATAGTCTCTGGGGACTTTTTGTATTTCTGTGGGGTTGATGGTAATGTGAACTTTGTCATTGCCAATTGTGTTTATTTGGATCTTTTTTTTCTTTATTAATCTAGCTAGCTGTCTATCAACTTTGTTTATTTTTTTGTAAGAACCAACTTTTCTTCATTGATCTTTTGTATGGATTTTCATGTCTCAACGTTGTTCAGTTCAGCTCTTCCTTATTAGTATGGTGGTAAGTATCCTTGCCCATCAGTGTTGTTGAGTTCAGCTCTTAGTTTGGTTATTTCTTTTCTTTTGCTAGCTTTGGGGTTGGTTTGCCCTTGTTTTTTGTTTTTTTTTTTTTTTGAGGCGGAGTCTCGCTCTGTCCCCCAGGCTGAAGTGCAGTAGCACCATTTCGGCTCACTGCAAGCTCCGCCTCCTGGGTTCACGCCATTCTCCTGCCTCAGCTTCCTCAGTAGCTGGGACTACAGGTGCCCGCCATGGCGCCCTGCTAATTTTTTTGTATTTTTAGTAGAAACGGGGTTTCACCGTGGTCCCGATCTCCTGACCTTGTGATCCACTCGCCTTGGCCTCCCACAGTGCTGGGATTACAGGCGTGAGCCACCGCCCTGGCTGTTTTTTTTTTTTTTTCTTTTTTTTTTAACTTCCTCTATGTATGATGTTAAGTTGTTAATTTGAGATCTTTCTAACTTATTGATGTATGCATTTAGTGCTATAAACTTTCCTCTTAACACTGCTGTAGCTGTGTCCAAGAGATTCTCTTACGTTGTTTCTTTGTTTTTATTAGTTTCAAATAATTTTTTGATTTCTATCTTAGTTTCATTGCTTGTCAAAAAGTGACTCATGAGCAGGTTGCTTAATTTCCATGTAATTGTATGTTTTTGAGAGATCTTACTATAGATTTCTATTTTTATTGCACTGTAGTCTGAGGGTGTAGTTGGTCTGATTTCACTTTGAATTTATTGAGAATTGCTTTATGGCTGAGTGTGTGGTTCATCTTAGAGTATGTGCTATGTGCAGATGAGAAGAATTTATATTCATTCGTCATTGGGTGAAGTATTCTGTAGAAAGCTGTTAAGTCCGTTTGATCAAGTGTCAATTTAGGTCCTTAATATCTTTGTTAATTTTCTACCTTGATCTGTCTAACACTGTCAGTGGGGTGTTGAAATCTGTTATTATGTGTGGTTATCTAAGTCTCTTTATAGGTCTCTGAGAACTTATGTCATGAATCTAGGTGCTCTAATGTTGGGTACGTATATATTTAAGATGGTTAAATCTTCTTGTTTAATTGAACCCTTTATTAATATGTAATACTCTTCTTTGTTCTTTTTGATTATTTTTGGTTGAAAATCTGTTTGAAATAATGGCAACTCCTGCTTTTTTTGTTTTCTGTTTGCTTGATAAATCTTTCTGCATCCCTTTACTTTGAGTCTGTGGTTGTTGTTGCATGTGAGATGCGTCTTTTGAAGGCAGTCTATAGTTGGGTCTTGCTTCTTTATCCAGTTCACCATTCTGTGCCTTTTAAGTGGAATGTTTATATTATGTTCAAGGTCAATATTGATATGTGATGCATTAATCCTATCATCATGTTGTTAGCTGGTTGGTTCTTATGTCGACTTGATTATATAATTGTTTTGTTGTGTCAGTGGGCCCTTTTGGTGGCTGGTGTTGTTTTTTCATTTTCATGTTTAGCACTCTCTTAGGGACCTCTTTTAAGGCAGGTCTGATGGTAATGAATTCCCTTAGCATTTGCTTGTGTCAAAAGGATTTTTTTTCTCCTTTGCTTATGAAGCTTAGTTTGGCTGGATATGAAATTCTTGGTTGGAATTTATTTTATTTAAGGATACTGAATATAAGCTCCCAATCTCTTCTGGCTTGTAGGGTTTCTGCTGAAAGGTCTGCTGTAAGCCTGATGAGTTTCCCTTTTGTAGGTGACCTGCCTTTTCTCTCTAGCTGCCTTTAAGGTTTTTTCTTTTGCGTTGACCTTGGAGAATCTGATAATTATGTGTCTGGTGGATGGTTGTCATATAGTATCTTGCAGTTGTTCCCTGAATTTGCATGTTCATGTGTCTAGTGAGGTTGGGGAAATTTTAATGGACAATTTCTGCTTGTTAGTTCATTCTTACACTGCTATGAAGAAATACCTGAGACCAGGTAATTTATAAAGAAAAGAGATTTAATTTGCAGATGGTTCCACAGGCTGTACAGGAAGCATGTAGCATCTCTTTCTGGGGAGGCCTCAGGGAGCTTGAACTCATGGCAGAAGACAAAACAGGAACAGCAGGCATCTTACATGGCAGGAGCAGGACCAAGAACGAGGGGGAGGTGCCGCACACTTTAAACAACCAGATCTCATGAGAACTCTATCATGAGGACAGCACCAAAGGGATGGTGCTAAGCTGTTCATAAAGGATTCACCTGCATGATTCAGTCATCTCCCACTAGGCCCTCCAGCACTGGGGATTACAATTGAATTTGATATTTGGGAGGAGACACCAATCCAACCGTATAATTCCTCAAATATGTTTTCCAAATTGCTTGCTATATCTCCGACTCGTTCAGGAATGCCAGTGTGTTAGAGGTTTGGTCTCTTTACATAATCACATATTTCTCAGAGGTTTTGTTCATTTTTTAAAATTCCTTTTTCTTTATATGCCCGCATTGATTTGAAAGAGCAGTCTTTGAGCTCTAAGATTCTCTCCTCAGCTTCATGTATTCTCTTATTAATGTTTCCTGTTGTATTGTGAAATTCCTGTAGTGAATTTTTCATTTCCAGAAGTTCAGTCTGGTTCTTCCTTAAAATGGTTATGTTGTCTTTCAACTCGTAGATGGTGTCACTGTTTACCTTGCATTGGTTTTCAGCCTTCTCCTGTATCTTGCGGAGTTTCCTTCCCATCCAAATTCTGAATTGTAGGTCTTTCATTTCAGCCATCTCAGTCTGGTTAAGAACCATTGCTGAGGAGCTAATGCAGTTATTTGGAGATAAGAAGATACTCGGGTTTTAGAATTGCCAGAATTTTTGTACTGGCTGTTTCTCATCTGTGTGTGCTGATGTTCTTTTAATTTGTGAAGTTGCTGTTCTTTGGATAGAGCTTTTTGCTTTTATATTCTTTGATGCTTTTGAGGGTTTGACTGTGATATAATTTGGTTTAATCAGGTGGCTTCATTTCTGAATACTTTCAGGCTACCAAGCCTCAGCACAGCACTCCTGTGCTGTGGACTCCAACTCTGGGGGGCTGGAACTAGGCCTGCAGGTTTCTTCTCTGTCCCCTAGAGGTCAAACACCTGCTGCACTGGAGGGATTGAGGTAATCCCAGTCAGCCGACAACCACGTTCTGATGGGCTGCTAGCAAATATGCTCTGGTGGGGTTGTGGGAGAGTATGCTGTGGTGGTGGTGCGGGGGCATTGTGGGTGAGTGTGTACCAGTGCGGTGGTGGGGCAACCACAGGTGATTGCGCACCGGTAGGGTGGTAGGGGGTGCCGTAGGTGAGTCCTTACCAATGGGGTGATTGAGGGGGAGGGGTTGGTGTACACCAACAGGACAGTGGGGGCCCTGTCGGTGTGCATAGTGGTGGTGGGTCCTCATGCACGTGCAGCCTGACAAGAGGATGTTGTGGGTGTGTGTGTGCCCACAGGGTCCTGTCTACAAAAGCACTCCTATGGGAGGGTAGGGGCTGGGAAAGAGTTATGGTAGTGACCACTGAGAAGCATTTCAGTGGGGCCACTGTGGCTGTGTTGCGAGTGCATGTGGCCAAGGAGGGACCCTGGAAGAGGCCAGCAAATGCGAGCATTTAGATCATACTGACCCTGTACTGCAGGCAAGACAGCCCTGCTCTCTCCTGGTCTGGTAGCTAAGAAAGGCCAAAGCCCTATCTATAGGAGTATGGCAAGTCTTGGGGAATGGGAGCCCATGACCATGCTCCATAGTAGCTGTCCCCATGCCTAACCCTCTGGGCTCCATGCAGTTTGCAGTTCTTTCTCTGCCAACTCCCTGGGCAGTTCTCCCTGCCATCTCAAATGCCTATGGAGGTCATGAGGGGCTCCTGCAGGTCTGTGGTGAGGGTGGACCACTCCATGCCTGTTTTACTCACCCCTTCCTTAGGAGCCACTTTGGGCCAGGAACGGGTCACGGTGCCTGTTCAGGGTTCCCAGCTTCCTTCTTCTTCAGCCCTAAGATCTGTATTCTCCCTCTGTCCACTCTCAACGCCTTCTTTACAAAGGTCTGCTTGCAGTGTGCCAGTCTAATTGATGTTTTGATCTTTCTTGGTGGGTGAAGCTCTTCTTCCTGGCTATGTCTAGTTGGCCATTTTGACTCTTCTCCTCTCTCACAACATTTTAAACTGGTAAAACTAAGTTCATGATCTCTCCATCCCACCTCGAACCTGATGTGTTTCTCTTCCTTGAATGGCACATACTACTTCTACCCCCAGGTGTTTGTGCTTGAGACCTGGGAGACATCCTTGGTTCCTCCCCTCACTTCACAAAACCACTCACTGTCCAATGGATTAATTCCTTTCAGAATTACCTCCTAAATCTTTCCAGTCCATTCATGTCTCTCACTCTACTGCTACCATCCTAGTCCAAGCTGTCATAAAATGCTTAGATTACAAGTGAAGCCTTCTAACAGGACTCCCTGCATCCTTCTAATAGATTCTCCACACTGCAGGCAGATTGCTACTTAAAAAATGGCAAATATCTTTGGGAGGCCGAGGCAGGTGGATCACGAGGTCAGGAGATCGAGACACTCCTGGCTAACATGGTGAAACCCCGTCTCTACTAAAAACACAAAAAATTAGCCGGGCATGGTGGCGGCCGCCTGTGGTCCCAGCTACTCGGGAGGCTGAGGCAGGAGAATGGCATGAACCCAAGAGGTGGAGCTGTCAGTGAGCTGAGATTGCACCACTGCACTCCAGTGTGGGCGACAGGGCGAGACTCCATCTCAAAAAAAAAAGCAAACAAAAAAATATGTCTCTCTCATTACTTTGATTGAAGTTGTTCGAAGATTTTTCTTTACTCTGAACATCAAAATCCTTAACATAGTGATATTAAGGATCTTGAGTGACTTGATCCGTAAATTCTTCATTTCACACCCCTTTTGTCCCCTCCCTTCTGCCTCATGTAAATTAGACTTCCTTTGGTTCCGTAACCATATCATGTCCTTGCATGTTTCCTGGCCTTTCTGTGTTCTAATTTTTCTGCCCAGAACACTCTTTCCTCCTCCTTCTTGCCCAACATCTTCTTACCTCCCTCATTTCTTTTACTTAACTCCTATTCATAATTTACATTTCAGCCTAAGTGTCACTTTCCCAGGGGAGCCTAACTTACGTTTCAGACTATGATATGCTCTTATAGTGTATATGCTTCTCTTTGGAAATATATATCACAGCTGAAATGAAATAATTATATATTTAGTTGTTTAATATCTGTCTCCCTTTCTAGATACTAAGCTTCATCAGGATAGAAACAACACTGTGTATTGTTTACCCCTCCATCTTCAGTACTTGGTACTGGCACTGGATCGTAGGAAATGCCCAGTAAGTAGGTGTTGAACGGGTGTGTGAAGCCATGAGACTACATACACAGTTGCACTGATGTTAGTCTTCATAGTTATGTAATTCTTAATTCCCCCAGTGATCCTTAGCAGCCAGTCATATGCTAAAAAGGTACAAAGATGGTGGGTATATGGATTAATCTTGGGCTAGTATTCTTCAAGCAGGTGCATTGAATTTCAGTAGAGTAAAAGGAGTTGAAGAGGGTAAGAGAGTAGTAGTTGGAGTAATGGGCCATGGAACCTAAGCTGATGGGGAAGGAAATGATTATAAGAGAAGCCTGATAGTGATGCTAAGTATTTACAAATACTCCTTGGACATGAAGGAGTGAGTAAGATGGATTCTCTGTAGATAGAAAGTGTTAGGTTTATGTTTATGTTTTTGAAATTAATACTTGGATCCTCCAAATACTAGTTTTCTTAATCTCCTTGATCTGTCAGATAGTGTATGTATCGTGCCTCCTACCACCATTCCCAAGTCCCCAAAATCCATTATATCATTCTTTATGCCATTGCACATCCTCATAGCTTAGCTTCCAGTTATAAGTGAGAACATAAAATATTTGGTTTTCCATTCTTGAGTTATTCCATTTAGAATAATGGCCTCCAACTCCATCCACATTGCTGCAAAGGTCATTATTTCATTCTGTTTTATGGCTGAGTAGTATTTCGTGGTATGTATATACCATGTTTTTTGTTGTCCACTTGTTGATGGATATTTAGGTTGGTTTCATATTTTTGAAATTGTGAATTGTGCTGCTATAAACATGCGTGTACATGTGTCTTTTTCATATAAGGACTTTGTTTCCTTTGGGTAAATACCCAGTAGTGGGATTGCTGGATCATTTGATCCAGCCTGGCCCTTAAATGCTTTTCATTGTGAATTCTGTTTTGTCTGATATTACTGTTATAATCTTTTTGTTTTGATTTGCGTTATATTTTAGCTCAGGAATTGAAATTTGTTACAGAGAACATGAGATTCAGGACAAGGATAGAAGGCTAAGAGTTCACTTGTGCATTTATGGGAGTTGGCTTCTGTTACCTCACCATTGTCTTACATTAATAGCCATCCTTTCTTCATCTGTATCTGTATCTTTTCTTCTTAGCCTTATTCTGCATATTCCCTCTTGTGTTTCATGCATTGTAGTCTTCACAGTAAAATTTTGCTGTTTGATTGGTTAAATAATTAATTTCTTCTTTATATGTAACATTTACTAAAGCATTGTCTTATGAGTGTTTAAGTTGTAGAGATAGCTGTCACTTTTTACTCTGTTTAACATGACACTTTATTGACAATTTCTGGGTTGACAAATCTTTGTTCCTTATATCTAGTTTTCATATACATTATCATCAGTATGATAGAGCATTGATGTTTTTCCTTTTGGGTATTCTGAATAATGGAATAACTTTATTTATTCCGTTATTCCAATGGAATTACAGTTATTCCAATGGAATAACTGTAATTATCATGTCATAACTACTGTTGGTTTTGTCAGATTTGACTTGTCTGGTTTTCTCAGTCTGTTTTCTATTACTTGTAACAGAATACTAGAACCTGGGTAATTTATAAATGTATATTTATAAATATTATTTATAAAATAATTATATATTATATAAATATATATAAATCTTATCTTTATAATTATAAGGATAAGAAATTTATTTCTCATGGTTATAGAGGGGCTTTATCTGGTTTGGGCCTTCTTGCTGGTGGGGACTCTCTGCAGAGTCCCAAGACAACATACGACATCACATGGTGAGGGGGCTGAGCCTACTAGCTCAGGCCTCTCTTCCTCCTCGTATAAGTGCACCAGTCTCATTCACATGCTAACTCATTAATCCATTAACCCATCAAACCATTCATGAGAGGAGAGCCTTCATGGCCCAATTATCTCTTAAGGGCCCCACCTCTTAATACTGCCACAGTTGAGGATTAAATTTCAACACGAGTTTTTAAGGAGACAAATATTCAAACCATAGCACTGGGATAAATCCCTAGTTATGTTAGGCTAGTTTCTAGACATAGGTATTATACCATTTTATACCATACTTTCATTTTTCAACTATATCTTTCTGATTTATTTATTTTTGTTGATGGAACCACCATTCTTCTAGTCACCTGTGTTCTATATTGTGTTGACTACAAAGTTCCTATCCATTCATCTTTTGCATTGTATTTTTTTTTTCCATTCACAAACTCCTTCCCTCTTTCCTAGTGTCAAGATACTGCTTTTTGAAGACCCTTATTACTCTGTGGTGAAGTGTTATCTTTTTGGTATGTCCTCCTCTAGTTTTTTTCTTTTTCTTTTTTTTTTTTTGAGGTGGAGTCTCGCTCTGTCGCACGGGCTGGAGTACTGTGGCCGGATCTCAGCTCACTGCAAGCTCCGCCTCCCGGGTTTACGCCATTCACCTGCCTCAGCCTCCGGAGTAGCTGGGACTACAGGCACCCGCCACCTCGCCCGGCTAGTTTTTTTTTTTTTTGTATTTTTAGTAGAGACGGGGTTTCACTGTGTTAGCCAGGATGGTCTCGATCTCCTGACCTTGTGATCCACTCGCCTTGGCCTCCCACAGTGCTGGGATTA
>NW_012123931.1:1190985-1195237 GCF_000951035.1 Colobus angolensis palliatus | reverse complement strand
TCTCGGCCTCCCAAAGTGCTGGGATTACAGGCTTGAGCCACCGCGCCCGGCTGTTTTTTATTTTTTTTATAGTCCTTCATATTACTTTCCTGCTGTAAAACTTGTAAAAATTCTATCTCTATAGTCTTCTGAATCCACAGTAGACTAATCATTTTGGCTTTTAAAACCTCCTACTGTATGGTCTTAGTTGACTTTTTTGGTTACGTTATAAGCCGCCTGTATACTCACTACAGAAGAGCTTGAGAAAGCTGAGTCTTCAGGACTGAATCCACAGGCTTTGGTATTCCAAGTGGAGACGTGTTTTTAAAAAATGAATTAGTGTCTCTCATTTGGGAACTGGCATAATGCAGCAGGATGAAATAACCTCAGCCCTGAGATTTTGTTGGACTTAATCTCAGTAGCAGTCATCTGTAGCTTTTAGACAAAGAGAGGAAATGGAAAGAAAGAGAAATGGGATGTTGGAAAGTGGACATTTGTTCAAGTCAATTTGGTGGAAGAATAGTAACTGGAGGGTGAAATCCAGTTCCACCTTACTGTTTTTTGTCTAATTCATTACAATTTAGATACATTACAACTTAGCTTTGTCAGAAAAAAAGGAATGAAAATCATGTATATGATTGGTAGTAGAAACCAAAATATATAGCAGAATATGAAACTGAATAATAAATAAGCCATGAGATCTGAATGTGATCTTAAAAATCATATAATCTAGCCATTTTATCTAACTGATGGGAAGCTGTAAAACTAAATGATGTGTCAGAAATTACCTAATGAGTTAGCCTCAGAGCTAAGGACTGGAAGCACAAGTGGACTTATATTTTATTCAACCACATTTAATGAAGATTACAACATGCACTGTTTTGGGTGACGTATAACAAAAATGCCTTAGATCAAATACATCATGTTGATTTAGATGCCACAATTTTTTTTCTTTTATAATTTATTTAAAGGCTTTCTTTTAGGAGGGAACATCCATGCTGCTTCTTCTGTGGATGTCGCCTTGGGTTATTTACAGTTTTTATTGAGATAATTCTATTTATTAATTTAAAATTCTTTCCTAAGTATGGATTTGAAATGATAGAAATTTATCAGATAATGACTGCAACATAGAAAACAGATCTTTTTGTGGCCGGGCACAGAGGCTCACGCCTGTAATCCCAGCACTTTGGAAGGCCGAGGTGGGTGGATCACCTAAGGTCAGGAGTTTGAGACCAGCCTGACCAATATGGTGAAACCCCATATCTACTAAAAATACAAAAATTAGCTGGGTGTGGTGGTGTGCGTCTATAGTCCCAGCTATTTGGGAGGCTGAGTCAAGAGAATCGCTTAAACCCAGGAGGTGGAGGTTACAGTGAGCCGAGATCGCCCCACTGCACTCCAGCCTGGGCGACAGAGCGAGACTCCATCTCAAATGAAAAAAAAAAAAGAAAAAAAGAAAACAGATCTTCTTGGTGCCCAGACCATTAGGTGTAGTATTAAAGGTTATAATTCTGTTTTTTATTATTCTGGGTTATTGAAGTGATTTGAGATTTGATCACTGTGGAGAAAAGATAGTTTATGATTTTGGAATACCTTTTGCTCCTCTATTCATGTTGCCTCAATGAAGGTAAATATTTTAAGAATAAAATTTTTTTTGACTAATAACTTAGATAGTGAGATGTGTTACTATGGACACATATGATTTGAAAGAGAAAGGACTTACATTTTTATAGCACTTATGAGCTTGAATATCCATTGACATTAGTTATTATACTTGATATGGCCCATAGGAGGAGAGGTAACTTCTGGCTGTAGGATCATAGAAGAGTTTGTATATGTGGTATTGGTGCTGGCTCTTAAAGGGAGAATAGGAGCTATCATCGGTTAATAGTTGTGTTGGTGTGTCCTTTAAGCTAGTTGTGTGATTAAAAAAAAAAAATCACCAAATTGTATTCAACCTTTGTGTTCATAAATGAAGAGGTTGGACTAGATGAGGGCTGAAGATCCTTGAGGCTGAATAAAAGCATATAGTTGGTATTGGGAGAATATTCCAGGCAAAAGAAAGATCTTGAAGCAGTTGTTTGAAGGTGACTGTGTAGGCATCTATGAGGGATTTGAATTTGAGTGTATTCATTTTGAGCCTTAAAACTTAGCATTTTTGTCTATTTATTCTTAGTGGCAGTAAGTCTCTGATTTTTCTTAGTGGGAAATACTATTAGAAGCATCTAGTCAAGCCAACTTGCAAGTGAGTTGAGATAAAAATTGGTTAGGAATTGCAGTAAAATATTTGTGTCACTATCCAGGCAACTACAAATTTTGTTTACCCACAAAGATGCAGGTAAAGATTAAATTATAAAGGAGAATGGCTTCCATTAGCAGATTTTAATTTATAAGTTTTTGGTTGGTGAAAATATTAAGTATTCTTTTTGCAGTTAGATTATATTAAAAATTTAGGAGAGATATTTAAAAGAATGAGTGAGAACTGAAGAAGATTGTGAATGATACTGACAATTTTACAAATGGTTTACTTGATGTTTTGCTTTTAGATTATTTCCCTGTTGAACTATTTATTCCGGTAATAGCATTCAAAAAACTAGATAAGATGTTCTTAAAAAATAATGTTTTGAGAAACTTGTTTTCATTTTGGTAAAGCTCATTTTTTTTTTCATAAAGGTTTCCTTTTGTCACTGACTTCTCAGGCAGTGCATGTTTCTAGCCCTTCATCACTATGGGAGTACTCCACTGTGCTAATTCCTGTAGCTGAATTGGAAGGCTGTATTGATGTCTTGGGCCCTAGGGCCTGTGCACTAGTATTGTGTGTCAGGAGGACAAAGGGGTGGCGCCAGCCTTCCTGCTCTGTGCGCCAGTAACTAGAATTAATTACAAACCAATCGAATCCGTTGCAGCCAATTGGTAAACTAATTGGTAATTTTAGCTGTACATCTATGTGGAGTTATCTGAATGCCTATAACATTACTTTCAGAGCCACTTTTGTTCTGTTTCATCTGCTTGACAAAATGGCCTTCATAGCTTTGAGGAGAAAGATGTGCATCAGTGACTATGAGGTTGCTCCAGCTGCTTGTCTTGTTTGTATTCCCTTGTTCGTAAAACATGACTTGGATTACAGCTGCGTGGTACCACTCTGATCATTTTTGATAAGATTGAGTTAAACATTCCTTGAAATAGGCTGTGTAAGCCTATTTCACCAAATATACTTTCTCTTTGCCCACAAGTTTCAGAAGTATAGTGGCTTATATTCTTGCTCTTCAGAGTGCTGTTGTTGTTTTTTTCTCAAAAAGAAATCAGTAGAAAACTTCTGAAGTAAATTATTCTGAGTTGTCTTTTTGTACCTTAATGTAGGTGATTTAAGTCAAATGAATTTGATTAAAGAATTTGAATTATATTAGTAGAATTGAGGGAAGGAAGCCACCTAAATTTTTAAATTTGTCCTTTTCCTGATTGTAGAAGACTTTTATTACCAGTTTTTTGGCACCAAGGATTACTTTTGAAAGGAAATAAACAATACTTCTTTGTTCAAAAGGTTGTTTTAAAGTAGAATGTAACTTTTATGACTAAGGTAAGGGTGGTACTGTATTTTGTTTGTGAATAATTTGGCATATATTCATTATTAGTCTTGGGTCTGATTTCCAAAGTATATGTATGTTTGTTTATTTTATTTTATTTTATTTGTATTTATTTTATTGTATTTTAATTTATTTTGTTTTAATTTATTTATTTTATTGTATTTTATTTTGAGACAGAGTTTTGCTCTTATTGCCCAGGCTGGAGTGATCTGGGCTCAGTGGAACCTTCACTTCCCAAGTTCATGCGATAATCATACCTCAGCCTCCTGAGTAGCTGGGATTATAGGAGCTTGCCACCATGCTTGGCTGAGTTTTTGTATTTTTAGTAGAGATGGAGTTTCACCATGTTGGCCGGGCTGGTCTCGATTTCCTGACCTCAGGTGATACCCCCACCTCGGCCTCCCAAAGTGCTGGGATTACAGGAGTGAGCCACCGTGCCCAGCCCAAAGTATATCTATGTTTAAAAACACTTATAAGTGAAAAATATTTTTGAGGTTTTTGAGTGTGACTGGTAATACAAAGTCAGACTAAGCTATAGAAAAATAATGTGTTTATAATATAAATGATCTTTTTTTTTTTTTTTTTTTTGAGACGGAGTCTCGCTCTGCCACCCAGGCTGGAGTGCAGTGGCCGGATCTCAGCTCACTGCAAGCTCCGACTCCCGGGTTCACGCCATTCTCCTGCCTCAG
>NW_012123931.1:1182638-1190935 GCF_000951035.1 Colobus angolensis palliatus | reverse complement strand
GCCATTCTCCTGCCTCAGCCTCCCGAGTAGCTGGGACTACAGGCGCCTGTCACGTCGCCTGGCTAGTTTTTTGTATTTTTAGTAGAGACGGGGTTTCGCCACGTTAGCCAGGATGGTCTCGATCTCCTGACCGCGTGATCCGCCCGTCTCGGCCTCCCAAAGTGCTGGGATTACAGGCTTCAGCCACCGCGCCCGGCCTAAATGATCATTTTTATAGCTGGTTGGTATTTTCTGGTTGTCATTTCTGAGAGTATGGGAAAGTTATCTTTATAGTAAGGTGAGACTGGTGTATCTTTATGGCAAAGTGAGAATGGTATGAGACTGGTAAAGCAAATACATTTTAAAGTTTTAAAAATGCAATTAAATGACAACTTTGGCTGTTGTACCAATACATACACACAGTCACATTTGATATCAGTTTCTTCTTCTGAGGAATGGAGTGATTAGATTTTAGTGGCCTGTGCTTTTACAATCTTTTCTTCCATAAAATTTTAATTTCCATTTATTTGCATCAGTGATCAGTATCAAAAATTTATCTTTGCCAAGTGTGTAGAGTGTATTGTCACAATAATATAATTTGGAGTCATTTAAAGGAGACAATTAGAATTGGTAATCATTGTGAATGGTGCAGTAGGCACAGATGATCTATATGTCCTAGTTAAGCTGATTTGAATATGATTTTCTGTCAGATCCAGACAATCTAAAATTTATCTTTGAAAGTTCAGTGTCAGTGGAAATGTTACATTTGGTGACAGAAGGCAGATAACCCATCATATGATTGAACACTGGTTTTAAATCGTGCAGAGTTGCCTTTACATATATAGCTCTGTATTAGCTGCTTAAGAAATGTTGGTAAGACTTTAAACATTTACTTTTTCAAACATGTTTCCTTCTTTCTCTTTCTTTTTTAATGACTTTATTTTTTTAAGACCAGTTTTAGGTTCACAACAAAATTAAGAGGAAGGTAGAGATTTTCCATATAACCCCTGTCCCCATACATGCATAGCCTCCTCCATTATCAATATCATACACCTGAGTGGTATATTTGTTACAGTTGATGAGCCTGTGTTGACAAATCATTATCATTCCTAAGTCCATAGTTTACATTTGTGTTAGCTCTTGGTCTTATACATTTTATGATTTTGGACCACAATGTATGGTGAAATGTATCTGCTATTATAATAATATACAGAGTAGTTTCATTGTCCTAAAAATCCCCTGTGCTCTGCCTGTTAATTCTTCCCTAGTTCCCCACCCCTAACACCAGCAGCCACTGATCTTTTTAGTCTCTCTAGTTTTGCTTTTTTCAGAATGTTGTATAGTTGGAATCGTACAGTATGTAACCTCTATTTTTATTTCTTACTTTTTTTTAGAGATGAGGGCTTACTGTGTTGCCCAAGCTGGCTTCAAATTCCTGGGTTCAAGAAATTCTCCCGCCTCAGCCTCCTAAGTAGCTGGGACTACAGTCATGTGGCACCATGCCTGACTAATTTTTAAAAAATTTTTAGTAGTGATGAAGTCTCACTATGTTGCCCAGGCTGGTCTTCAACTCCTGGGCTCAAGCAGTCCTGCTACCTTGGTCTCCCAAAGTGTTCTGATTACAGGTGTGAGCCACTGTGCCTGGCCCCACTGTGGTGTTTTGTTTTGTTTTGAGACAAGATCTCGCTCTGTCACCCAGGCTGGAGTGTAGTGGCTTGATCAGAGCTCACTGCAGCCTCAACTTCCCAGACTCAAGTGATTCCCCCACCTCAGCCTCTCTAGTAGCTGGGACTGCAGGCATGCACCACTATGCCTGGCTAATTTTCTGTATTTTTTGTAGAGATGGAGTTTTGCCATGTTCCTCGGGCTTGTCTCGAACTCCTGCGCTCAAGTGATCTCTCCACACCGGCCTCCCAAAGTGCTGGGATTATAGGCATGAGCCACCTTACTTGACCCCCGCCATGTTTTAAAAGACTTTGATAGATCATTCTTTTTAGCCATGAACAATATTTCATTTTCTGGATATTCCACAGTTTATTTATTCATTCACGTACTGAAGAACATCTTGGTGGCCTCCAAGTTTTGTCAATTATGAATAAAGTTGCTGTACACATCTGTGTACAGCTTTTTGTGTGGATGTAAGTTTTTAAATGCCTTTGGGTATTTACTGGGAGTGCAGTTGCTGGATCACATGGTAAGAGAAGGTTTAGTTTTGTAAGAAACTGCCAGACTGTCTTCCAGAGTAGCTGTACCATTATACATTCACACTGCAATAAAAGAGTGTTCCTGTTGCTCTACATCCTCGTCAGCATTTGCTGTTGTCAGTTTTCTGGATTTTGGTCATGCTAATAGGAGTGTAATAATATCTCATTGTTATTTTAATCTGTATTTCCCTGATGACTTATGATGTGGAGCATGTTTTCATATGTTTATTTTCCATTTGTATATCTTCTTTGGTGAAGTGTCTGTTAAGAATTTTTGCTTATTATTTAATCAGATTCTTACTGTTGAGTTTTAAGAGTTTGTATGTTTTGGATAACAGTGTCTCTTATATGTCTTTTGCAAATATTTTCTCCCTGTGTGTGGCTTGTCTTATTCTCTCAATATTGTCTTTTACAGAACAGAAGTTTTTGATTTTAATGAAGTCCAGCTTATCAATTTTTTCATTCATGGATTGTGCCTTTGGTGTTGTTATCTAACAATTCATTATTGCATCCAAGACCATCTGGGTTTTTTCCCTGTGAGTTATACTTTAGGAGTTGTATAGTTTTGTATTTTACATTGAGGTCTAGGATCCAATTTGAGTTAATTTTTGTGAAGGTTGTAAGGTCTGTGTCTAGATTCACTATGTTTTGCATGTGATGTCCCATTTATTCTAGCCTTTGTACTTTAGTCAAAGATCAGCTGATTGTATTTATGTGGGTCTATTTCTGAGCTCTTTGTTCTGTTCCATTGACCTATTGGTGTTTTATCCTAGTACCACCCATCTTAATTACTATAGCTTTTTAGTATATCTTGACATTGGGTAGTGTTAGTCCACCAGCTTTGTTCTTCAAAATTGTATTGGCTCTACTGAGTCTTTTGCTTCTGCATATAAACTTTAGAATCAGCTTAACTTGCTGGGGTTTTGATTGAGATTGCATTGAATTTATAAATCAGGTTTGAAATAAGTGACTGACATTTTGACAATATTGAGTCATCATATCCATGGATTATCTTTCCATTTATTTAGTTTTTAAATTTTTTTATCAGAGTTTTGTTGTTTTCCTAATATAGATCTTATACATATTTTGTTAGATTTATACCTAAGTATTTCATATTTTGGGGTGTTAATGTAAATGGTACGTTTATTTACATATATATTTGTTATATATATTTGAGATTTATAACATGTTTTAACATACATATATGTAGTGAAATGATTAATACAGTCTAGCAAATGAACATATCTATCACCTCACAGAGTTACCTTTTTGTGTGTGGTAAGAGTACCAAAACTACTCTTTTAGTGAATTTTTAGTATACAATACATTATTATTAACTAGTGCACTCATGCTTTATATTAGATTTGTAGACCTGTTCGTCCTACCTAATTAGAAGTTTTTATCCTTTAATCTACATCTCCCTATTTCCTTCCTCCCCCTGACCTTGTTAACCACCCACTGATCATCCCTCTCTTTCTACATATTCGACTTTGTTTAGATTATATATATATATGTATAAATGAGATCATACACTATTTTTCTTTCTAGGTCTGGCTTATTTCACTTAGCACGATGTCCTCGATGTCCTCGAGGTTTATTCATATTGTTGCAAGTGTCAGGATCTCCTTTTTAAAGGTGAAATAATATTTCATTGTACAGTCATGTGCTGCATAACAGTGTTTCAGTCAACAGCTGACCACATATACAATGGTGGTTTCATAAGATTATAATGGACCTGAAAGATTCTTGTCACCTAGTGATATGGCTGTCTTAATGTTGTAGCACAATATATTACTCAGTGTTTGTGATGATGCTGATAGAAACAACCCTATTATGCTACCGGTTGCATGAAAGTATGGTGCATACAGTTGTGTACAGTACACAGTACTTGATGATGATAATAAATTATGTTACTGGCTTATGTATTTTTATACTATTTATTGTTATTTTAGAATGTATTCCTTCTAGTTACAAAAAGAAAGTTAACTGTAAAACAGCCTTTGATAGGTCCTTAGGTGGTATTCCAGGATAAAGCATTGTCATCAGGAGATGATGGCTCCATACATGTTATTTTCTTGCTCTTGAAGACCTTGCAGTGGGACAATATGTGGAGGTGGAAGATCCTGATGCTGTGTAGGCCTAGGCTAATGTGTGTGTTTGTGTCTTCATTTTTAACAAAAAAGGTTAAAAAGGAAAAAAGTGTTAGATAGAAAAAAGCTTATAGAATGAGCTTATAAAGATGTTTTTGTACAATTGTACAATGTGTTTGTGTTTTAAGCTAAGTGTTATTACAAATGTCAGAGTTTAAAAAATACTAAAAGGTTTATAAGGTAAAAAGATTGTAGTAAGCTAAGGTTAATTTATTAGGAAGACAGAAAATTTTTGTGTGGATTTTGTATAGTCTAAATGTATAGTTCATGAAGTCTCAGCAGCGTGCAGTAATGTCCTAGGCCTTCATTCGCCATTCTCTCTTTTACTTCCTCTCTCACCCTCCCTTACCCAGAGCAACTTTCAGTCCTGTAAACTCCATTCATGGTAAATGCTACAGGTGTATCATTTAAAAAATATTTTACAACATATTTTTACTGTACATTTTCTGTTTAAATGCACAAATACTTAATATTGTGTTACTCTTTCCTGTGGTATTCAGTATAGTAAGATGCTGTATAGCAGTAGTCCCCAACCTTTTTGGCACGAGAGACTGGTTTTGTGGAAGACACTGTTTCAACAGACTGAGGTCTGTGTGGTAGGGATAGTTTCAGGAAGAAACTCTTCCACCTCAGATGATCAGGCATTAGACTGTCATAAGGAGCACTCAACCTAGATCCTTCACATGTGTAGCTCACAATAGGGTTTGTACTCCTGTGAGAATCTAATGCTGCTCCTAATCTGACAGGAGATGGAGCTCAGATGGTAATGCTTACTGGCCCACTGCTCACCTCCTGTTGTGCGGGTCAGGTTCCTGCTGTACAGGTTTGTAGCCTAGGAGCAACAGGGCACACCATATAACTTAGGTGTGTAGTAGGCTATACCATTCAGATTTTTGTAAGTACACTCTGATGGTCGCACAATGATGAAATTGCCTAACGATGCATTTCTCAGTAAATCTCTGTTGTTAAGTGATGCTTGACTGTATGTATGTGTGTGTATATATACCCACAGTTTCTTTACACATTTATCCATTGATGGACACTTAAGGTTGTTTCCATATCTTGGCTATTGTGAATAATGCTGCAAATAAATATAGGAGTGCAGATGTCTGTATGAGGTGCTGATTTCATTTTCTTTGGATATATACTCAGAAGAGGGGGTTTTTGGGTCATATGGTAGTTGTATTTTTAATTTTTTGAGAAACTTTCATACTGTTTTCCATAATGGTTGTACCAGTTTACATTTCCACAAATAGTGTACAAGGGTTTTCTTCACACCCTGGCCAACAGTTGTTACCTCTTATCTTTTGGATAATAGCTGTTTTAACAGATGTGAGGTGGTATCTTATTGTGGTTTTAATTTGCATTTCCATGATAATGATTGACGTTGAGCACCTTTTCTTATGCTTGTTAGCCATTTTTATGTTTTCTTTGGAAAAAAGCTTCTTCAGGTTCTTTGGCCATTTTTAAATCAGTTATTTGTTTCTTGTTACTGAATTGTGTGAGTTCCTTATATAGTTTGGATATTAACCCCTTATCATATACAGGGTT
The DNA here is from genome assembly GCF_000951035.1 of Colobus angolensis palliatus. Lineage (NCBI taxonomy): Eukaryota > Metazoa > Chordata > Mammalia > Primates > Cercopithecidae > Colobus > Colobus angolensis. The sequence continues at coordinate 1,185,051 of NW_012123931.1, read as the reverse complement.
TGCAAATATTTTTCTCAATCTGTAGCCTGCTTTTTCATTCTGTTAAATGTTTTCTTTTTATTTGTAGGAAAGTTTTCATTTTGATGTAGTCTCACTTGGATATTTTTGCTTTTGTTGCATGAGTTTTTGGTGTGATATCAAAAAAATTATTTTTGAGGTCACTAATAGGGAACTTTTCCTTTTGTTTTCTTCTAGAAGTTTTATAGTTTCAGGTCTTTAATCCATTTTGAGTTTGTTTTTGTGTATGGTGTAAGATAAGGGTCTAGTTTCCTTCTTTTACATGTGGTTATTCAGTTTTCCCAACACTATTGAAGAGTTTATCCTTTTCAATTGTGTTTTCTTGGTGGCCTTGTTGAAAATTAGTTGACCATATATGCTTGGGTTTATTTCCGGGCTTTCTGTTATGTTTCATTGTTCTGTTGGTCTTCATGTCTGTATGCCTGTCATTACAGTTTAGATTACTGTTGGTTTGTAGTATAATTTACAGTCAGTAAATGTGATGCCTCCAATTTAATTTTTCTCTCTCCACATTGCTTTGGCTATTTAAAGTTTTTTGTAGTTCCATATAAATTTTAGCATTGTTTTTTCTATTTCTGTGAAAAATGCCAGTACAATTTGGTAGTGATTGCATTGAGCATGTCACTTTGGATAGTATGAATTTTTTTTTCTTTTTTTTTTTTTTGTGACGGAGTCTCACCCTGTCACCCAGGCTGGAGTGCAGTGGCGTGCTCTCAGCTCACTTCAGCCTCCACCTCCCGGGTTGAAACGATTCTCCTGCCTCAGCCTCCCGGGTGTTTAGGATTATAGGCGCCTGCCACCACACCCAGCTAATTTTTGTATTTTTAGTAGTGATGGGGTTTCACCATGTTGGCCAGGCCGATCTCGAACTCCTGACCTCAAGTAATCTGCCCACCTAGGCCTCCCAAAGTGCTAGGATTACAGGTGTGAGTGACTGCACCCAGACAGTATGAATGTTTTAAAAGTATTAATTTTTACAACCCATAAACAAGGAATAGCTTTCTGTTTATTTGCGTCTTCTTCAGTTTCTTTAATCAATGTGTTATAGTTTTCGGTGTACAGATCTTTCACTTCCTTGGTTATATTATATTTATTCCTAAGTATTTGATTCTTTTGATGCTATTATGAACAGGATTTTGAAAATTTATTTTTAACATAGATTGTTGTTGATGTAAAGAAATGCAGCAGATTTTTTGAATGTTGATTTTTATATTCTGCTGCTTTTCATTTAGCAGTTCTGCTACAGGTGTGTGTGACACCTGTAGCATTTTCCTGCGTATAGAATCAATTCATCTGCAACCATGGATAATTTTACTTCATTATTTCTGATTTGAATGCCTTTTGTTTCTTTCTTTTTTTTTTTGTCCGATTGCTCTTGCTAGTACTTTCAGTACTACATTGACTAGAAGTGGCAGAGTGGGCATCCTTGCCTGGTACTCGATCTTAGATGAAAAGTGTTTATCATGTTGATATTGATCACTGTTGATTATGATGTTAGCTGTTTGTTTTTCATATATGACTTCTACTATATTGAGGAAATTTCCTTCTATACCTATTTTATTGATTTTTTTTTAAGTGAAAGAATATTGAACTCTGCCAGATGCTTTTTCTGTGTCTTTTGAGATGATTATATGCTTTCTTGCCTATCATCGTGCTAATGTGTTGTATCTCATTGATTGATTTGCATGTGTTGAACCATCCTTGCAGCTCAGGGATTAATCTCATTTGGTTATGGTGTATTATCTTTTTGATGTATTGTTGAATTTGGTTCCCTAGTATTGAGAATTTTTGCATGTGTATTCATAACTTTGTGTTATCTTTTTCTGACTTTGATATCAGGATAAAATTGATCTCAGGTATGAAACTGAAACTCTTCCCTTAACTTTTTTCTTTTCCTGGAAGTATTTAAGAAGGATTGATACTAATTTTTTTGAATGTTTGGTAGAATTCGGCCCTGAAGATACCTGGTTTTGGACTTTTCTTCATTGGGAAGTTTTTGATTAGTATTTCAGTCATTTTGTTACTGGCATGTTTAGGCTTTCTGTTTCTTCTTAATTCAACTTTGGCATGTTGTATGTTTCTAGGAACATATCTGTTTCCTTTAGGTTATATATGTACTGGTATATAATTGTTCATAATCAACTCTTACGATCTTTTATATTTTCAAGGCATCTGATGTAGTGTCCCTTTTTACATTTCCGATGAGTCATCTCTTTTTTTTCACCCTAAGGTTTTGCCATTTTAAAAAATACAACCTGCACAGCAAAAGAAAATACCATCAGAGTGAACAGGCGATCTACAGAATGGGAGAAAATTTTTGCAATCTACTCATCTGACAAAGGGCTAATATCCAGAATCTACAAAGAACTCAAACAAATATACAAGAAAAAAACAA
>NW_012123931.1:1179183-1181418 GCF_000951035.1 Colobus angolensis palliatus | reverse complement strand
CTGAGTAGCTGGGATTACAGGTACCTGCCACCACGTCTGGCTAATTTTTGTATTTTTAATAGAGACATGGTTTCACCATATTGGCCAGGTTGGTCTTGAACTCCTGACCTCAAGTGATCTGCCTGCCTTGGGCTCCCAAAGTGTTAGGATTACAGGTGTGAGCCACCATGTCCGGTTATTGATGTTTTTCTATATTTGCTTTATGTCTATTCTTTATTATTTTCTTCCTTCTGCTAACTTTGGGTTTAGTTTGTTTTTATCCTAGTTCCTTGAGTTGTAAAGTTAGGTTGTTTATTTGAGATATTTCTTCTTCTTCAATATAGGTACTTATAGCTACAAACCTCCTTTTTATACTGCTTTGCTGCATCACATGTTTTTGTAAGTTCTCTTTTTATTTATTTTTAAGATATTTTAAAAATTTTCTTTTGGTTTCTTTTTTGCCCCAGTAGTTCAAGAGTGTCTTATTTAATTTCCATATTTCTGTGACTCCTCACTGCCTTTTTTTTTCCTTGCTATTATTGATTTCTAGTTTTATTCAGTTGTCGTTGGAAGGCATACTTGGTATTATTTTAATTTGTTAAGACTTTTTTGCAACCTAACTTGTTTTGCGATCTGTCCTGAAGAATGTTCTGTGTGCACTTGAGAAAAATGTGTATTTTACTGCTAATTCTATGTTTGTTAAGTTTATTTGGTTTGTGGTGTTCCTTTTTGATTTTTTTTTTTGTTGTAAATTCTATCTGTTATTGAAAGTGAGACACTGAAGTCTTCTATTATTGAATTGCAGTCAGTTTCTTCTTTCAGATCCATCAGTATGTGCTTTATTAAGTGCTTTGATGTTAGGTGCAAATATACTTAAAATTGTTGTGTCTTCCTGTTGAATTGACCCTTTTATTGTTATGTAAGGACCTTCATTTCTCTGGAGACAGTTTTTTCCTTACATTCTACTTTGATAATTTAGCCATTTCTACTTTCTTTTGGTTTCCATTTGCTTACAATATCTTTTTCCATTTTTTCACTTTGTCTCTTTGTGTTCTTGAATCTTAAGGGGCTTCTTGTAGATAGCATATAGTTTGTTTTGTAACCATTCAGTCACACTGTATCTTTTTTATCAGGGAGTTTAGTTTGTTTACATTTAAAATAGTTATTGATAAGGATTTATTACTACATTTTAATTAACTGTTTTGTGTTTGTCTTATGATATTTTTGTCCTTTTTCTCACTTGTTCTCTTCTTTTGTGTGTGTGTGTGTTGTTTTTTGTATTGCTAGATTTTGATTCCTTCCTCTTTCTTTTGTGTAACTTGTTTAGGCATTTTCTTTATGGTTACCAGGGTGCTTATGTAAAATATATATATTTTTAATTTAATTTATTAAAAAAATTCTTTTATTTTAAGTTTTAGGGTACATGTGCACAACGTGCAGGTTTGTTACATGTGTATATATGTGCCATGTTGGGGTGCTGTACCCATTAACTCGTCATTTACATTAGGTATATCTCCTAATGCTATCCCTCCCCCCGACCTCCACCCTATGACAGGCCCCGGTATGGGATGTTCCCCCTCCTGTGTCGAAGTATTCTCATTGTTCACTTCCCACCTATGACTGAAAACATGCGGTGTTTGGTTTTCTGTTCCTGTGATAGTTTGCTGGGAATGATGGTTTCCAGCTTCATCCATGTCCCTACAAAGGACATGAACTCATCCTTTTTTATGGCTGCATAGTATTCCACGGTGTATATGTGCCACATTTTCTGAATCCAGTCTATCATTGATGGACATTTAGGTTGATTCCAAGTCTTTCTATTGTGAATATTGCCACAATAAACATATATGTGCATGTGTCTTTATAGCAGCATGATTTATAATCCTTTGGATATATACTCAGTAATGGGATTGCTGGGTCAAATGATATTTCTAGTTCTAGATCCTTGAGGACTCGCCACACTGTCTTCCACAATGGTTGAACTAGTTTACACTCCCACCAACAGTGTAAAAGCGTTCCTATTTCTCCATGTCCTCGCCAGCATCTGTTGTTTCCTGACTTTTTAATGATGGCCATTCTAACTGGTGTGAGATGGTATCTCATTGTGGTTTTGATGTGCATTTCTCTGATGGCCAGTGATGAGCATTTTTTTCATGTGTCTGTTGGCTGCATAAATGTCTTCTTTTGAGAAGTGTCTGTTCATATCCTTCGCCCACTTTTTGATGGGGTTGTTTGTTTCTTTTCTTGTAAATTTGT
>NW_012123931.1:1169929-1172403 GCF_000951035.1 Colobus angolensis palliatus | reverse complement strand
GTTGCTTATCAGCTTAAGGAGATTTTGGGCTGAGATGATGGAGTTTTCTAAATATACAATCATGTCATCTGCAAACAGGGACAATTTGACTTCTTTCTTCTTTTCCTAACTGAATGCCCTTTATTTCTTTCTTCTGCCTGATTGCCCTGGCCAGAGCTTCCAACACTGTGTTGAGTAGGAGCGGTGAGAGAGGGCATCCCTGTCTTGTGCCAGTTTTCAAAGGGAACGCTTCCAGTTTTTGCCCATTCAGTATGATATTGGCTGTAGATTTGTCATAAATAGCTCTTATTGTTTTGAGATACATTCCATCAGTACCAAATTTATTGAGAGTTTTTAGCATGAAGTGCTGTTGAATTTTGTCTAAGGCCCTTTCTGCGTCTATTGAGATAATCATGTGGTTTTTATCTTTGGTTCAGTTCATATGCTGGATTACATTTATTGATTTGTGTATGTTGAACTAGTCTCGCATCTCAAGGATGAAGCTGATTTGGGTGGATAAGCTTTTTGATGGGCTCCTGGATACAGTTTGCCAGTATTCTACTGAGGATTTTTGCATCGCTGTTCATCAGGGATATTGGTTCAAAATTCTCTTTTTTTGTTGTGTCTCTGCCAGGCTTTGGTATCAGGATAATGCTGGCCTCATAAAATGAGTTAGGGAGGATTCCCTTTTTTTCTGTTGATTGGAATAGTTTCAGAAGGAATGGTACCAACTCCTCCTTATACCTCTAGTAGAATTCGGCTGTGAATCTATCTGGTCCTGGACTTTTTTTCGTTGGTAGGCTATTAATTATTGCCTCAATTTCAGAGCCTGTTACTGGTCTATTCAGGGATTCAACTTCTTCCTGGTTTTGTCTTGGGAGGGTGTATGTGTCCATGAATTTATCCATTTCTTCTAGATTTTCTAGTTTATTTGCATAGAGGTGGTTATAGTATTCTCTGATGGTAGTTTGTATTTCTGTGGGGTCAATGGTGATATCCCCTTTATCATTTTTTGTTGTATCTATTTGATTCTTCTCTCTTTTCTTCTTTATTAGTCTTGCTAGTGGTCTATCAATTTTGTTGACCTTTTCAGAAAACCAGCTCCTGGATTCATTGATTTTTTGAAGGGTTTTTTGTGTCTCTCTGTCTCCTTCCCTTCTGCTCTGATCTTATTATTTCTTGCCTTTTGCTAGCTTTTGAATGTATTTGCTCTTGCTTCTCTAGTTCTTTTAATTGTGATGTTAGGGTGTCAACTTTAGATCTTTCTTGCTTTCTCTTGTGGGCATTTAGTGGTATAAATTTCCCTCTACAGACTGCTTTAAATGTGTCCCAGAGATTCTGGTATGTTGTGTCTTTGTTCTCATTGGTTTCAAAGAACATCCTTATTTCAGCCTTCATTTCATTATCTACCCGGTAGTCATTCAGGAGCAGGTTGTTCAGTTTCCATGTAGTTGAGTGGTTTTGAGTGAGTTTCTTAATCCTGAGTTCTAGTTTGATTGCACTGAGGTCTAAGAAACAGTTTGTTATCATTTCTATTCTTTTATATTTGCTGAGGAGTGCTTTGTTTCCAACTATGTGGTCAATTTTGGAATAAGTGTGATGTGGTGCTGAGAAGAATGTATATTCTGTTAATTTGGGGTGGAGAGTTCTGTAGATGTCTATTAGGTCCGCTTGGTGCAGAGCTGATTTCAATTCCTGGATATCCTTGTTAGCTTTCTGTCTTGTTGATCTGTCTAATATTGACAGTGGGGTGTTAAAGTCTCCCATTATTATTGTGTGGGAGTCTAAGTCTCTTTGTAAGTCTCAAAGGACTTGCTGTATGAATCTGGGTGCTCCTGTATTGGGTGCATATATATTTAGGATAGTTAGCTCTTCTTGTTGAATTGATCCCTTTACCATTATGTAATGGCCTTCTTTGTCTCTGTTGATCTTTGTTGGTTTAAAGTCCGTTTTATCAGAGACTAGGATTGAAACCCCTGCCTTTTTTTGCTTTCCATTTGCTTGGTAGATCTTCCTCCATCCCTTTATTTTGAGCCTGTGTATGTCTCTGCACGTGAGTTGGGTCTCCTGAATACTGCACACTGATGGGTCTTGACTCTTTATCCAATTTGCCAGTCTGTGTCTTTTAACTGGAGTATTTAGTTCATTTACATTTAAGGTTAATATTGTTATGTGTGAGTTTGATCCTGTCATTGTGATGTTAGCTGGTTATTTTGCTCGTTAGTTAATGCAGTTTCTTTCTAGCATCGATGGTCTTTACATTTTGGCATGTTTTTGCAGTGGCTGGTACTGATTGTTCCTTTCCATGTTTAGTTAGTGCTTCCTTCAGGAGCTCTTGTAGGGCAGGCCTGGTGGTGACAAAATCTCTCAGCATTTGCTTGTCTGTAAAGGATTGTATTTCTCCTTCACTTATGAAACTTAGTTTGACTGGATGTGAAATTCTGGGTTGAAAATTCTTTTCTTTAAGAATGTTGAATATTGGCCCCCACTCTCTT
>NW_012123931.1:1143118-1169879 GCF_000951035.1 Colobus angolensis palliatus | reverse complement strand
ATGTTGAATATTGGCCCCCACTCTCTTCTGGCTTGTAGAGTTTCTGCCGAGAGATCCGCTGTTAGTCTGATGGGCTTCCCTTTGTGGGTAACCGGACTTTTATCTCTGGCTGCCCTTAACATTTTTTCCTTCATTTCAACCTTGGTGAATCTGACAATTATATGTCTTGGGGTTCCTCTTCTTGAGGAATATCTTTGTTGTGGTCTCTGTATTTCCTGAATTTCAATGTTGGCTTGCTTTGCTAGGTTGGGGAAGTTCTCCTGGATAATATCCTGCAGAATGTTTTTCAACTTGGTTCCATTCTCCTTGTCACTTTCAGGTACACCAATCAGACATAGATTTGGTCTTTTTCCATAGTGTCATGTTTCTTGGAGGCTTTGTTCATTTCTTTTTACTCTTTTTTCTCTAAACTTCTCTTCTCACATCATTTCATTCATTTGACCTTCAATCACTGATACTCTTTCTTCCAGTTGATCGAATCGGTTACTGAAGCTTGTGCGTTTGTCACGTAGTTCTCATGCCATGGTTTTCAGCTCTATCAGGTCATTTAATGACTTCTCTACATTGGTTATTCTAGTTAGCCATTCATCTAATCCTTTTTCAGGGTTTTTATCTTCTTTATGATGGGTTTGAACTTCCTCCTTTAGCTTGGAGAAGTCTAATTGTCTGAAGCCTTATTCTCTGTCAACTCATCAAAGTCATTCTCTGTCCAGCTTTGTTCCGTTGCTGGCGAGGCGCTGTGTTCCTTTGGAAGGGGAGAGGCACTCTGATTTTTAGAATTTTCAGCTTTTCTGCTGTTTTTTCCCCATCTTTGTGGTTTTATCTACCTTTGGTCTTTGATGATGATGACGTACAGATGGGGTTTTGGTGTGGATGTCCTGTTTGTTAGTTTTCCTTCTAACAGTCAGGACCCTCAGCTGCAGGTCTGCTGGAGTTTGCTTGAGATCCACTCCAGACCCTGTTTGCCTGGGTATCAGCAGCAGGGGCTGCAGAGGAGTGAATATTGCTGAACAGCAAATGTTGCTGCCTGATAGTTCCTCTGGAAGCTTTGTCTCAGAGGGGTACCTGGCCGTGTGATGTGTCAGTCCGCCCCTACTGGAGAGTGCCTCCCCATTAGGCTACTTGGGGGTCAGGGACCCACTTGAGGAGGCAGTCTGTCTGTTCTCAGATCTCAAACTCTGTGCTGGGAGAACCACTACTCTCTTCAAAGCTGTCAGACAGGGACATTTAAATCTGTAGAGGTTTCTGCTGCCTTTTGTTTGGCTATGTCCTGTCCCCAGAGGTGGAGTCTACAGAGGCAGGCAGGCTTCCTTGAGCTGCAGTGGGCTCCACCCAGTTTGAGCTTCCTGGCTGCTTTGTTTACCTACTCAAGCCTCTGCAGTGGCAGGCGCCCCTCCACCAGCCTTGCTACCGCCCTGCAGTTAGATCTCAGAGTGCTGTGCTAGCAATGAGGGAGGCCCCGTGGGTGTGGGACCCTCGGAGGCAGGCGCAGAATATAATCTCCTGGTGTGCTGTTTGGTAAGACCCTTGGAAAAGCACAGTATTAAGGTGGGAGTGACCCAATTTTCCAGGTGCTGTGTGTCACGGTTTCCCTTGGCTAGGAAAGGGAATTCCCTTACCCCTTGCGCTTCCTGGGTGAGGCGATGCCTTGCCCTGCTTTGGCTGTTGCTCGGTGGGCTGCACCCACTGTCCTGCACCCACTATCCAACACGCCCCAGTGAGATGAACCTGGTACCTCAGTTGGAAACGCAGAAATCATCTGTCTTCTGTGTTGCTCACGCTGGGAGCTATAGCCTGGAGCTGTGCCTATTCAGCCATCTGGGAACCACCCCAGTCTATGTAAAATATTTTATTGTTATAACGGTCTATTTTAAGCTGGTAACACCTTGACTTCCCTTGCATTCAAGAAGTCACCCCTTTTATGTCTCTTCCTCCCGCATTATAAATAGTATTGATGTCACCATTTATAATTATTTATATTGTGTCCATTAACATAATTTAAATTTAGTTATAAATATTTTTAATACTTTTATCTCTTATCTTTTATAATAGGATTATAATTGATATGCCCACCACTGTTACAGTCATAACATGTTCTTTTATTCTTTATATATTTTGTTTTCCAGTGAATTTCTTACTTATGCTTTCATGTTGGTGTTTAGTTTCTTTCTATTTCAGTGTGAATAACCTTTTTAGCTTTTCTCGTAAATCCGGTATAGTGGTGATTAACTCCCTCAGCTTTTTTTGGTCTTTGAAAGTCTTTATCACTAATTTATTTTTGAAGGACAGATTTTCTGGGTATAATTTTTTTGGTTGACACTTTCTTTTTTGTTCAGTACTTTGAACTTATCATTTCAGCCTTTATGGGTTGCAAAGTTTCTGCTAAAAATCTACTGATAGTGTTATGGGGGCCCCTGTGTGTGTAATAAGTAACTTTTGTTTTACTGCTTTCATAATTCTGTCTTTGCCTTTAACTTTTGACAATTTGATTATAATGTGTCTCAGTGTAGGTATCTCTGGATTCATCTAGTTTGTTACTTGGGCTTTCTGGATTTTGATTTCTAGTTCAGGTTTGGGAAGTTTTCAACCATCATTACTTTGAATAAGCCTTCTGTCACTTTCTCTTCTTCTTTTCTAATTCCAATAATGCATATTTAGTTCTGCTTGATGCTGCTCTGTAAGTCCCTTTAGCTTTCTTTATTCTTTTTCATTTTTTCCTTTTGTTTCTCATCTTAAATGATTTCTGATGACCTTAGAGTTCCTGATCATTCTTCTGCTTAATCTAGTCTGCCCTTTAACCCCTATATTAAAATTTTCAGTTGAGTATTACATTCTTCAGCTATATGATTTCTGTTTGGTACTTTTTGTATTTTCTGTCTCTTGGCAGAAATTTTTAGCTAGTTTTATGCATTACTCCTTCAGACCTTGATGAACTTCTTTATGACTGTTCTTTTGAGTTCTCTTTGTGATAAGTCACATATTGGCAGTTAATTAGGATCAGTTTCTGGAGGTTTATCTTACTCTTTTATTTGGAACTTATATACCTGTTTCTTCGTTTTCTTTGACCCTTAGTGTTTGTTTCTGTGCATTAGGTAAGGCAACTGCCTTTCCTAGTCTTGTCATACTGGCCTTGGGTAGGAGATGGATCTTACCTGTCAGTTCAGCTAGTTATTCTAGGTGCCTCTCAAACCTTTGTGCTGATCTAAACTGCAGTCTTTGTTCTTAGTGGCCCCCAGATTAGGGTATGCCAAGTTCTGTTAGTATCCTGAGACAAGCAAGTTAGAAACCCATCTCAAGATCCAGCTGGAAAATTTGGGGTATTAAATGTGTGTTCCAGTTTCTCTTTTCTCAGGGAGAAGCTAGGAGCTGGAGTTTTTCTCTCATTTTGTTTAAGCTGGGGAGAGGATCTGCAGTGATGCTATATTTTTGTTTGGACTGCACAGTCTTTTGACCCATTGCTTTGTACTTTGTTGCTTCCAGGGGCCTGGCAGATGCCTAATCTATCTTCTCTTGGAGATAGGCAGGTTAACTGGAGACTTGGCTTTATCTCTGGAGCATGCCAGCAGGTGAAGTTGTGGATAGTCCCCACATGCATATTTATGGTCCCAGAAGACTGCTAATTTCCTGCAGTTTCAGTTCCCAGATGGAGGCTAAGTAATGGCCTGATCTACAGGTAGCAGCTGGAGAAGTCAGGACTTTAGGTATGTAGTCAGTCTCCTTTAGGGAGAAACTGGGAGTCAGGAGTTTTTGCTTTTTAGCTCAGTGCTGACCTTGGGAGGCTATCTGCTGGAACTCTGTTTAAAAAACAGCTCTTTGCTCTTTGTACTTTAGGGAGATTCACAAATGCAGAGCCTCAACTCCCAGGGCTAGGTGATTTAGGAGCCAGTCCTTTGGGTGGGAGCTGTAAAATTTGGGGCATGCCATGTACATGCAAACTCCTTCCAGGGAAAATCTGCAGACCTAGTTTTATTGCTGGAGCAAGGCTGGGGGAGGGGATGAAGAGGAGAGGGGGCAGGAGGTACCCATAAGCCCCTTGAGGCTTCTGGAGGTCTATTGTTTACCTGCTCCACTGGCTTCCAGATGCAGGCTAGTTTTAAGCCCAAACCCTCAGGCTGCAGCTGGAAAAGTATGCAGACAAACCCTTTCTGTGGAGAAACTGGGGGCTAGTAGTTTTGGCCTGTTTTCTCTTTCCTGTGCCCAGGGAGGTAGCTGCTGGAAGTGTTCACACACCCATTGAAAATCACCTCTTTATTCTCTGTGATCCCTGGAGACTCAGAATACTGAGTCCCTTCTGCTGTCAGCTAGGTGATTTGGGTATCTAAAATTCTCCGTTTGGAATCATAGAAGTTGGGATGCTATTTGTGAAGTTGGACCACATACAGTGGGAGAACTGGGATTCCTTTTGTACAATGAAAGTTTACACAAAAGGTATTAATTCTTAGAAAAACAATAAAAACGGACATAAGAAATTGAAAACCTGTGTCACTTTGTAACTATTAACTGAGTTTATAATTAAAAATACCCATCCCCCAAATAATTCCCAACTTTAGTGATTTTTCCAGTGAATTCTTCTAAACACTGAAGTTAAAAATAATGTTAGTTAAGCAATATTTTTTACAAATACAGACATAAAAATTATCAACAAAGTAATAGCAAACCAAATGTAGCAGTACATGAAAAGGTCTATAACATCATGACCCAGTGGGATTTAGTACAGGAAGGTAAGAGTGGTTGAGCATGTGAAAATCAAGAAACATAATAGAATATATTAATAGAATGAATGGAAAAAGATCACAGATTATCTCAGTTGGTAGAGAAAAGGCATTTGACAAAAGCCAGTACCATTTCATGATAAAAACATTCAATAGGGAAATTCCTTAATCTGATAAAGAGTATCTATGAAAAATCCACAGTTAATGTCATGCTTAATGGTGAAAGACTGAAAGCTTTCCCATCTAAGATCAGGAACAAGACAGTGATGTCTTTTCTTGCCACTTACACTCAATATTGTACGAAAGGTTCTAGGCAGGGCAATTAGACAAGAAAACATAATAGAAAACATCTAGATGGAAAGGAAGAAGTAAAACTGTACTTGCAGATGACATGATTCTATATATAAAGAACCCTAAAAGACACCTGCCCCCCAATTATTAGAGCTAATAAACAAGTTTAGCAAAATTACAGGATACAAGATGGACACTCAAAAATCAGTTGTATTTTTGTACACTGGGAATAAACAATCCAAAAACGAAATTAAGAAAGCAGTTACATTAAAATAACATCAAAAACAATAAAATATTTAGGCATAAATTTAAAGTAGTATAAGATGTACACACAAACTATAAAATATAATTGAAAGAAACTATGAAAAATCATTGTAAGAAATAAGAGAAACCTAATTAAAGGAAAAGATATTCAAAATTCATGAACAGAAGACTTCATAGTGTTAAGATGGCTGTATTTCCCAAAGTGATACCCAGATTCAATGCAATACCTATGAACATTCCAATTGCTCCCTTCCCCCCTTTTGGCAGAAATGAACAAGTGGATCTTAAATTCATACGGGGATGCAAGTATATAGGATAGCCAAAATAGTCTCGAAAAAGAACAAAGTTTGAGGACCTAGACCCCCTGAATTTAAAACTTAGTACAAAACCACAATAATCAAATTCTGTGATACTGGCAGTAGGATAGATATATGTATCAATGAAATAGATTTTAAATCCTTGGAATAAATTCATACATCTGTGTATGAATTTGATTATTGACATGAGTGCCAGAACCATTTGATGGGGGAAAGAATAGTATTTTCAACAATGGTGTTAAGACACCTGGATATCTGTATGCAACAAACGAATTTGGATTTTTACCTCATACTGTTTACAAAAATTAACTGAATACAGTTTAAAGCTTAAATGTAAGAACTGAAAGTATAACACTCTTTGAAGAAAACATACACATTTTTGTGACCTCAGACTATGACACCCAAAGCCAGAGAAAAAATAAATTGAGCTTTATCAAAATTAAAAACTTTTGTGTGTCAAAAGATACTATCAAATGGAAAAATTACCCACATAATGGGACAAGATGTTTGTTAACCATATGGTTGATGAAGGTCTAATATCTAGAATGTATAAAGAACTTTACAGCTCAACAATAAAAAGGACAAATAACTCAATAAAAAAGGGCAAAGGGGTTGAATAGACATTTCTTTTAAGATATACAAATGTCGTCTGGGTGCAGTGGCTCTCACACCTGTAATCCCAGCACTTTGGGAGGCTGAAGCAGGTGGATCACGAGATCAGGAGATCGAGACCATCCTGGCTAACACAGTGAAACCCCGTCTCTACTAAAAATACAAAAAATTAGCCAGACATGGTGGCATGTGCCTGTAATCCCAGCTACTTGGGAGGCTGAGGCAGGAGAATTGCTTGAACCTGGGAGGTGGAGGTTGCAGGGAGCTGAGATGCTGAGAGAGTGCGCCACTGCATTCCAGCCTGAGTGACGGAGCAAGACTCTGTCTCAAAAAAAAAAAAAGGTAAACAAATGTCTAATGTACATGAAAAGAGGCACAGAGTTATTAGTCATCAGAGAAATGCACATAACTCCCAATGATAGCACTTCACACTCAGGATGACTAGAATAAAAAAGTTAGAAAGCAGCAAGTTTTGGCAAGGATGTGAAGAATATGGAACTCTCATAAATTGCTGCTGGGAATGTAAAATGATGCAGCAGCTGTGGAAAAAAGTTTGGTAGTTAAGAGTTATCATATGACTCAGCAAATCCACTTCTAGGTATATACCCAAGAGAATTGAAAACATGTTCACAGAAAAACCTGGATACAAATTTTTGTAACAGCAGTTTTCATAATAAACAAAAGTAGAAACAACCCAAATATTAACTGATAAATGAATAAACAAATATACTATATTCATGCAGTCATTCAGCCATAAAAAGAAATGAAGTACTGATATATGCTACCAGATGGTCGAACCTTGAAAAACATTGCTAATTTTTAATATTATCATTATTCTTTAAAGATGGCATCTTATTATCTTGCCCAGGCTGGTCTTGAACTTCTGGGCTTAAGCAATTCTCCTGCCTCAGCCTCTGGAGTGACTGGGACTGCAAGTGTGCAGCTGGATTTATGTTTAGTGTACTTTTCTGTATATTAAAATTCATAATAAAAAGGTTGAAAGGATGGCTATTGGGGGAGGTTTTGAGAAGGAACATGAATATCATTTCTTGGTGTTTAGACTTTCAACCTGTTATATTTCTTACTATCTTACCGAACAGAATGAAAAAAAAAAAAAAACCTATATCAGTAACTTATGCAGCTTTTTCATTGAACAGTATAATGTAAAAACTACTAATTCTTAAGTTCACTCTTTTTTTTCTTTAAAGTTTTTAGTCTCAGAGTGGAATTTAATTTTTTTTTTTTTTTTTGTTCGTTTCTTTTAGGAGGTGCTAATGATGCTGGATAACTATGTAAGAGATTTCAAAGCATTGATTGACTGGATTCAGCTTCAGGAAAAGCTAGAGAAGACAGATGCTCAAAGCAGGTAATGAGCTCTGTGGTCTCAATATTCCTATCATCCAGCAGTTTCAATAGCAGTCATTGAAACTGACAATAAAGTTAACCTCATATTGACTTGAAACTTGTAAAAATCTAAAAGGTGCTGCATTTCTCATTCAGTTAAATAACAAATATTTATTGGATATTTATCAGCGGGTATTAATTGGGTATTATCACTTTATTCAGTACAGAGATTTGTTGAATGTGGCACATTTACTACTCGTGGAATCTATAGCCTGAGTGTGATAAAAATAGAACTTAGTACAAAAGACTATTATGGTTCTTCAGAGAAGGACAAATGTATTTTGGAGGATAGATCAGGGAAGATTTCAGGAGGATGCCAAAGTGTTTCAAGGATGGGATGGATTTTACCAGCTGGTTGGCCATTTCAGTGAAGGGAATAAATTTAAACAGCTGTGTAAGTGTAGGGCATGTGCGAAGTCAAAGTAGTAAGGAAAGATACAGTATTTCTTCTTAATGTATTAGGCAATGAGGAAAATTGATGATTCTTGATTAGGGGAATAATATGGGATCAAAGCTCCTTTAGAAAGATTCATTTGGAATCACCACATAGTATCTGAGTGCTGTGTGCCAAGCTCTGTGACTGTTGTGGTCAAGAGGACAGATGCAGTCCCTGCCCTCATGAAGTATGTAGTACATGCTATGGCCTGAATGTGCCTTCCCAAAATTCATATGTTGAAATTTAATCACCAATGTGATAGTATTAAGAGGTGGGGGCTTTAGGAGGTAGTTAAGTCGGGAAGCTGGAGTCCTCATGAATGGGATTAATGAATGGGATTAGTGACATAAAAGAAGTGAGAGCTCTTACCCCTCCACCTTGTGAGGACACAGCTAAAAGATGATCTTTATAAGGAACAGGGTTCGTATCAGACATTGAATCTGCTGGCACCTTGATTTTGTACTTCCCAGCATCCAGAACTATGAGAAACAAATTTCTTATTGTTGTTTATAAATTACCCAGTCATAAGGTATTTTGTTGTAGCAGCTTGGATGGACTAAGTGCATTTCTAATAGGAAAGACTGGTGTTAAGTAAGTATAAATGTGCCAAGTGTCATCAAGAAGAAATACAACTTTCTCTATGACTATGAGAAAAAGCACCCTTAACCAGTTTGCTAAGTCCAGCCAGGAAGGCTTCCCTGAGGAGGTGACATTTAAATTGAGACAGAATTATTAAATAGGAGTTAGTTAGACAAAGAGAAAAGAGTAATTTGAGATAATGCTAACAGCATGTGTGATGTCTTTGAAGTGGAAGGGAGTACAGTGTAATCAAGGAATTTAGTAGGGCAGGAGTGAAAAGAACAAGGGGAGAGTAGCATGAGATGAGCCTAGAGAGCTAGGCTAGATCCACATTGTATAGAACTCTGTAGAAATAATAAGGGATTTAGGTTTGACTTTGAGCCAATAAAGGGTTTTAAAGTAGGGAATTGACATATCAGATTTATGTTTTTAAAAGATCATTTTGGCTGCCATGTGGGAAGGTTGAGATACAGCAATGTAGTTTAGAGACGATGGCTATTTAGATTAAGGTAGTAACAGTAAGGAGTATTAGATACTCCAGAGATAGATAACCAGATGGACTTAGTGTTATTTTGGTTATGTACAAAGGCAAAAGAGCAGTTTAGTTTAGACATCTAAGTAATTCCTAAACTCTGGTAAACTTGCCAAGTCACATGGAGCTACAAGGCTGCTTTTTTTTTTTCCCTCCCCCAGAGTGAATAGGCCTATCCTGCCTCTTTGCCTTGGATTTAATCTTGGTTCAATCTTAGTGGGTGAAACTATCCAGTAAAAAAGGCATCTTTTGTCTCATACTAATGTGTCAACCCTACAGTAGGCAGGCAGAACCAGTAGGGTAAAGGAATTCCAAGACAGAAATCCAGAAGGGCTGGATTCCTGGGAAACCAAATCTAGGGATACTAAGATAGGTTGATCCTTTTAACATTTTTGTTTCTCACAGTAACATTTTTGATAGTTTTTTAGTGCCTACTTCATCCACAGTCCCTGGGTGGGTCAGGCCTAAATGTCTTTGTTTATACTAAGCAATTTTACCCTTACCCTTGGTAATAGGTGATTGGATCTTGGGTTTCATTCTTTCACTGGGTTGAACCAAGCTAAGAGATCATCATGCTGATTTGGGACTTGTGGTTATATTGTCGCTTGTGACAACAAGCAGAGTAAAACAGGTTGGGGAAAAAAAAGGGCATAGATTTACAGAGAGAAACAGAAATTATGTGGCCCTTGAGAAGCCTATACGGGCTCTAATCCTCGCTAGCCCTGATTCTAGTCTCCCCCAACTTTTGGATGTCTTTGACCTTGTACAGTTTATATCCTTACAGTAAATCTTTATTTTCTTTTTCTTTTAATTTTTTTAATTTAACTTGATTGAGTTTGTTTATTGTATCCAAAGAAGGTCTATAATGTAATCAACAATGCATTAAAAAAATAGATTCTTTTTGTGCCTGCAAAATTCGATTACCTATTAGTGGCTGTGTTGAGGATTGTATTGGGAAAGATGCATAAGCCAAACCCAAGCTTAAAAGAGTGGTTACCATTCCTCTCTTGGCACTGTGGTTCAAAAATATACCTGAGGCATCCTTTTTTTTTTTTTCCCTTGGAGACAGAGTCTTACTCTGTAACCCAGACTGGAGTGCAGTGGTGCCATCTTGGCTCACTGCAACCTCCACCTTCCACTTTTAAGCCTCAGCTTCCCAAGTAGCTGGGATTACAGGCACCCGCCACCACACCCAGCTAATTTTTGTATTTTTAGTAGACACAGGGTTTCACCATGTTGGCTAGGCTGGGCTCAAACTCCTGACCTCGAGTGATCTGTCCTCCTTGGCCTCCCAAAGTTCTAGGATTACAGGAATGGGCCACCATGCCCGGCTGAAGCATCCCTTTTACTTTTGCCAGTTATCAGCATTTCTCTTCGTTGCCTCATGAGACAGCATCTATATATGGAAAGCAGTCTTAAAATGCTCTATAGATGGCATTATCCATCTTGTATTCTTCAAATCATGCATCAAAATTTATTTTGGTTAGCCTTGAGATTTAAATGTAAAACCTGTAGTTGTATATGTTTAAAGAAAAAAAATATAGGTAAATATTTATATATTTGTTTTGCAAATGAGGACTTCGTAAGACAAAGGCAGACTACAAAGAAAAATATTGATATACTGATTAAATAGGAAGAAAACAAATGTTTCCAAATACAGAGGAAAAGTTAAAGGCAAAATAGTTGTATCACCAATGCCAATGGATTTGTAGCCATAAGAGTAGTAGTAAACTATTTCAAATTAATCAGAAAACGGTGCCAATCCCAGTGGAAAAAATGAAGGAAAGATACCAACATGTGAATCCCAAATGAAGAAATTCAGATGGTTGGTTAAGAAGTTCAGTTTCACTAGTAATGATAGTAAACATAAAATTTAAAAAACAAAGACAATGAAATACCATTTGCCAGTGAAATTTTTAAAAGCAGATATCAACAGTTGGCAAGATTGAAAGAAAATGGAGAGTAAGACACAGGGATACCCATGGGAGTTATGGGGATCTGATTGAGGGCATGTTATGCATCCTGTAACCCAATTGGTTGTGGGGCCAATGAAGGAGGAGTAGACGTTAAGTTACATGTCTTAGCTTTCCCAGCAAAGAGCAGTGAAATCTTTCTTAGCTTTCCCAGCAAAGAGCAGTGAAATCCTACTCTCATGAGTGATTAAGAGGTAGAGGAAGGACATTTTATATTTTCCTACTCTTCCTTTAACCCTTACCATATTCTTTCTCTTGATACGTGTTTCACAAACTCTCCAGGACATCAGAGACAAGTAGATTGAAGTAGTATCATTGCCTTTTAAATATTTTTTTAGCTGGGCATGTGGAAGCTTATAAATCATAAGTAATGTATCTCATATCCCTGTAACTCCATGACCTTTTTGAGGTAATTGGAGTAGTGTTGCTGTGCTGCGTCGATAGAAAATCCTGAACCATTTATCAACTATGATTTCTCACTGGTAGTATGATAACTTTCTGGTAATCAGTGCTCTAGGGGAAAATTTGCACATGTTGTGATTTTTTTTGTTGTTGAAAAGTAGGATTATTTTTTCACCCACTAACAACTAAGAGAAAAGATTGTTTCTCCCTTTTCTCTGTTAATTTAATCTAGTTTATATATTGAATTGGCAGACCAACATCATTGGCATGGGAAGTAAAGAAGATGTCTCCGGGACGCCATGTGATTCCAAGTCCATCAACAGATAGAATAAATGTAACATCAAATGCTCGACGAAGCTTAAATTTTGGGTGAGATGAATGAAGAAAAAACTACTAAGACTTGCATTACAGTCAATTATTTTCTTAGTTATAGTATTATGATTCTGATATTCTATTACAAAAATATCCATGTATATGTTACGCAGAATACTGTATACAGGTTCTGACACTTAGGAGGGGAACACTGTGTGTTGGTTAGCAATCCCAGGGGAGGATTCTAAACATCTCATCAATTTCTGCTAAGGTTCCTAGATCTGATGGAAGATTTTGCATAAGCCCAGTTGCCAGAGGAGGAGTTTGGTGAGTCATACGCTGACTTGCACAAGTCAGGTAAAGCAACGTTGTTACTCATAGATAGGCAGCAAGAATCAACAGAAGCCTAGGATCCATGGCAAGGTAGTCCCCCGGGACTCAGGAAAGCTAACTAGGGGAATGGAGTTTCATTTGTATGAGCTCCATTTATTACCACAGCCAAAAGACCCCAAAAGCACCCTGCTCTGGATTTTATACACCGATGTCACTTAGGTTACTGAGTGCAAGGGTTGCAGGACATCCTCTTCTACGGGGATAAGGACAAAGCCTGAGCTGTTGTCAGTTCCTTCTTATTTCAAGATGTTGCATTCTTGGTACATTTTTTTCTGAAAATTGCAAGCTAGAGAGGGAAGAGCTGGGTTTACCAAGGGACCTGTCTCCCTGCATTGTGGGTATGTTTGAAATTGTCTAAATAAAAAGTAAAATCACCTGTAATCCCAGCACTTTGGGAAGCCCAGGTGGGAGGATCACTTGAGGTCAGGAGTTCGAGACCAGCCTGGCAAAAATGGCGAAACCCCATCTCTACTAAAAATATAAAAATTAGCTGGTGTCATGGCACGTGCCTGTAATCCCAGCTGCTTGGGGGCAGGGGCGTGGAGGCTGCAGTGAGCCAAGATCATGCCACTGCACTCCAGCCTGGGCAACAGAGTGAGACTCCGTCTCAAAAACAAACAAAAAAAAATCCAGGAGATTATAGTTTAGCTTTTAGGACATGTAATATATTCAATCATAAATAGTAATTCAAAGATTAAAACTCACATATTTCATGCCAAATATTTTATAATATGAATTAACAATTTCCTTTGCAATAGATCTATATATTAATATATGTCATACATTGTGTTATTGTCATACAGATTACATTATTTATATATTACATGCTCAACACAGTTTAAAAATTACTGTTTTATGCTATTATCTCTTAATCAGATAGGAGAAGAAAAGAGTTACAAAGAAAAACTACATTTATATTGTCTTTTGTGGTTACCTGTATGGTTTTCTTTTCTAGTCCTTTACTGGAGTCTTCATTTCTTCATATGGATTCGAGTTACTATCTATATGTAGTAACTTTTGTTTGAGCCTGGACTCCCTTTAGTATTTCTTGTTGGGCAGGTCTGTTAGTAACAGATTTTCTCAGTGTCTGTCTTAATTTATCTTTCAGTTTTTGAAGGGTAGTTTTGTAGTATGTAGAATTCTTGGTTAACAATCCTTTCTTTCAGCACTTTATGTTTCCTTACTGCCTTCTGGCTGCTATAGTGTCTTATGAGAAATCAGCTGTTATTGAGAATCCTTGAATGTGATCCATCACTTCTCTCTTCATTCTTTCAAGATTGTCTGTCTTTGGCTTTTGATCCTCTGACTATGATATATCTAAGTGTGGCTTTCTGAGATTATCATACTTGGAGTGTGTTGAGTCTCTTGGATATGTATTTAATGTTTTAAATCAAATTTGGGGAGTTTTTGCCCATTATTCCTTTAAATGTTTTTTTTCCTGCCCCTTTCTCTCTCGTCTCTCCTTTGAAAATTCCACTATACACTTGTTTGTACTCTTGATGCTATCCCATTAGGTCTTTGAGGATCTGTTCCTTTTTCTTTTTCTTCTTCATTGTTTTTTTTTTTTTTTGAGATGTAGTCTCACTCTGTTGCCCAGGCTGGAGTAGAGTGACGTGGTCTTGGCTCACCGAAACGTCCACTTCTTGAGTTCAAACAATTCTCGTGCCTCAGCCTCCTGAGTAGCTGGAATTACAGGCGCATGCCACCATGCCCAGCTAATTTTTGTATATTTAGTAGAGACAGGGTTTTGCCATGTTGGCTAGGCTGGTCTCGAATTCCTGGCCTCAAGTGATCCATCCTTCTTGGGCTCCCAACGTGCTGGGATTACAGGTACAAGCTACTGCGCCTGGCCACTTTGATGTTCTTTAAATGTAGTTAATAGTTGATTTAAAGTCTTTGTGTAGTAAGTCCAGTGTCTGGGCTTCCTGTTGCTGCTCTTCTTGTGAATGGGCCAGACTTTCCTGTTTATTGGCACATCTTCTGATTTTTTTTTTTTTTTTTGGTAGAAAAGTAAGCATTTTAAACGATAAAATGTGACAGCTTTGGAGATCAGATAGCTACCCTCTCCAGGATTGTAACTGTGACTGTTGGTGTTACTGTTAGTTTAGTGCTACACTTAACTCATTCTGTGACATCTGTTCACTTTGTTTCATGGGTACATACAGTATGAGTGTACGTTGATGTATGTTGCATGCAACTATTCAGCAGTATGTTTTGTCAACATCAGCTAATGATTTGACAGAGGTTTCCTTAAATACCTTGAGCCAATAAATCTCTTAGTTCTCACCTAGTTCTGTGTGTCTGTTGGGACATACTTTGAATGCTCTGGCAGTTTATAACTCTGCCTTTGCTTGTCAGTTCTTCCTTTCTTAGATTCTCAAGGCCAGTCATAGGTGAGAGATTAGGGTCCTCTCAAGTATTTTGTAGATATGCACATAACCTGCATATGTGTGTGGCCTTGATTTTCAGGAATTTGCTAGAACTTTTCAAAGTCCCCCATGGATGTCTCATTCTTGAGCTTTTTCTTTTAAGTTTTTTGGTCAGCTCTTTGTTTGCCTCAAATGGTATTTCAACCTCTAGTAGTTATATTATTTTAAACAATTGTCACATTTGTTTTGCACAAACAAAAAAATTGTTTTTAAGACTAAGTTGTTTTGGACTCTACTCCTTTAGAGTGAATGTTAACATCTGATGTTTAATGGAAGGGTTGGTAAGTAGTTTGCTTCATGTTTTCTTTTCTCTGTTAAAACTGACATTTTCTTTTCTCTGTTAAAACCTGACCTTTCTTGACTGCTTTTTATCTCCTAACTTCATGTCACAGTTAATAGCTTTCACCTCTTGTACTGCTCAACCTTGGATACAGTTTTATTGTTTTTGCAGTGTCTTATACTTTTTCTTTTAATGTCTATTTTTTTGTACTTGCACTAGGACCTTCTTTGAGGCAAGATTACTGCTGTACCTCTCTATTCTAAGTGCCTAGCACTGTATGGCACTTAGTAAAAGCTGATAAAGTGTTTATTTAATAGAATCTAACTTTTGCTTTCAAGTTCCTTTGTTAAGTTATTAGATAGTATTGCCTTTAAAGGTTGATGGGCTTTGGGACCATTTAATAGTTGAACCAAAGTGGAGTAGGGAAAAGATACGCAAATGAAAACAAATATATATATATTCAAGCACCATTTTAAGGATACTTGCCCTGTAATGCATTTCATTGGTGTGTGGTTCAGAGTACTGTATAGTGTATGGTTTATTTTAACCCTCAAAGCCATTAATTCATGTGTGGTAAAAGTTCTTATATTGATCTCCACGTAACTGTGTCATTGGGTTAATTCAGTCTTCATTATCATTGTAGAACACACTGTGTCTTTCAGCTTGAGGAACAATTTTGGCTTATAGGCTACATTTTGTACATCTACTCACTTCTGCTCCTGCTGGTTGAGTTATATATTTACTTCAAATGTGTTGTTAGTTACCAAACTTGGCTTATGTGAATTGTTTTCATTATTTTAACTCATAATTTAAATATTAAGTAGACCATTAAAATATGAGTGTAAAAAGAGTCATTGTTGTTGTGAGAACTAAGATAAATTTTTGGAAGCTTTGATAAAGGGAACTGCTAAAGTTGCTGTCAAATAAGGAGTAGACAGGACAACTATAAAAATTTGGGGAAAATATTATTAAGGTTAAGGAGAATTGTGCATTAAATTATGTAATAGACATCACTGAATTTTCACTCCACTTTAAAGGAACCAAATTTAGATGTTGTCAGTGAGGCATCAGGCTTGTGGATCATGTAAGAAATGTACACAAAGAAAAAAAGCCTATTTTAGTGGTGTCTTTATCAAGATTGACAAATAAATGCATATTTATATCTTTTTCTTCTTTTTTTTGGAGTCTCACTCTGTCTCCCAGGCTGGAGTGCAGTGGCATAATCTTGGCTCACTACAACCTCCGCCTCCTGGGCTCAAGCAATTCTCATGCCTCACTCAGTCTCTTGAGTAGCTGGGGTTACAGGTGCACACCACCGCGCCCAGCTAATTTTTGTATTTTTAATAGAGACCGGATTTCACCACGTTGGCCAGGCTAGTTTTGAACTCTTGGCCTCAAGTGATCCACCTGCCTTGGCCTCCCAGGGTGCTGGGACTACAGGCGCGAGCCATTGCGCCTGGCCAATATTTGTATTATTAAAACATGTAAGTGAAAATAAAAACTTTAAGGTACCGATGCATAATTTTTTAAAAGCTTCCTCATTTAAGTGAATTTTTCTTTTAAACAACAAGGGCTTTTATCCTTATTCTTTTCTGTTTATTCCCATATGTTATACTATATAAAATTAATGAAGTATTAGATCAAGATAAATGTATAAATATAGTTACCTTAAATTGCCATGGCAGATTATTATTCTATAAATGTGGATATTCATATGCATAATTTAAATTTTAAATACATTTAGCATTCAGAAGTTTTTCTTTTTATTTAATTTATTAAATGTGTTTACTTTTCTCCATAGAGGCTCAACTGGCACAGTGCCAGCTCCTCGTCTGGCTCCCACAGGTGTCAGTTGGGCTGACAAGGTAAAGGCTCATCATACAGGCTCTACTGCTTCTTCAGACATAACACCCGCCCAGTCTTGCCCACCAATGACAGTGCAGAAGGCCTCACGTAAAAATGGCAAGTGACTTTGAATTAGCCATTTTGTGTAGCAAATAGGTGAATATATAGAGATATTTATTTTGTTTAAAATTGGTCCTATTTATCTTTTTGTACAACATATGTGATATTAATTTACCATAATTAACACATAAAATTATCTTAAAAGCTGAGCAAAACTACTTTTCAGCACTATAGATAGCTTATGGAGATCATTCTAGTTTCAGTTTTGCCATGTGTAAACTTTAAGGAGAATGAGGTCTTTTGTTTATTCCTTATAAGATCCTTTAGAATTCTTTTGACTTCAGGTAGGAATAAAAAAGGATAGTTTAGTCTAGGCAGAATTCACTTTTAAGTAGCGTGTTACTACTTCAGCTGTTTAATACTTGATTGCTATTTTGTACTGCAAAACAATATTCTATGTTTGTCTTTGCTCACACATCCATTTTCTATACCATCAGAATAATTAAGGAATACAAATAATTAGAAGAGGGATTATTATGAGGGCCCACCTGGAACAATTTTATCCCATAATAATTATTTATTTATTTTTTATTATTATACTTTAAGTTCTAGGGTACATGTGCACAACATGCAGGTTTATTACATATGTATGCATGTGCCATGTTGGTGTGCTGCACCCATTAACTCGTCATTTACATTAGGTATATCTCCTAATGTTATCCCTCTCCCATCCCCCCTCCCCACAACAGGCCCCAGTATGTGATGTTTCCCTTCCTGTGTCCAAGTGATCTCATTGTTCAGTTCCCACCTATGAGTGCGAACATGCGGTGTTTGGTCTTCTCTTCTTGTGATAGTTTGCTGAGAATGATGGTTTCCAGCTGCATCCATGTCCCTACAAAGGACACGAACTCATCCTTTTTTATGGCTGCATGGTATTCCATGATGTATATGTGCCACATTTTCTCAATCCATTCTGTCACTGATGAACATTTGGGTTGATTCCAAGTTCCTGCCACTGTGAATAGTGCCGCAATAAACATACGTGTGCTTGTGTCTTTATAGCAGCGTGATTTATAATCCTTTGGGTATATACCCAGTAATGGGATTGCTGGGTCAAATGGTATTTCTAGTTCTAGATCCTTGAGCAATCGCCACACTGTCTTCCACAATGGTTGAACTAGTTTACAGTTCCATAACAGTGTAAAAGTGTTCCTATTTCTCCACATCCTCTCCAGCACTTGTTGTTTCCTGATTTTTTAATGATTGCCATTCTAACTGGTGTGAGATGGTATCTCATTGTGGTTTTGATTTGCATTTCTCTGATGGTGAGTGATGATGAACATTTTTTCATGTTTCTGCTGGCTGTATGAATATCTTCTTTTGAGAAGTGTCCATTCATATCCTTTGCCCACTTTTTGATGGAGCTGTTTTTTTCTTGTAAGTTTGAGTTCTTCATAGGTTCTGGATATTAGCCCTTTGTCAGATGAGTAGATTACAAAATATCCCATAATAATTATATAGATGTTTTATGTAAACATCTTTTGAAGTCCCGAGTGGATTTTTGTACATCCATAGAGGCTGGGATTTTAGAATGATAATAGGTAATAATGAGTTTTGTTTCATGAATTCAAGAGAACTTCAGACACTGCTTTCTGTTTTCTTCAGTAGAAGATGCCATTGGAGCCTTTTGGTTCAGAAAGAAATGTTTTATTGCACATAACAAAAGACATTGCTGTTTCTGTGTTACGGACGTATTTTGTGTTTTTTCATTTTTTTTCTCAGTAAGTTGTGTTGGCTTGCTTCAATATATTGCCCCTCTTTCCTTCATACTGACTTAGTAGTAGATAATTGACTGTAGGCAAGTGTTCTCTTAGGAAAATATACAATCAGAAAACTCAGTTTCTGGATCTTGAAAGATTCTAAGAGAAATGTGTTGTAAAAATCAAAATTGCAAAAAACTTAAAGGAATCATGATATTAATACATGTCACAGTTTTGTTTAAAGCAGTCCACTTCAGATTATTCATGAGTAACTCACCTAGTTGAGATGAAATAATAGATCTTGATTATATCTATACTAAAGGTAACTCTTATTAATGTATTGGGAAATTTTGTTTTGGACCAGTTTTGTCTTCTATTTTGGGGTTTCAGTGCAGTGTTATACACAGCGAGTTATGCCATTCTGTGGGAAAAGCAACCTATTTTTCTTCTGCTCTCATGGCACAGCAATCAACACAGAAGACTTCTGTGACCTCTGATCACCACGAAGTATGTGGGGATTTCTCCCCACCAACAACCAATCAGTCAGTTCTGCAACAGACACTAGCTGGTTGTCCTCGAATTCAATTTAATTCTGACACTGTCAAGCTGTAGATAGTGTCAGGTCCCACAGGTTGAGGGCTCAACCCCACAAGACTGCCTCCCACTTCTAATGCCAGTAACAAGCCCCAGGTTATTTTCCCTGTGCTCTGACTAGCTAGCTATAAATCAGGATTCCGACTACCTACTTCTTGGATTTGATTAATTTGCTAGAGTGGCTCACAGAAGTCAGGGAAACACATTTACCAGTTTATTATAAAAGATATTACTAAGGATACAGATGAAGAGATGCATAGGGCAAGCTAAATGGAAAGGGAAGAAGAGCTTCCATGCACACAACCCTCTAGGAACCTTCAGGTGTTCAGCTATCCAAACATTCCCTAACCCTGTTTTTAAAAAAGTTTTTTTATAGAAACTTCATTATCTAGGCATGATTGATTAAACCATTGGCAAGCAACCTAAACTTCAGCTCCTTTCCTTTCTCCCTCCCTGAAGGCTGAGGAGTTTGGGGCTGAAAGTCCCAGTGTTCTGGTACTGCCTTGTTTTTTCCAGTGACCAGCTCCCATCCTGAAGCCACATAAGGGCTGCCAGCCACTAGTCAACTCATTTACATACAAAAAGACACATCACTTTGGGAATTCCAAAGATTTTAGGAGTTGCCTGCCAGGAGACTGAGATGAAGACCAAATATATATTTTGCGATATCACAGGTGTATACTTCAAGTGATGTATAATAACAGTAGCTATAGAACTGAAGTTTGTAATTTTTGTGTTATAAAAAATAATTCTAGTTAAAGATGATAGAGTGACCACATGCATTTAATGTTCTCTTCCCCAAACCCAGCTAAAATGGTATAAAATGATTTAGAAATTGGACTTTAGGAAAAAGAGACAGGAGAAGAGACGATATGAACAAGTTTTTGGAAGTTAGTAAGGAGAAAGATAGTGGTAGCTGACAAACATACTGAGTGAGCTAGCTGAATCCTGTGCTAAAAAGAGGAGGCACAACTGAATACTCCTAATATCTATTTCTGTGTAGCAATCCCAAAACTTAGCTACTTAAAACAGTTACCATTTTATTTCCACATAATTGTTTGAGTCAGAAATCTGAGCAGTGCTCAGTGGAGTGGCTCTTTTCTTCTCCACATGGTGTCAGCTATGACAATTGAGCTGAAACTAAAGTATCCAACATGATATCATCACATGATTGAAGTCTTGATACTGGCTTTGGCTAAGAAACCCAAGTTCTTCTTACAGCCTCTTTCTCTTTACATGATCTCTCATTATTCAGTGATCTCTCTTGGGCTTCTTTAAATGTCATCTGGCTTCCAACAAGGAGGAATGAAAGCTACAAGGCTTGTAAGTCCTCAGTTGGGAAGTTATAGGACATCACTTATCATATTCAGTTGAACATGTGAAGTCACAGGGCCAACCAGAGATTCAAGGGGACGGTGAACAGTCTCTACCACTCGACAGTGGGAGTGGCATGTAAGCACTGGGATGGGAGAAATTGATGGCATCCATCTTTGTAAACAATCTACCAGAGCCCACAATCTAACTTTAGATTGCCAAAGTCTCCCAAGACTGCCAGTGACTCACTCAATTATAGTATCAGCCTTGAAGACCTTTATCTCATGATCTGTATCAGATTTGAAAGTGTTCCTTGAGTGTGAATTTTCTTAATCTGGAAGCTTGGAAGTTCAATGGGAGAAGAGGGTTGGAGGAATAAGGGAGGATGAAAGGCCTCTGTATTACCTTTATATCTGAATTTCCTGTGGGTGTACTTTAAAATCTTTTTTTTTTTGGAGTTTTACAATTACTTGACCTTTTTTTTTTTAAAGCATCACTCACAATCTTAACACTGTGTATTAAAGATTACAGAGCCTCCAGCTAAAATGATTTTTTTTTTTTTTTGGTCTGGCAAGATGATGGAGAACAAGTAGATCACCCAAGTCCCTTCCCAAAGGAGAGTGTGATCTGCTTATTCACTGTCATGTTGTGAGACAAAAAAATCCCAATCATTTGTTCTCCATCTCCCTTTGGGAGGACTTGGGTGACCTTTGGTTTGGTTTGAGATTTTATTAAGTTTGATGTGTTTTAATTTGTCCTTATTCCTTTTGGGGTCTCAAATGAAAACCTAGGGTGTTTGCCAAGACCACTGCATTCCTGAATTTAAAATTTTTTCCTCAGCACTATACAGTTGCTACAATATCAGCTTAGCTCATTAGCTTCCCAGCTGCTACTTTCTGCTAGGTTTCTTGGAGTCTTGCCCTGTATATGCAAAGTTTTTTTAGCAGTTGTCAGACTTCTTAAGGAGAGATTAAATGACGATTTTTTTGATTCAGTACCCCGTAGTACTCTCCCACCCCCTCTAAGATTTTTTCCCCTAAAGTTCCAGTTGCTTTAAATTCTCTGAATTCTAATATCTGTTTCAGTTGGTTGGGAATGCTGGTTTCTGCCAGGACTCACTTCCCCTGCACCCTGAATTCCAGGTGTTTTAGGAGAAAATGCTATGGTGAATATGGATCTGATCTCGTTGTCCTTCTCTCTTCTCAGGAATTGTACTTCCTTTAAACTTGCCACATTGGCTGCTTTTCATGCTATTTAATTTTTTATAGTTGTTTTTGGCAGGAAGAGGGCAAATTTTAACACAAGCTCCTTTGCCATGGCTATAACTGTAAGTCCAAATATATAATCAAGCACATATGGAGCATTTACCAAAATTGAAACATGCTGGGTCATTAGACATGTCTTAACAAATTTCAGGTGATTTAAATGATTCTGTTTGTTACCGAACACAGTGGGATTAAATTAAAAATCAATTACAAAGAATATAGTTATATAATTCTCAAATTTTTGGAATTTTGGAATTGTGCTTTTAGATAACTCATTGAGTTAGAGATGATATCACAGTGAAAATTAGAAAAAGTGAATTGCATAAAAGTGAACATTTAAAAACTTGTGAGATTAAGGTAAAGCTAGCCTTTGAGGAAAATTTCTAGCCTCAGTTGTACACACTGGGGAAGAAGAAAAGCTAAAATTCACTCTTTGTTCATCTCATGAAGTTAGAAAAGAAAAGCAAGTTAAACCCAAAGAATATAGAACAAAATAAACTATGTAGGTGAGAATAGAGAAAATAAAAGAAGCCAAAAAGTCTTTCTTTTAAATAGACCAGTAGAATTAACAGACCTCTAGTTATATATTACTGCACTTGATCTTAGCCAAAAGACTAAGAAGTGATTGTTATACAGTATTGATCAAGAAAAAGAAGACACAAGGAGTAATACCAGGAATGAAATAGAGGATATTGCTAGAGATACCACAAATATTAAAAAGATAAGAGGATTTTTATGACCAGTATTATACACTAAATTTGGAATTACAAAAGGATTGACATTCCTTGAAAAACACAAGTTAAAATTTGCATTGTGAGAAATCTAAAAACTTGGAGAGAACTTAGAAGTGTTTTTAAAAAGTGTGAGTTTGTAACTAAAAATTTTTTCATGAAGAATATTCCAGGTCAAGATGGCTTCACATGTTACTTCTTCCAAACTTTTAAGGTAAAAATAACGTGAATCTTATAGAAACTCTTCCTGAGGATAAAAAAGAGGACCATGTTTTAATGTTGCAAGCGTAACCTTAGTATCAAAATCTAACAAGGAAATTAAAACATTATCTCTTGAACATTGATGTAAATATTTTAAACAAAATATTATTGAATTAAATACAGTGATAAAAATAATATTTCACAGTAATATTGGGATTATTCCAGGTGCACATCAGTTACTGGTTATATTGACTTGAATTTAGTATAACGTTCTTAATGACATTTGTAAAATTTTAAAAATTGTACAAGTGTAAAAATTATGAAATGAAATGTAATTTTTAATTTTGTGTACTCTGTCCTAACCTTCTAATTATTTAAAAGTTCTCTGACAGTTTAATTGCATGATTTGCTGTTCTTAAACATTCTTGATTATGGGAATACTTCTTAACTATAGTTGCACTGAAGGTTTATTAAAAATATAATTTGTCTATAACTAATTTCTCAGTTTTAAAGAGACCATTCCTAGTTTGATATACTCCCCTCTTGACTGCTTTAAATATTATTTCAATTAAAAAAATTATATGATAGTGTTTGTGTTGGCAATTTTATTGGTTAAAGGATTAGGTCCAATTTTAAGCAGTATTTCTTTCTATAAGGAAGCTTTCAGATAAGGGTGTTTTTCTTTCCTTTAAAAAATAAAATGAGTAGGCGTAGTGCTTCTGAGGGTGAGCCAGTTAACTGGAAACTAAGATCTTTTGTTAAACACTTAATTTTATAATTTAGTTTTTTCCCGTTTGTATGTGTGGTTTCTGTATGATTCATCTTATGATTTTTGTTTTAATTTACATTATATATATTTAAAGAATAAAGCATAAATGTGTTGTATGTGCTGAAAATTGAAACACAGACTGGATATTATATAATTTAAGGCATTATTTTTCAGTATCATAATATTGTTATATTTTTAAGAAAATGCCTATTTATATTCTTATAAAGATACATACTAAACAGTTACAAGAGAAATGTATTTGTTTTAAATTATTTCAGAAAAAATAATGGGGAAGGGGAATGGATTGAAAAAAGAATGTCAGAAATTGGGCCAGGGTAGCTGTAGTTCTGTAGTCCCAGCTACTCAGAAGGCTGAGGCGGGAGGATTGCTTGAGCCTATGGGTACTAGCCTGGGCAACATAGCGAGACCAGTCTCAAAAAGAAAAAAATGAAAAAAGAGAGGGACAAAATGTTGATAATTGTTGAAGCTGGATTATTGGAACATGAGGTTCATTATACTGTTTTCTCTGTATTGTGTATTTGAGAACTTTCATAATAAAGAACTTTAAAAATCCACAAAACAGATGTAAACGTACTTATAAATTTCAAAGTATATATCTATGAAGTAAAATATTACACTTTCTGTCTGATAATATTTATTTTAAAATAAACATACAACATATGAACATACCATTTTGTATTTTTAAAAATAGGATAATGAATTAATATACCAGTTACAGGAATGAGCATTTTGGGTTTTCTTTTCTCCTGGAAATAAATTTTTTTTTACCTTTAGTGACTCATGTGATGGTATGACACACTGTTCTATGATATACAGATTTATTTTGTTTTCGTAGTAATATAGCTTTTCAGTTTTGCAAAAATAAACCTCAAAAGTTGTCTTTTTTCCTGTTCATTTTCTATACCAGCTTTATTGAGATACAATTCACATACCATACAGTTTACCTGTTTAAAGTATATATAGTTCATTGGTTTTTAGTATATTCACGCATAATGTATAACTATCGCCACAGTCAATTTTATAACATTTTCTTTACCTCATAAAGAAATTCCATACACTTTTTGCTATCACTCCTGTAACCCCACATCTTCCACAGCCCTGTGGTGTTTTGGTGTTACCACAGAATTTTGTTTTACTTAAAACCACATGCATTGTGGTTTTAATTTGCATTTCTTTAATGACTAATGCTGTTGAACATGATGCGCTTATTTGCCCTTTGTATATCTTCTTCAGTGAAATATTTGTTCATGTCTTTGCCTATTTTCTACTTGAACTGTTTGTAATAATACAGTTCAGTTTTGAGAGTTCTCTGTGTATTCTAGACACTCGTGTTGTGTTGGATATTTTCTACCAGTCTGTCCTTTTCTTCACAGGGTGTTTTGCACAGCGAAAGTTTCAATTTTGATGAAGTACGATTGATTAGTTTTTTTTTTTAATAGATCATACTTTCGTTGTCAAGTCTAAGAATTCATTGTCTACCCATAGGTTCTGAAGGTTCTTATGTTGCCTGGAAGTTTTATAGTTTAAAATTTTATTACTAAATCTGATCCATTTTGAGTTAATTTTTTTGTATAAAGTGTGAGTTTTAAGTCAAGGTTCATTTTTTGCCTATGGATATCCATTTACTCTACCAGTTTGTTGAAAATTCTTGGCCAGGCTTGGTGGCTCACCTGTAATCCCAGCACTTTGGGAGGCCAAGCCAGGAGGATTGCTTGAGCCTAGAGGTTCATGTCCAGCCTGGGCAACATAGTGAGACCTTGCCTCTACTAAAAATAAAAAATTAGCTGGGTGTGGTGGCATGTGTTTGTGGTCCCAGCTGATCTGAAGGATCGCCACATTCCAGCCTGGGGGAGAGAGTGAGACCTTATCTAAAAATAAATAAAAGAAAAATTCTTTTCTTTCTCTGTTGAATTGCATTTGCAATTTTATAAAAAATTAGCCGACCATATAAGCATGGGTGTATTTCTGGGTTCTATATTCTGTTTCATTGACTATATGTTTGTTGTTCCATCAGTTCTATATTGACTTGATTAACTCTGCGGTAAGCCTTCATATTGGGTAGAGTGATTGCTTCTTTTCTTTTTCAAAATTGTTTTTAGCTATTTTAGGTCCTTTGTCTTTCTATATACTTTTTAGAATAAACTTATTTACATCAAAAATGTTACTGGGAGTTTTATAGAACAATTATAATGATAGATCAATTTAGAGAGAGTTAATCAATTTAGAGAGAGTATCTTTTTACTATGCTGAGTCTTGCAGCCTATGAACATGGTATGTCCCTCCATTTCTTTAGGCCTTCTGTTTCTTTCATCAGCATTTTATAATTTTCAAGATAGACATTCTATACTTTTTTTGTTGGACTTATAACTATTTCATTTTCTTTTTGTGATTAGAAGTTTTAAATTTAATTTCCACACATTTATTATTAATATATAGAAATGCAGTGGACATTTAGAGTGTTGGTCTTGTATCCTGCAACTTTACTGAACCCATATAATTCTTGGAGTTTTTATGTATATTCTCTGGGATTTTGTATTATGTCATCTAAAAATACGGACAGTTTTATTTCTTCCTTTCCTGTCTGTATGTCTTTTTTCTTTTTTCTTTTTCTTTTTTTTTTGTGGCACTGTCTAGAATGCTCAGTACTATATCAAACAAGCTATTGAATAAGCATGGTGATAGGAGACATCTTTCTCCTGTTCCAGATCTGGGAGGAAAGCAATTTTGCACCACTAAGTATTATGTTAACTGTAGGTATTTTTGTGGATGTTCTTTATCAAGTTGAGAAAGTTATCCTCTATTATGATTTAATGCAAATTTTTATTATGAGTGGATGTTGGATTTTGTGAAATGCTTTTCCTGTATCGGTTGATATGATCTGATGACTTTTGTTGTTTAGCCTATTGACAGTGGTGAATTACATTGATTGATTTTTTTTTTTTTTTTTGAGACAGTCTTGCCCTGTCACCCAGGCTGGAGTGCAATGGTGCGATCTCAGCTCACTGCAACCTCTGCCTCTTGGGTTCAAGTGATTCCCCTGTGTCACCCTCCCCAGTAGCTGGGATAACAGGTGCGCGCCACGACGCCCAGCTGATTTTTGTGTCTTTAGTAGACACGGGGTTTCACCATGTTGGCCAGGCTGATCTCGAACGCCTTACCTTGTGATCCACCTGTCTAGGCCTCCCAAAGTTCTGGGATTACAGTCATGAACCACTGCGCCCAGCCCATTGATTTTTTTTTTTTAAATATTATTATACTTTAAGTT
>NW_012123931.1:1125150-1143068 GCF_000951035.1 Colobus angolensis palliatus | reverse complement strand
CAGATTTGTTACATATGTATACATGTGCCATGTTGGTGTGCTGCACCCATTATGTTGCCCAGGCTGTTCTCAAACTCTCAGGCTCAAGTGATCCGCCCACCTCAGTCTCTCAAAGTGCTGGGATCACAGTCATGAACCACTGCGCCCAGCCCATTGATTTTTTTTTTTTAAATATTATTATACTTTAAGTTCTAGGGTACATATGCACAATGTACAGGTTTGTTACACAGGTGTACATGTGCCATGTTGGTGTGCTGCACCCATCAACTTGTCGTTTGCATTGGGTATTTTTACCCCCAGCCCCCACCCACGACAGGCCCTAGTGTGTAATGTTCCCCGCCCTGCATCCAGGTGTTCTCATCGTTCAGTTCCCACCTATGAGTGAGAACATGCGGTGTTTGGTTTCCTGTCCTTGTGTCCAAGAATGATGGTTTCCAGCTTCATCCATGTCCCTACAAAGGATATGAAGGACATGAACTCATCCTTTTTTATGGCTGCGTAGTATTCCATGGTGTATATGTGCCACATTTTGTTAATCCAGTCTATCATTAATGGACATTTAGGTTGGTTCCAAGTCTTTGCTATTGTGAATAGTGCTGGAATAAACATACGTTTGCATATGTCTTTATAGTAGCATGATTTATAATGCTTTGGGTATATACCCAGTAATGGGATCTCTGGGTCAAATGGTATTTCTAGTTCTAGATCCTTGAGGAATTGCTACACTGTCTTCCACAATGATTGAACTAATTTACACTCCCACCAACAATGTAAAAGCATTCCTATCTCTCCATGTCCTTGCCAGCATCTGTTGTTTCCTGACTTTTTAATGATCGCCATTCTAACTGGTATGGGATGGTATCTCATGTGGTTTTAATTTGCATTTCTCTGATGACCAGTGATGATGAGCATTTTTTCCTGTGTCTCTTGGCTGCATAAATTTTTTCTTTTGAGAAGTGTGTGTGTTCATATCCTTTGCCTACTTTTTGATGGGGTGGCTTGTTTTTTTCTTGTAAATTTGTTTAAGTTCTTTGTAGATTCTGAATATTAGCCCTTTGTCAGATGGGTAGGTTGCAAAAATTTTCTCCCATTCTGTAGATTGTCTGTTGAGTTTTATGGTAGTTTGTTCTGCTGTGCAGAAGCTCTTTAGTTTAGTTAGACCCCATTTGTCAATTTTGGCTTTTGTTGCCATTGCTTTTGGTGTTTTAGTCATGAAGTCTTTGCCCATGCCCATGTCCTGAATGGTATTGCCTAGGTTTTCTTCTAGGGTTTTTATGGTTTTAGATGTAACATTTAAGTCTTTAATCATTCTTGAAGTAATTTTTATATGAGGTGTAAGGAAGGGATTCAGTTTCAGCTTTCTACATATGGTGAGCCAGTTTTCCCAGCACCATTTATGAAATAGAGAATCCTTTCACTATTTCTTGTTTTTTGTCAGGTTTGTCAAAGATCAGATGGTTATAGATGTGTGGTATTTCTTAGGGCTCTGTTCTGTTCCACTGGTCTATATCTCTGTTTTGGTACCAGTACCATGCTGTTTTGGTTACTGCAGCCTTGTAGTATAGTTTGAAGTTGGGTAGTGTGTTGCCTCCAGCTTTGTTCTTTTTGTGTAGGATTGTCTTGACAGGGCGAGCTCTTTTTTGGTTCCATATGACCTTTAAAGTATTTTTTTCCAATTCTGTGAAGAAAGTCAATGGTAGCTTGATGGGGATGGCATTGAATCTGTAAATTACTTTGGGCAGTATATCCATTTTCATGATATTGATTCTTCCTATCCATGAGCATGGAATGTTCTTCCATTTGTTGTGTCCTCTTTTATTTTGTTGAGCAGCGGTTTGTAGTTCTCCTTCAAAGAGGTCCTTTGCATCCCTTGTAAGTTGGATTCCTAGGTATTTTATTCTCTTTGAAGCAATTGTGAATGGGAGTTCACTCATGATTTGGCTCTCTGTTTGTCTGTTATTGGAGTATAGGAATGCTTGTGATTTTTGCACATTGATTTTATATCCTGAGACTTTGCTGAAGTTGCTTATCAGCTTAAGGAGATTTTGGGTGGAGACATTGGTTTTTTTTAAATGTACAATCATGTCATCTGCAAACAGGGACAATTTGACTTTGTCTTTTCCTAATTGAATACCCTTTATTTCTTTCTCCTGCTTGATTGCCCTGGCCAGAACTTCCAACACTATGTTGAAGAGGAGTGGTAAGAGAGGGCATCACTGTCTTGTGCCGATTTTCAAAGGGAATGCTTCCAGTTTTTGCCCATTCAGTGGGATATTGGTTGTGGGTTTGTCATAAATAGTTCTTATTATTTTGAGAAACATCCCATCAATACCTAGTTTATTGAGAATTTTTAACCTGAAGTGCTGTTGAATTTTGTCAAATGCCTTTTCTGCATATATTGAGATAATCATGTGGTTTTTGTCTTTGGTTCTGTTTATATGCTGGATTATGTTTATTGATTTGCACATGTTGAACCAGCCTTGCATCCCAGGGATGAAGCTGACTTGATTTTGGATGGATAAGCTTTTTGATGTGCTTCTGGATTCGGTTTGCCAGTATTTTATTATTTTATTATTTTATTATTGAATCTTATTTATTGAAGATTTTTGCATCAATGTTAATCAGGGATACTGGTCTAAAATTCTCTCTCTCTTTTTTTTTTTTTGTTGTGTCTCTGCCAGGCTTTGGTATCAGGATGATGCTGGTCTCATAAAATGAATTAGGGAGGATTCCCTTTTTTTCTATTGATTGGAATAGTTTCAAAAGGAATGATACCATCTCCTCTTTGTACCTCTAGTAGAAGTCGGCTGTGAATCCTTCTGGTCCTGGGTTTTTTTTTGGTTGGTAGGCTATTAATTATTGCATCAATTTCAGAGCCTGCTATTGGTCTATTCAGGGATTCAGCTTCTTCCTGGTTTAGTCTTGGGAGAGTGTATGTGTCCATAAATTTATCCATTTCTTCTAGGTTTACTAGTTTATTTGCATAGAGGTGTTTTAGTATTCTCTGGTGGTAGTTTGTATTTCTGTGGGATTGGTGGTGATATCTATCCCCTTTATCATTTTTTATTGTGTCTATTTGGTTCTTCTCTCTTTTCTTCTTTATTAGTCTTGCTAGCGGTCTATCAGTTTTCTTTTCAAAAAGCCATCTCCTGGATTCATTGATTTTTTTGAAGGGTTTTTTGTGTCTCTATCTCCTTCAGCTCTGCTCTGATCTTAGGTATTTCTTACCTTCTGCTAGCTTTTGAATGTGTTTGCTCTTGCTTCTCTAATTCTTTTAATTGTGATGTTAAGGTGTCAATATTAGATCTTTCTTGCTTTCTCTTGTGGGCATTTAGTGCTATAACTTTCCCTTTACACACTACTTGAAATGTGTCCCAGAGATTCTAGTACATTGTGTCTTTGTTCTGCTTGGTTTCAAAGAACATCTTTATTTCTGCCTTCATTTTCTTATGTACCCAGTAGTCATTCAGGAGCAGGTTGTTCAGTTTCCATGTAGTTGTGCGTTTTTGAGTGAGTTTCTTAGTCCTGAGTTCTAATTTGATTGTACTGTGGTCTGAGAGAGAGTTTGTTATGATTTCTGTTTTTTTACGTTTTCTGAGGAGTGCTTTTCTTCCAATTATGTGGTCAATTTTAGAATAAGTGCAATGTGGTGCTGAGAACAGTGTATATCCTGTTGAATTGGGGTGGTGAGTTCTGTAGATGTCTATTAGGTCTGCTTGGTGCAGTGCAGAGTTCAAGTCCTGGGTATCTTTGCTAACCTTCTGTCTTGTTGATCTGTCTAATATGGACAGTGGGGTGTTAAAGTCTTCCATTATTATTGTGTGGGAGTCTAAGTCTTTTTGTAAGTCTCTAAGGACTTGCTTTATGAATCTGGGTGGTCCTGTATTGGGTGCATATATATTTAGGATAGTTAGTTCTTTTTGTTGAGTCGATCCCTTTACTATTATGTAATGGCCTTGTCTATTTTGATCTTTGTTAGTTTAAAGTCTGTTTTATCAGAGACTGCGATTGCAACCCCTGGTTTTTTTTTTGCTTTCCATTTGCTTGGTATATCTTCCTCCATCCCTTTATTTTGAGCCTATGTGTGTCTCTGCACATGAAATGGTTCCCCTGAATATAGCACACTGGTGGGTCTTGACTCTTTATCCAATTTGCCAGTCTGTGCCTTTTAATTGGGGCATTTTGCCCATTTACATTTAAGGTTAATATTGTTATATGTCAGTTTGATCCTGTCATTATGATGTTAACTGGTTGTTTCGCCTGTGAGTAGATGCAGTTCCTTCCTGGCATCGATGGTCTTTACCACTTGGCGTATTTTTGCAGTGGCTGGTACCGGTTGTTCTTTTCCATGTTTAGTGCTTCCTTCAGGAGTGCTTGTAAGGCAGGCTTGGTGGTAACAAAATCTCTCAGCATTTGCTTGTGTGTAAAGGATTTTATTTCTCCTTCACCGATGAAGCTTAATTTGACTGGATATGAAATTCTGGGTTGACCAAATGTCCATCAATGACAGACTGGATTAAGAAAATGTGGCACATATATACCGTGGAATACTATGCAGCCATAAAAAAGGGTGAGTTCGTGTCCTTTGTAGGGACATGGATGCAACTGGAAACCATCATTCTCAGCAAATTATCGCAAGAACAGAAGACCAAACACCGCATATTCTCACTCATAGGTGGGAATTGAACAATGAGATCACTTGGATACAGGAAGGGGAACATCACACACCGGGTCCTATTGTGGAGAGGGGGGAGGGATAGCATTAGAAGATATACCTAATGTAAATGGCTGCAGCAAACCAACATGGCACATGTATACATATGTAACACACCTGCACGCTGTGCACCTGCACCCTAGAACTTAAAGTATAATTAAAAAAAAAAAAAAAAGAAAGAAATTCTGGGTTGAAAATTCTTTTCTTTAAGAATGTTGAATATTGGCCCCCACTATCTTCTGGCTTATAGGGTTTCTGTTGAGAGATCCACTCTTAGTCTGATGGACTTCCCTTTACGGGTAACCCGACCTTTGTCTCTGGCTGGCCTTAACACTTTTTCCTTCATTTCAACCTTGGTGAATCTAATAATTATGTTTCTTGGGGTTTCTCTTCTTGAGGAATACCTTTGTTGTGTTCTCTGTATTTCCTGAATTTGAATGTTGGCCTGCCTTGCTAGGTTGGGGAAGTTCTCCTGGATAATATCCTGCAGAGTGTTTTCCAACTTGTTTCCATTCTCCCCATCCATTTCAGGTGCACCAATCAAACGTAGATTTGGTCTTTTCACATAGTTCCATATTCCTTGGATGCTTTATTTGTTACTTTTTAGTCTTTTTTCTCTAATGTTGTCTTCTCACTTCATTTCGTTAATTTTATCTTCAATCACTGATGTCCTTTCTTCCACTTGATCAAATCAGCTATTGAAGCTTGTGCATGCATCATGAAATTCTCTTGCCATGGTTTTTAGTTCCATCAGGTCATTTAAGGTCTTCTCTCCACTGTTCATTCTTGTTAGCCATTCGTCTAACCTTTTTTTTTTTCTTTTTTTTTTTTGAGATGGAGTCTCGCTCTGTCGCTCAGGCTGGAGTGCAGTGGCCAGATCTCAGCTCACTGCAAGCTCCGCCTCCCAGGTTTATGCCATTCTCCTGCCTCAGCCTCCCCAGTAGCTGGGACTACAGACACCTGCCACCTCGCCTGGCTAGTTTTTTTTTTTTTTTGTATTTTTTAGTAGAGATGGGGTTTCACCGTGTTAGCCAGGGTAGTCTCAATCTCCGGACCTCATGATCCGCCCGTCTTGGCCTCCCAAAGTGCTGGGATTACAGGCTTGAGCCACTGCACCCGGCCTCATCTAACCTTTTTTTAATGTTTTTAGCTTCCTTGCGTTGAGTTAGAACATGCTCCTTTAGTTTGGAGAAGTTTGTTATTACTGACCTTCTGAATCCTACTTCTGTCAGCTCGTCAAAGTCATCCTCCAACCAGCTTTGTTCTGTTGCTGACAGGAGCTGCCATCCTTTGGAGGAGAAGAGGCACCCTGGGTTTTAGAATTTTCAGCTTTTCTCCTCTAGTTTCTCCCCATCTTTGTGATTTTATCTACCTTTGGTCTTTGATGTTGGTAACCTACAGATGAGGTTTTGGTGTGGATGTCCTTTTTGTTGATGTTGATGCTATTCCTTTCCATTTGTTAGTTTTCCTTGTAACAGTCAGCTGCAGGTCTGTTGGAGTTTGCTGGAAGTCCACTCCAGACCCTGTTTGCCTGGGTGTCACCATTGGAGGCTGTGGAACAGCAAATATTGTAGAACAGCAAACATTGCTGCCTGATCCTTTCTCTGGAAGTTTTGTCCCAGAGGGGCACCCACTTGCATGAGGTGTCTGTCGGCCCCTACAGGGAGGTATCTCCCAATTAGGCTACTTGGGTGTTAGGGACCTACTTGAGGAAGCAGTCTGTGCATCCTCTGAGCTCAAATGCCATGCTGGTAGAACCACTACTCTCTTCAGAGCTGTCAAAAGGGACGTCTAAGTCTGCAGAAGTTTCTGCTGCCTTTTGTTCAGCTATGCTCTGCCCACAGAGGTGGAGTCTATAGACGTAGTAGGCCTTGCTGAGCTGCAGTGGGCTCCGCCTGGTTCGAGCTTCCTGGCCACTTTGTTTACCTCCTCAAGCCTCACCAATGGCGGATGCCCCTCGCCCTGCCCAGCTGCAGCCTCACAGGTTGATCTCAAGACTGCTGTGCTAGTAGTGAGTAAGGCTCCATGGGCGTGGGACCTGCTGAGCCCAGCACGGGAGAGAATCTCCTGGTCTTCTGGTTGCTAAGACCATGGGAAAAGCGCAGTATTTGGGTGGGAGTGTCCGGGTGTCCCGTTTTTCCAGGTACAGTCTGTCACGGCTTCCCTTGGCTAGGAAAGGGAAATCCCTCGACCCCTTGTGCTTCCTGGGTGAGGCGATGCCCAGCCCTCTGCCTTTCATGGGCTGCACCCACTGTCCAACTAGTCCCAGTGAGATGAAGCAGGTACCTCAGTTGGAAATGCAGAAATCCTTTCTTCTGCGTTGATCACGCTGGGAGCTCCAGACCGGAGCTGTTCCTATTCACCCGTTTTGGTCGAAGCTCCCCCATTGATTAGTTTTTGAATGGTGAACTGGGATGGCATATCTGAAATAAATTTCACTTGTTCATAGCTTATAATTCGGTTTATATATTGGTATATTTTATATACTGTTATTTTGTTGAAAATGTTTGCATCTAAGTTTATGAGAGGTTTTGGTATGTCGGTTTTTTTTTTTGTACTGTGTAATTTTTTTAAGCAGGGTAACAATATTAGCTTTGGATAACCTGGGATGTTTTCCCTTCTCTTCTATTTTCTGGAATAGTTTCCATAGAACTCGTGTGAATCTTTAAAAAAGTTTTTAGTAGAATTTGTGAGAGAAACCATCTGGGCTGAGAGAAACCTCTTTCTTTTAAATTACACATTGAGTTTCTTTAACAGTTACAGGGCTTTTCAGATTGTATGTTTTATCTTTGTTGTGTTTTGGTAGCTAGTGGTTTTTGTGGGATTGCTCCATTTATTCCATGTCATTGAAATGATTGGCATAAAGTTGTTTGTAGTATTCCTTTCTTATACTTTTAATGGCTGGAAGATCTGTAGTAATGTTCCTGTTTCATTCCTATTGTGAACATACTTTGTGTGATGTCAGTTATTTTATACTTGCAGAAGTTTATTTTATGCCACAGATATGGTTTATCATGGTTAATGTTCTGTGAGCATTTGAAATTTTTTTTTACTGTTGTTGGGTAGATTTTTCTATATATGTCATTTTCTGTTGGTTGATCTTATTCATTTCTTTTACATTAATATATTTGCTGATTTTCTGTCAATAGTTCTGTCAGTTGCTGTTTTTCCACAATGTATCTTGAGTTTCATTTGTTTGGTATTTATACATTTAGGAATGTTTTGTGTTTATTATGGAATGATACTTCTTATCATTATCCAATGTATTTTTTTTTTTTTTGAGACGGAGTCTCACTCTGTCACCCAGGCTGGAGTGCGGTGGCATTCTCCTGCCTCAGCCTCCCGGGTAGCTGGGACTACAGGCACCCGCCACCACACCCAACTAGTTTTTTGTATTTTTTTAGTAGAGATGGGGTTTCACTGTGTTAGCCAGGATGGTCTCGATCTGCTGATCTTGTGATCCGCCCGTCTCAGCCTCCCAAAGTGCTGGGATTACAGGCTTGAGCCACCATGCCCAGCCTCCAATGTATTTTTTGTCTTTAGTAATTTTCTTTGTTCAGGATTCTCTATTTATTACCCTCTACTGATTCTTAATGTTTGCATGGTATATCTTTTCTATTCTTTTACTTATAGCCTACCTATGTTTTTGTATTTAGATGAGTTAGATAACATATAGTTTAAGTATATTTTTAGGTATATACATATCTAAGTATATACTTACGTACCAGTTTTGTAAGCTCAGCTCCCTGCTTGACCACACATATATATGTATATACTTAAAAATATACTTAAACTAATACTTAAAAACATAAACTATAGGTATATAAGTGTGTGTATATGTGTATATATGTATATAAGTATATATGTGTATATATGTGCATATATATATACTTATATACACATATACACATATATACACTTATATGTTTAAATAATTAAAGAGTTTATAGAGTCCCAACCTCTGTGATTTAATTTATATATTTAGAACATTTACATTTAAGTTAGTTATTGATAAATCTGTTCATTTTATTATTTCTGTTTTCTCTCTTTCAACTGCTTTGCATTTCTTGCCTGTCTATGGGTTACTGGAAAATTTTTTTGATTCTCTTTTGATTTATTCATAGTGTTTTAAACAATATTGATTTGTATAGTTTCCTTAGTGGTTACTTTAGGTATTACATTATACACATCTAATTTATCAGTCTACTGATACTGGCATACCCCACTGTGAGTGAAATTTAGAAACCTTATCTTTTAATTGGTTTCCTTAACTGTCTCTATTTTTAAAATATAATTATCTCAAATATTTTATCTGTGTACGTTGAACACTACCTCAATTGATGATACAATTTTACATTACTATGAAAGATGATCCAAAAATTCATGAGAAGGCTAATTATACAAATGAGTCCCAACTTATGACTTTTCAACTTTATGATGGTGTGATAGCAATATGCATTCAATAGAAACCATATTTTGAGTAGCCATGCAATCTTACCCAACAGCTGAAAGTGTTTTTCACTATCAGTATAGTATTCAATAAATTACGTGAGTTATATTAACACTCTATTATAAAATAAGCTTTGTATTAGATGATTTTGCCCAACTGTAGGTTGTTAGTGTTCTCAGTGTATTTAAGGTAGTCTAGGCTAGTTATGTTTGGTAGGGTAAGTGTATTAAATCCATTTTTAATTTTATATTTCCAGCTTACTGTGAGTTTATCAGGATGTGACCACATTGTAAGTTAAGGAGCAACTGTATTTACTTCCATTTTTAACCATTCCAATGTTCTTTCCTTTTTGAAGTTTCAAACCTTCTTTTATTATTTATTTATTTGTATAC
The DNA here is from genome assembly GCF_000951035.1 of Colobus angolensis palliatus. NCBI lineage: Eukaryota > Metazoa > Chordata > Mammalia > Primates > Cercopithecidae > Colobus > Colobus angolensis. The sequence goes on along the minus strand of NW_012123931.1, from coordinate 1,133,512 downwards.
TTTTTTGAGACAGAGTTTTGCTCTTGTTGCCCATGCTGGAGTGCTATGGCATGATCTTGGCTTACTGCAACCTCCACATCTCAGGTGCAAGCAATTCTCCTGTCTCAGCCTCCCAAGTAGCTCGAATTACAGGCATGCACCACCACGCCTGGCTAATTTTCTTGTATTTAGTAGCGACGGGGTTTCACCGTGTTAGTCAGGCTGGTCGCGAACTCCTGATCTCAGGTGATCCACCCGCCTTGGCCTCTAAGGTGCTAGGATTACAGGCATGGGCCACCATGCTTGGCCTCAAACCTTCTTTCATTATTTCATTTCTCTTTTGGGAACTTTCTTTAGCCATTTATTAAAGGTAGTTTTGCTAGTGATTTATTCCCTTAGTTTTTCCTTTATCTGTGAATGCCTTTATTTTCCTTTCATTCTGCAGGATATGTTCACCACATATATTAATAAAATTCACAATGGGCAGTTCTTTCAGTCCCTTGCTAAATGTGCCACTTCCTCTTGGCTTCCATTGTTTCAGATGAGGAATCTGCTATGATTTGAATTGATGTTCCTCTATGGGTAATACGTCTTCTGACTGCTTTCAAGATTTTTTTGTGTGTGTTTAGTTTTCAGAGGTTTAATTATGATTTTCCTTTGTCTTTTGTTTTGAGAGCTTTAATTATGATGTGTCTTACTATGGACTTTTTTGGGTTTATCATATTTGGGATTCACTTACTTTCTTGAATTCGTAGTTTTCTCTGTTTCACTAAATTTGGGAATTTTTCAGCCATTATTTTTTCAATACTTTTTCAGTATTGTCTGTGAGACTCAAATATTGTCTCACAGATTCTGAGATTGTTCTTGGTCTTGTGATACCTTTGCAGAAAAAGTATCAAACCGACTTGTATCACTTCCTTTCCTCCTACTAGTTTTGTAAGCTCAGTTCCCTGCTTGATCACCCTCACACTAAGGAGGGAAGAAGTGGAAGCAGGACTGACTCATATAACCTTGTTGCTGTAGGTTGGGGTGGGATCCTAGCTTCCTGCTGGGTTCTGCTGACATAAGGAAAAGGAAAGGGGGAATCCCAGTGTCAAACAAATCTGCCTCCAACTACTTTTTCTGCCTCATTGATGCTGGTGATAGCAGAAGCTCAGCTTTCTATAGGGCCCTGCTGATACAGGGTGAGGGTGAGAGCTAGTGAGAGGAGGCTCTGTTCACCACTGGGCCCTGCTGATGCTATTTGGATAGGGAAATTGGAGTACCATCTATTTGTGTTAGGTGGGAGATGGAAGTTAAGCTCCTAGTTTACCCCTACTGAAACTGTGGGGGACAGGGGTTCCACTGGTATTTGGCTGTAGTGGAGTGGGTATTGCTAAAGAGATTTTCTGTTTTGTTAGGCCACCCTTTTTTCTGTGCTTTGTCTTGGCAAAAGAGGCATTTCTTGATGCCTATTTTGTCTATGCCTGTTGATGTTTTTGGAGACTGTTGCAGCATCCTGTCTGGAATATATAGGAGACAGTAAGGAAACCCAGGGAACTCACCACTTTGCTGCTTTTCAAGTCCCCCAAATCCTAAGGCAGTCTACTCTAGGCTATCTCTTAGAGTCTTCCTATGCTTAATGTGTTTTAACTAGGGTTTTCAATTGTAAGATGGAGGGCCCAAAATGAAGGAATGGTTACTTCATTTTGGCCACATCTAGAATTCTTTATATTAGTTTTGAAAGACTGTAATCAGCCAATAAAAATTTAAAATTGGGGCTGTAAGCACCACTATACCTCAACATTGTCATATTTTAGATAAAGATTGTTATTTATTTTAGGCTATTTTTTTTGTGATTTATTTTAGGCTATTTTGGTGTGTGGCTTTGAACGTAGGACCTTAGTTTCCATGTATATGTGGTGAAATATTGGACTAGATCCTCTGGGGTGCTATCAATTAATATCCTATAATTTTATGATCCTAAAAACAGTTTATTTAAGTCAAGGTATGCTGTTGGTGCTGGGATAGAGGGAAGAACTTGGACTTTGGAGGTAGATGTTTGGATTCTGAAAGATGAAGAGACAGTTTTTATATAGCCATTAGGATGGACACCAGAACCAATGTACCTAGACTAGCATTTTGGCATTACCTTTACACTGTGCATGATCTGGGATAAATTACTTAATTTCTCTTTGTCTCAGTTTCCTCCTTGCTTAAATGGTTGTGATAATACTGATCTTATATGATTATTGTGAAGATTAAAAGAGGTACTATATATAAAGCACTTAAAACAGTGCTCACACATAGTATTCACTATTTAAATATTTATTATTACTCACTGACTATCTGGCCTTAGGTCAGCCTTAATCTGAATTTCAGTTTTGTCGTTTGTGAAGTAGGAATAATTATACACACATTTATTTAAATATGTATATACAAATATACATTTTGTACAATACTGTCATGTTTGTATATTATTTGTTGGGAATTAAATTGGAAATGTTTTTATTCTATGAGTTTCCAAATATTTTTATCATCTAAATAAATCTTGATTTGTTTTTTACTTTAATTGCATAGAACGGAAAGATGCTGAAGGATGGGAGACTGTTCAGAGAGGAAGGCCTATTCGTTCTCGATCAACAGCAGTGTTGCCAAAAGTTTCACTGGCAACAGAAGCTGCAAGATCAAAGGATGACAGTGATAAAGAAAATGTATGTCTTTTACCTGTTGAAAGCATGCAGAAAGGTGAATTTATTGGAGATGGATCTTCTAATACTATAGAATCTCATCCCAAAGACTCATTATACTCTTGTGACCATCCTCTTGCCGAAAAAACCCAGGTAGTACATTCTGAAAATCCTTTTACTGTCTTTTTCAAAGGGGTATGTGTACATGTGTACTGGAATGTCTTAGTTTTGTACTTTATTTTTTAACTTACTGTGAAAATTTTCAGATCTGTAGACCTATAGAAAAGTGGCAAGAATAGAACAATGAAATCCTCCCATACCATTCACGTATATTCACAAATTAATATTTACCACATTTTTTGTTTTCTCTTGTTACATATTATACACACATGTTAAATGCTTTAACATTTGAGAGTAATGTGCAAACATCATAAGCATTCACCTTTAAATCCTAAAGCATGGATCTCGAAAGAACAAAGAAATTTATTTATATAACCACATTACAATTATAAAATTCAGAGAATTTGATATATATGTATTATTTAATTTATAGTCTATATTTAAAGCTTTTTAGTTTTCCCAATAATTTTTTAAAAATAGAATTTCCTCCAGGATCCAATGTGGAATTACTCAGTTCATTTGATATGTTTCTTTAATATTTTTCATTGGATATAGTTTCTCAGCCTGTCTGTCTTTCATGACATTAATCGTTTTGAAGAATACATTGTAGGTTTTTTTTTGTACATTGTCCTTTGTTCACTATTTGAACAATATTCAAATTGAACTTTGTTCAGTTTAGCTTACGCATTTTTGATAGGAATAAAGTGATTGTCCTTAGTGTCACATCTAGAGGCGTATGATATCAATTTGGCTAGGTTTGTTATTAACTTTGAGTACTTGGTTAAGGTGATGTCTTTGTGCCTCATTTGCCATGTTAAAATTTGAACTTATTCTACTTACTGAAAATTGAGTGTAATTTACTGATAATATTTAATATAATTCCTTAAAGTTAATATTCCCAGTATTTCTTCTGTGAGTTGAGTTGATGTTTATTTTACCTATTTGATGTACTAGTTTATACTTTTTGGTATTTGTTTATATGAAGGTTCATGTTCCCTTGGTGTAATTTTATGTAAAATGACTAATGAAATACAGGAGCTTTTTAAAAATATCATACTATAGGAACTAAATAGATCAGTTGTAAAATGGTTGTAATATTTTTGGTCCAGAATAATATCTGCTTTTTGAAATTCTGTCTCTTTTTACCTGTAGGATTTTTTTCAATTGGAAATGTTCCTCAAATTCTTTATCTTCCTTTACTGATGAGAATGACTCTTAACATTGTTTCTGATCTATAAACTCTTTAATGTGTATTGGTTTTATGCCTGTGTGAGATTGCAAATTCCTTTTTGGGCAGTATTTTATGTGCTTTTTAATTTCTTACAGTATGGAGGAGTCCTAAATGCATAGGAATTAATTGGTATACATTTGTTTGATGTAACTTTAAGAAACTCTTTAGTGTTGTAAGCTACTTTAGAGATACTTAGTGAATAAACTACTTTTTATAATACTTAACAAACAGCTAGCATTTTTGCTGTGTTTAGCTAAAAAATATAACTTAGTCTAAAAATTACGCAGTTGTGTGTAGTGAATAAACCTATACGCTATTGAGATTTCAGGAATAATCTGTACATAGAACTTTTCAACAAGTAAAACTGTTGCTAAAATTTTTCAGTATAAAAGTTCACTGCTGATGGCAGCCAAGTTGATGATATTTGTTTTCTCCACTGTCATTCTAAAGATGGAATTAGCATATTAATGTCTTCATAGTTTAGCTTTGATTTTGTTATATAAATGATACTGAGTTTTTTAATAGGTGGGATTGAGTAGTGTACACATAACTAATGCTAATATAAATATTGCCAAGAAGATTATAAACCATGGCGACTAACGTTTAAATAATGTTGATAGCAATATAAACAGTGTTATGTAATTTAAATAATGCTTATGCTAAAATCAACACTTTGGGACACTTCAAGTTCGGACTAATAGTAGAATTTTTAAAGTAGTTTATGAGACTTAGCCAAGTTTGATATTTGTATAAATAATTTATCAAACTGGGGGGAGGTTTATGGCCACTGCAGTGTTTATCTAATGTTTATTTAAGAGGTGATGTGAGTTTTAAATTCATAATTTTAGATTTTAGTTCTTTGACTTGGAGTATCATTGGAAAACACAGTACTGTTCTTTCTCTTCCCTGTCCAAAGTAAAAATAAAGGCTTGACTCTACTAAATTGAAAGGTTTTTAAAAAATGGATGTGTATTTAGCCTACACCAGTATTTGTTTTTTTATATTGTATTTACATTTCTGTTGGTTTGTTATTAAATATTCCTAAAGGGGAATAGGGAAGATATCTAAATCTAAGGTGTATGAATGTCATAATGAGACACTACATGCTTTCAATCTTCACACTTAGATCACGCTTTTCTCTTTCAGATCTGAGAAGTGGGCTCATGTACCATATGAATTTTTAACAGAGATACTTTGAGATCATGTTAGTATTATCTGAAGAGAATAATATAAATATTTTTTTGTAAAATGCCCTCCAAATATATTTTTGTAAAAATTGGTTTCAGGATTTTTTCAAAAGTGCTGAATGTCCTCATTCGATATTGGACAGTCTTTGCAAAAGACCATGTAATACTTTTGGTTGTATGAGTATAATACAGTGAATGCCTCATACTTGTGACTAGATTTCTTTTGCAAAGGATATAAAATACTCATCACAAATTGGCCTACTACAAGAAAATTACAATATAAATTGCTTAATTTCTTTGAAAACTTTCGACAGTGCCCAGTACATAGTAGGCATGCAAGTAAAATTTGTGTTTAATGGTCCCTGTCCTTTTGTTACACTTGAAACATACAAAAAAGATGAGTAAATTTTCTGTCATCCAATCAAGTACCTCTTCATAGTTAATAGGTTAAGCAAAATCATCTCTTCTTCTAGAGTGGAATAGTTGGTAGTTTTAAATTATCTCTGATTCATTCTCTACGTTTTGTTAGTTCACAGTGAGTACATTGGATGATGTGAAGAATTCTGGCAGTATTCAAGACAATTATGTTCGAACTTCTGAAATATCTGCTGTCCACATTGATACAGAGTGTGTTTCAGTTATGCTACAAGCTGGTACACCTCCTTTACAAGTAAATGAAGAAAAATTTCCAGCAGAGAAAGCAAGGATAGAAAATGAAATGGACCCTTCAGATATTTCAAATGTGAGTGCTGCTAACTTGGTAAGAACAACTTATCAGAATTCTGAGTATATTTAAGAGGCATAAACCCCAATAATAATAACTCGTATGATTTATACTTTTTAAAGCTTTTTTATATATGTTATTTCATTTTAACATTTTATTCTTATGGTAAATTTTTGATATAGTTAAGATTCTTGTTTTTTAGAGGAAGAAAGTGAGACTGTTGAGAGTTAAGTGACTTGTTCAAAATCATTTGGGTTGTGTGTGATTTGATCAAATGCTCTTTAGCCCAGAATTAAGAATCTAAACTAGTAACAATAAAGTCTTTCATGCTACATCTAGCATTCCAATAGATGGGAAATGGTGTCTGCTAGACTTAGTTTTAAAAACTTTCTTAACAGAGTACTTTAGACAGCCACTATCATTTGCTTGGAGTTCGTCTTTGAGATGAGATTTATTTACCATTCCTATTCCAGAATCTCTAAAAATGCATTGATTTGTGATTATTTATAGATTTATGGTTTTGGATGACAACATATTTCTACCCATCTCTTCCTTTTGCTCATTTTAGTATTAAGATACTTGACCTGGGGATAATCCAGAATAAATCATGCTAACTTTGTTTCAAAACTAACTTTGCAAAGAAATAGGCACATATAAAAAGCTGTGAAAAATTACTTAATTTTTATTTTTTAAAGGCTGCTATGCACTATAATTTCTTCTAAAATTTGATGCCTTATACTGAAAGATCTTAACAACACATGGTATTAGGTAAAATTATACATTTCATAGGGATAATAGCAATAGAGATGAAACTTGATATGGGTTGTTTAAGGGTAAAAAGGAAAATAAAGGTTATAGTAATATAAAAAACAAATGTTTAGATTCTTTTAATAAGGTAGAACAGTTGATTTTCATCTTGTGTCTTTTAGTAATGAACATTTCTAAATGTTGAACATAATTATGGTCAAATAAGTAGTGAGTTTATTGTATGGGGTGGAATTTGGTTATTTGTTTTAGTAGTTGTATATCAAATTGTATATTTTGCAGTTTGATTCTGTGAGAATCAAATTTTAAAAGAGGAAATCTATCCCATACTTAAATAAACATGAAAGAATTAAAAATTCTTACCTCATTGTTTTTATTTTCATCACATATATAAACTTGCAGAGTCATAAAACCTTTTGGTTATTTTGAGGGTCAAACTTGCATACTTAAAAGAAAATAAGTTCTGCTTTAATGTGAATATTAGTGTATTCTTAGAGGTCTTAAGAATGCTTTTTGTTTTGTTTTGACAAACCAAAGGTGATAAGGTGATAAGCACCTTAATGTTTAGTTTCCAGTGGAGAGTTACAGAGAATTCCTGTAGTGTTGAGACAACTGTTTTTTATTTTCTTTCTTTCTTTTTTTAAAATTATACTGTAAGTTGTAGGGTACATGTGCACAACGTACAGGTTTGTTACATAGGTATACATGTGCCATGTTGGTTTGCTGCACCCATCAACTCGTCATTTACATTAGGTATTTTTCCTAATGCTAGCCCTCCCCTAGCCCCCCACCCCCTGACTAGCCCCAGCATGTGATATTCCTCGCTCTGTGTCCATGTGTTCTCATTGTTCAACTCCCACCTATGAGTGAGAACATGTGGTGTTTGGTTTTCTGTCCTTGTGATAGTTTGCTTAGAATGATGGTTTCCAGCTTCATCCGTGTCCCTACAAAGGACATGAACTCATCTTTTTTTATGGCTCCATAGTATTCAATGGTATATATGTGCCACATTCTGTTAATCCAGTCTATCATAGATGGACATTTAGGTTGGTTCCAAGTCTTTGCTATTGTGAATAGTGTCACAATAAACATATGTGTGCATATGTCTTTATAGTAGCATGATTTATAATCCTTCGGGTATATGCCCAGTAATGGGATTGCTGGGTCAAATGGTATTTCTAGTTCTAGATCTTTAAGGAATCACCACACTGTCTGCAATGGTTGAACTAATTTACACTCCCACCAACAGTGTGAAAGGATTCCTATTTCTCCACATCGTCTCCAGCATCTTTTGTTTCCTGAGTTTTTAATGATTGCCATTCTAACTGGTGTGATAGATGGTATCTCATTGTGGTTTTAATTTGCATTTCTCTGGTGGCCAGTGATGATGAGCATTTTTTCATGTGTCTGTTGGCTGCATAAATGTCTTCTTTCGAGAAGTGTCTGTTCATATCCTTTGCCCACTTTTTGATGGGGTCCCCTTCCCCTTCCCCTTCCCCTTCCCCTTCCCTTCCCTTCCCTTCTTCTCTCTCTGTCTTTCTTTTTCTTTCTTTTCCTTTCCTTTCCTTTCCTTTCCTTTCCTTTCCTTTCCTTTCCTTTCCTTTCCTTTCTCTCTCTCCCTTTCTTTCTCTTTCTTTCTTTTCTTTCTTTCTTTCTTTCTTTCTTTCTTTCTTTCTTTCTTTCTTTC